>NC_064635.1:198927880-199258193 GCF_023864275.1 Schistocerca cancellata
AAAATACTGAATAATAAATTTCTTAGGAGAAGATAAACTTCTTAGCTAGCATCGCAATTAAACACAGTCTTGTGGATAACCGGTTTTGATATACTGTGTTACCAGCATCAGATTTTCGTAAAGGTTATTATAAAAATCTTACCCACAATAGTATGTTTTATTGCAGCCTTGACTAAGAAGTTTTTCTTTTCCTAAGAAAGTAAATAGAGATCGCCTCTTCATTCTTAGTATGAATAAACTAATAAAAGAAGTTAACTAATTAGTCCGTGGTAAACGCCTTATCATGGGTAGAGAGTTTTGCTCTTCTCAAATTTTCCAACTAAGAAGTTTGATAATGTAAGAAAAGAAAGAAACATGGAAGTGAGCGTACGGCATTGTGGGCCGGGAGTCCCCCATTCCGGGAAGAGCGGCCGCCGAGGGCTTGTACAGGGTTATTACAAATGATTGAAGCGATTTCACAGCTCTACAACAACTTTATTATTTGAGATATTTTCACAATGCTTTTCACACACATACAAAAACTCAAAAAGTTTTTTTGGGCATTCACAAATGTTCGATATGTGCCCCTTTAGTGATTCGGCAGACTTCAAGCCGATAATCAAGTTCCTCCCACACTCGGCGCAGCATGTCCCCATCAATGAGTTCGAAAGCATCGTTGATGCGAGCTCGCAGTTCTGGCACGTTTCTAGGTAGAGGAGGTTTAAACACTGAATCTTTCACATAACCCTACAGAAAGAAATCGCATGGGGTTAAGTCGGGAGAGCGTGGACGCCATGACATGAATTGCTTATCATGATCTCCACCACGACCGATCCATCGGTTTTCCAATCTCCTGTTAAAGAAACGCCGATCATCATGATGGAAGTGCGGTGGAGCACCATCCTGTTGAAAGATGAAGTCGCCGCTGTCGGTCTCCAGTTGTGGCATGAGCCAATTTTCCGCGGACTACGCGTGAAACTTGCCCGCACGCGTTCAACCGTTTCTTCGCTCACTGCAGGCCGACCCGTTGATTTCCCCTTACAGAGGCATCCAGAAGCTTTAAACTGCGCATACCATCGCCGAATGGAGTTAGCAGTTGGTGAATCTTTGTTGAACTTCGTCCTGAAGTGTCGTTGCACTGTTATGACTGACTGATGTGAGTGCATTTCAAGCACGACATACGCTTTCTCGGCTCCTGTCGCCATTTTGTCTCACTGCGCTCTCGAGCGCTCTGACGGCAGAATCCTGAAGTGCGGCTTCAGCCGAACAAAACTTTATGAGTTTTTCTACGTATCTGTAGTGTGTCGTGACCATATGTCAATGAATGGAGCTACAGTGAATTTATGAAATCGCTTCAATCATTTGTAATAGCCCTGTACTTACTGCATTGGACGCCACATTGGGCGACTTGCGCGTCGGAGATGGGGATGAAATGATGTTGAGAACAACACAACACCTGAGCGGAGAAAACCTCCTTCCCCAGCCAGGAATCGAACACGGGCCCCTTGGTGTGGCATTCCGCTGCACTGGTCACATTTTTTTCTTTTTTTAAATCTCACTTTTGTTCGTTTTCATTCGTTCCATGTGCTCGTGGCCGTCGTCGCAAGACACCCGTCTCAGTTCGTCGTTGGTCCATAAACTCAGTTTTTTTTATTACAGAGGGCAGCTAACCCTCTGACCGAACACGCTGCGTTACCGTGCCGGCTAAAGAAAGACAACGTTTACAACGTCGAGTAGAGAAATAGCTTCTTGCATCCATTCTCTAAAGCAACTGGCATAACATTTTCATATAATTGCCGATGACTAGTGAGTGCTTTTATTTTGAGATACTGTGTCCATAAGTCCGAGAGGTTTGTAATAGTATCATTGATTTGCGATCTACAACGGCATATATTCTGTGGCCTAACAGCCACAACGTAGCAGTGTGTTTTGCTTTCGGGAAGGATTTGAAATCTGATGCAATGACACTTTGGACAGTCACGTTTGGAGGGATGGACATGTTGATGAAGGCAACCATTATTATACTGAGTTCCCACACTACTGATATATTTCGACACTGGAAGCGATGTTTCCGAGTGTCAGAGGCACTACATTTTTCACAATTTGCTGGAGCGAGCACGTTAATATTTACAAGACACTGATTGGTTGGGAACCTTGTAATGGTATTTCAATTACGTAACCATTACGGCACCTCACCTCAACCTCTCGATACCAGCAATATTCTACTGTGTTTCTGTAAAATAGTTAATAAATTTCTGTGACAACATTCAGATTTGATTTCATTAATGTAGAGGTACCTTGATACATCGATATGTTTATATTGCAATGATATTATTCTTATGAGTATTCTTTCTTTTGTCACTATGATCTTTGACGTACTTGTAACTCTGATTTTTGGACGCGTAGGCGGTTATTAGGGAGACATGCTTTAGTCGTCATGTTAAAAAGACGCAAATTGTAGTCAGTTTATGAAATGTGAACTTCAACAATGAGGAAGATATTTTCAAGTATGATTTATATTGTGAAGTGATGTTGCAACAAAAGTAATAAAAAAAGGAAGTGTAATTTAAATTCGGAGTGCTGATTACTTTTTTTACATCGCCATCGTCCTAACTTACAAAAGTTTAATCTTCAAGAATGGTTTATGAAACACATCTATAAAACTTTTGAACATCGCAGAATAACACCTACGCCTCTTTGCATCCGAGCTTGGAATCATCACCACCTAGATTTTCGACGATTGAGCCATGAGTTCGCAACGAGACCAGCGAGGGAAACACGAAAAGATGAGTGCCTAGTTTATCCATTATTTCATGAAATGACTTGATTAACTGTGCTCTAATGACACCTGCCACCTAATATAACTCTGTTGTTGCCAGAAACTGCAATATTTAGCAGCGTGAGCAACACTACAGTCATAATTAATTTTTGACCTTTGTTGTGGTAGGGTTGTTAGAAACTGTTATGCACTAATTTATACCACAGTGCACAAGTATCTGCTGTCAGTACTAGATGACCGATCTTCTTCCACACCTGTTTCCAGTTCACTGTGGGTAGTCGTGCATACAACTTGTGTACTGAAGACTGTCCTAGCAGGTCGGTATTGAGCCTTTGACCCGTCCTGTGTCTGACAGTAGCTGTTTGTAGGTCACCACTTCTGTTGAGGTAATCTTTAGCAAAGGACACCCGACAAGGGTTGCCTGCCGCCATTACAGGGACCTGCTCAGGCGGTGGCCGGTGAACTCCCAGAAGTGCTGCCCGCGTGATGGCTGTGCGGTGAACCGGCAGCGCCACGAACTTACATTTAAACTCGGTAACTCCAGTACCACCGAGCGTCGTCCCCAATACGCCGGTCGCTACTCCTACTTTAAAGATTTCGTGTCTCTGCAGGACCAATACACTACTGGCCATTAAAATTGGTGCACTAAGAAGAAATTGCAGATGATAAACGGGTATTCATTGGACAAATATATTATACTAGAACTGACATGCGATTACATTTTCACGCAATTTGGGTGCATAGATCCTGAAAAATCAGTACCCAGAACAACTACCTCTGGCCGTAATAACGGCCTTGATACGGCTGGGCATTGAGTGATACAGAGCTTGGATGGCGTGTACAGGTACAGCTGCCGATGCAGCTTCAACACAATACGACAGTTCATCAAGAGTAGTGACTGGCGTATTGTGACGAGCCAGTTGATCGGCCACCATTGACGAGACGTTTTCCATTGGTGAGAGATCTGGAGAATGTGCTGGCCAGGGCAGGAATCGGACATTTTCTCTAACCAGAAAGGCCCGCGCAGGGCCTGCAACATGCGGTCGGGCATTATCCTGCTGAAATGTAGGGTTTCGCAGGGATCGAATGAAGGTTAGAGCCACGGGTCGTAATACAACTGAAATGTAACGTCCACTGTTCAGAGTGCCGTCAATGCGAACAAGAGGTGACCGAGACGTGTAACCAATGGCACCCCATACCATCACGCCGGATGATACGCCAGTATGGCGATTACGAATAAACACTTCCAATGTGCGTTCACCGCGATGTCGCCAAACACGGATGCGACCATCATGATGCTGTAAACAGAACCTGGATTCATCCGAAAAAATGACGTTTTGCCATTCGGGCACCCAGGTTCGTCGTTGAGTACACCGTCACAGGCGCTCCTGTCTCTGATGCAGCGTCAAGGGTAACCGCAGCCACGGTCTCCGAGCTGATAGTCCGTGCTGCTGCAAACGTCGTCGAACTGTTCGTGCAGATGGTTGTTTTCTTGCAAACGACCCCATCTGTTGACTCAGGGATCGAGACGTGGCTCCACGATCCGTTACAGCCATGCGGATAAGATGGCTGTCATCTCGACTGCTAGTGATACGAGGCCGTTGGGATCCAGCACAGCGTTCCCTGTTACCCTCCTGAACCCGCCGATTCCATATTCTGCTAATAGTCATTGGATCTCGACCAACGCGAGCAGCAATGTCGCGATACGATAAGCCGCAATCGCGATAGGCTACAATCCACCTTTATCAAAGTCGGAAACGTGATGGTACGCATTTCTCCTCCTTACACAAGGCATCACAACAATGTTTCACCAGGCAACGGCAGTCAACTGATGTTTGTCTATGAGAAATCGGTTGAAAACTTTCCTCATGTCAGCACGTTGTAGGCGTCGCCACCGGCGCCAACATTGTGTGAATGCTCTGAAAAGCTAAATCTTCACATATCACAGCATCTTCTTCCTGTCGGTTAAATTTCGCGTCTGTAGCACGTCATCTTCGTGGTGTAGCAATTTTAATGGCCAGTAGTGTATATTACTTGTGAGATGGATCTACTCGCAAGTTTGGGCATACCCAGCCAGTGTGTAACCTTTACCAAAAGAGAATGAAGGTGTTTATTACGGTTCCTTTTTTGATGGAGATTCAGCCGGATAGAGGCTTGAATTCTGCAGAGACCCTTTACGGTAGTGGAGAGTGTCCTCGAGTTTCGTTCCTGTGCTTCCTGCCGCTAGCCAGTGGCGTCAGACCGCAAGATCTTATGTTTTCGCGCAACACGATGCCATTGTCGGTCGATATCAGTGGATTTAACAGAGTTTTACGTTTATTGATCATTGCACGAGAGCCGGCCGATGTGGCCGTGCGTTTCTAGGCGCTTCAGTCTGGAACCGCGTGACCGCTACGGTCGCAGGTTCGAATCCTGCCTCGGGCATGGATATGTGTGATGTCCTTAGGTTAGTTAGGTTTAAGTAGTTCTAAGTTCTAGGGGACTGATGACTTCAGAAGTTAGGTCCCATAGTGCTGAGAGTATTTGAACCATTTGAACCATTGCACGATAGGCGCGTGCGTATAACTGTAGTGTGGTACGAGTCAAATCAATGTCGAAGTCATTCTCCACGAATACCCCAACGTCATTTGCAGTGTTGTGTATGCACAGCCCTAGGCAGCTAGTCTACCGCAGTGACCTACAAAAACATCCATAATGAACAGCCCTGTCGAACAGACCGCCTTATTGTAACAGTAATTTGCACTCGTCTGGTCCCACCGTGCCTTATATGTCTCACATAAAGACGTTACATATTGTGCTATGAGACCAAGACTCTGCTGTGTTCGATTCTATTTGATAACAATAGGCCTGTTTCTGCGTGATTGCCATCTTCAGGCTATATCAGATGGTGTTGATATCCAGTACCAACATTAAAGCAGCAAACTTATGCACTAGTGACAGCAACTATGACAGCGATGTCATATGGATATCAAGACCATCCGGTGTAACCTGAAGATGGCAATCAAGCCTAAATAGGACTCCGTCTTCAGGCTACAAGTGGCCCATCGTGATCATCCGACCTCCATCTCATCCTCAATGAGGATGATGATAGGAGGGGTGTGTGATCACCACACCGCTCTCCCGGTCGTTACGATGGTTTTCATTGACCGGAGCCGCTACTATTCGGTCGAGTGGCTCCTAAATTAGCATCACCAGGTTGAGTGCACCTCGAAAAATGGCAACAACGCATGACGACCCGGATAGTCACCCATCCAAGTGCCGACCACGCCCGACAGCACTTAACTTCGGTGATCTGACGTGGACCGGTGTATCCACTGCGGCAAGGCCGTTGCCAAGCCGAAATAGGCCTCTTGCAAAAAAATATATAATCGAAAACAGTAGCTTCTTGGACTCGCAGCATAGCATATAAGGTCCTTGTATTCTAAAGAGTTTTATTTCCCAACCATTGATCACCACCGCTGACGTGTAAGAAAGTTGTAAATAATGTTTTTGAACTGAAGATCGAATACCAGTTTAGCCGTCACACGTTATAACATGTGCGGCTTGTGGGATAGAAAGCGTTTGCGAAGTCTATCAACAACATTCTCGCCGGAAACCAGTGAACTGCAATGTGGGCAGTCTCTATAGTGAACAATGAAATGAACACCCTTAGCTGCTTACAGGCCTTGACATACGTCAACGGGGACAGATGAAAATGTGTGCCCCGACTGGGACTCGAACCCGGGATCTCCTGCTTACATGGCAGACGCTCTATCCATCTGAGCCACCGAGGACACAGAGGATAGCGCGACAGCAGGGATTTATCTCTGGCACGCCTCCCGCGAAACCCACATTCTCAACGCATTATCCCGCACTACATTCGCAGTGCCCCCGCCCATTATACTCATTACTCGCGGTGTGTTGCTAATTCCCATAAGAGTTCGCCCACTGTTTGTGCATTCGCACAGAAGAAGAAGATGGTCAAGTGGCCGGTGAGCCTTAACTACATATTTACTAAGATTATATCTGTTCTTTCGGACAGTACAATACGATGTCTCTCTAAGCATAGGCCGCGTCGAAAACATGACTGGGTATGGACTGATTACTTTGCCCATAACCAATTTCATGTTCCATGCAAAACGTCTTGCAGCTAGTTTATAATCTGAATTCAGAAGGGTGATGTGTCTAAAGAATACAGCAGGTTCCCTGCATCTTAAGCCGTCCTCACACGGGAGGACGGCTTACGCGGATGTGGACGCGGACGGGACGTCCGATCTCGTGAGAGACTGCGCCGTCGGCACACGGGACGAGCTGGATAACGAGATTTGCGCTCGCAGCGCTCTCCAACGGCAGTTGTCGGTTTTATTTGGCTCGCGGACCACACACAGTTTCTTTACGACAATGGTCACGCGTAAAGTAGCTGCTTCAACCCTGTTAGCGATTGTCGGAGAAGAGCGGAGAATATCACGAGGAATACTATAGACATAGTAGTGGAAGTTATTGATTAATTCGACTGAATTTTCGAGCCATTTTCGTTTTTAAATTAAATAGAGTTAAGATACAGTGTCTAGCTTCAGTCTGCGCGTGCGCAATATCCATATTCTTAATGGCTCGATGTTGCATTGACTACCAGCTCTCTCAAATTAACGTACACCATCATGCAGATTTTGAGATCGAGATTCGTTGAATGAACGAGGAGATTTTCTGGAAGCTGCTCATCATCACTGAAGAGATAGTTAATAGCAAGAGACCACTATGATCAAGTCCATAAATCGAGACACATATACAGGGCTATTACAAATGATTGAAGCGATTTCATAAATTCACTGTAGCTCCATTCATTGACATATGGTCACGACACACTACAGATACGTAGAAAAACTCATAAAGTTTTGTTCGGCTGAAGCCGCACTTCAGTTTTCTGCCGCCAGAGCGCTCGAGAGCGCAGTGAGACAAAATGGCGACAGGAGCCGAGAAAGCGTACGTCGTGCTTGAAATGCACTCACATCAGTCAGTCGTAACAGTGCAACGACACTTCAGGACGAAGTTCAACAAAGATCCACCAACTGCTAACTCCATTCGGCGATGGTATGCGCAGTTTAAAGCTTCTGGATGCCTCTGTAAGGGGAAATCAACGGGTCGGCCTGCAGTGAGCGAAGAAACGGTTGAACGCGTGCGGGCAAGTTTCACGCGTTACAGGACACGTGTATCTGGACATGCTGGAAAATTGGCTCATGCCACAACTGGAGACCGACAGCGCCGACTTCATCTTTCAACAGGATGGTGCTCCACCGCACATCCATCATGATGTTCGGCATTTCTTAAAGAGGAGATTGGAAAACCGATGGATCGGTCGTGGTGGAGATCATGATCAGCAATTCATGTCATGGCCTCCACGCTCTCCCGACTTAACCGCATGCGATTTCTTTCTGTGGGGTTATGTGAAAGATTCAGTTTTTAAACCTCCTCTACCAAGAAACGTGCCAGAACTGCGAGCTCGCATCAACGATGCTTTCGAACTCATTGATGGGGACATGCTGCGCCGAGTGTGGGAGGAACTTGATTATCGGCTTGATGTCTGCCGAATCACTAAAGGGGCACATATCGAACATTTGTGAATGCGTAAAAAAACTTTTTGAGTTTTTGTATGTGTGTGCAAAGCATTGTGAAAATATCTCAAATAATAAAGTTATTGTAGAGCTGTGAAATAGCTTCAATCATTTGTAATAACCCTGTATTAAAAAGAAAGTTTCATAACAGCAAAATCTTCCAGTGCGTAATTTGTGTTTACTTTCAAACACAGGCCGGCAGTCAGGTTAAGATTTCTGGACACTGGCGAATAATTCCAATCGTTGGCCTTGGCAACAACAATTGCAGCATTGTTTACGATGAATAACATCGACTTTTGAGATAATACTTCTACTAAATGAACAAGAAAGACTCAGAATATCCTAGGAAAATAAAGGTAAAAAAAGATCTGGAAGAATGTGGATACGAACGTGTTACCATCCTCTTCACAGCTCAATAGTCTACCAATTGCGCTAGACCTTCGACACAATAAGTCGACGTTACGGGCCTCCATATATGGAATACACCGTGTACAGACTGTATCAACAGGTGTCATTATTTGATATTTAATATGCGAACTGTACGAAAAAGACACACTTTTGATAGATCATCGTTGTGTTAAAAACATCACTACAGAAAGCATTTGCATACGAATCTGTAGTTTCCTGTCTTTTATTATAACAGACCCTAGCGTTTTCAAGATATCCTCAATTTCTTGTTGCTTTGAAACAGCTTATATTCATACCACGCAGACTGAAGGGAAGAATGAGAATTTGTATCAAGGCCACGATTCGAACGTAAGTCTCCCGCTCACTGCCTAGTGGATAGGAAACCCAGGTTCCAGTGCCGGCCTTGGTAGAAAGTTTTACCTGAAACGTCTGTGGCACCATTTAGGTTCACATGGTCATATCACAACCTCTCTCAGAAAGAAAACCCACCATATACGATGTTTAACGCCATAGACGGCAGCTAAGTTCTACTTGTACCCTAAAACGGTGTCATATCCCTCTGGGCACATTCGCATCCACGAGGCAAGAATCTGACATTCTTCTTCTTCATGTGCCGTCTCCTCTAAGAAGGTTGGCTGTCATCATGGCAATTTCTGATCTTGATTTGGCTGATCTAAGGAGTTCTGACGTTGAGCAGTTGTACCAATTTTTTAAATTGTCAATCCAGGATGTCCGTCTTCTACCCCTCGTTCTCTTCCCACAAATTTTCCCTTCTAGTATTATTTGCAATATTTTGTAATTTACTCCCCTAATAACATGGCCTAAATATTGTAGCTTCCTTACTTTAATAGTTTTAATTAATTCTTTTTCCTTTCCCATTCTTCTTAGGACATCTTGATTAGTAATCCTCGACACCCAACTAATTCTAAGTATTCTTCTATATGCCCACATTTCAAAAGCTTCTAAACTGTTCATGTCCTTCTTTTTCAATGTCCACGCTTCCATTCCGTATAATAATTTTGAGAATACATAGCATCTTAGCAACCTCATTTTTGTGTTTAAACAAATGTCTCTCGAACAGAATGCATTTTTCATCTTATTAAAGATACTTCTGGCCTGTCCTATTCTCGATTTAATTTCTTCTGAGCTTTCAATCTCCTCATTTACAATTGTTCCGAGATATTTAAATTCACGTACTTGATCGACTCTTTCCCTATTGATTGTAAGATTTTCTTGTTGGTGTGTTTTAGATATCACCATGAACTTAGTCTTGCTTACGTTAAGAGTCAAGCCAAATTCTTCACTTTTTTCTGCGACTTTGTCAAGAAGTAATTGTAGATCTTTGAGGTTTCCAGCTAGTAGTGCAGTGTCATCAGCAAACCTAACATTGTTAATGTTTAGCCCATTCACTTTAATGCCAGCTATTTCATCTGATAGAGCTGCTTGGAATATGTCTTCTGAATACATATTAAACAATAAGGGTGAGAGAACGCAACCTTGTCTCACACCCCTCTTTATTTCTATATCATTCGATAACTCATTTTCTACCTTCACAGTTGCGGTTTGATTGTAGTAGAGGTTATATATAATGCGGATGTCTTTCTTATCAAGTGTTTTCTTTTCTAACAATTCTATGAGATGATCATGACGAACTTTGTCAAATGCTTTATTATAATCCAGGAAGCACACATATAGTGGCTGATTAACCTCCATACATCGTTGCGCTAATATGTTAAAAGCAAACAATGCTTCTCTTGTACCGAGGGAACTTCTAAAACCGAATTGTGTTTCACTTATACCTTCTTCTACTTTTTTGTATATTCGTTGGTGTATAACTTTTAGAAATATCTTTAAGGTGTGACTCATTAAGCTTATTGTACGGTGATCATTACAAGTTTTGGCATTAGCCTTTTTGGGTAATGTAACAAAGGTAGATGTCAACCAATCCCTAGGAATAATTCCCGAATTATAAATATCATTAAACAATTGTACAAATATATCTATATGGTCTGTTCCTATGAGTTTCAGGATGTCATTTGGTATCTTATCCGGTCCAGGGGCTTTTCCTGTCTTTGATTTGTTGATAACATGTAATATTTCTTCTTTCGATATGCTTGGTCCTCGTTCTCCGATCATGTTATCATAAAATTTTTGATCTTTTCTTGTATCTTCAAATAGTTCTTTGACATATTCTGTCCACCTGTCCAGTTTACCTTTAACATCAGGAATTATTTTGTCATTTTTATCTAACAATAAACTTGTACTTTTCTTTTTATTAAGTCCAGCTAAATCTTTAACTTTTTTGTGTAAGTTGAAACTATCATGTCTTGTTTCATAACTCTCAATTTCAGAGCATTGTTCCTTGTACCATTCTTCTTTTGCTCGCCGTGTTTCTTTTCGTATTTCTGCATGTAATCTTTTATATTCACTTTCATCTCTATTTTTAAGTATTCTTCTTTGTTCCATCAATTGTAATATCTTCTCTGTCATCCACTTCTTTTTCATGTTGTCGTGTTTGGTCGCCATTGTGTTTTTACATGCATTATTTAATGTGTCTTTTATAAGTTCCCATTTGCCATCAATGTCTTCTGTTTGATTATTCTTTATCCTAACTAATTCCTTATTAATTTCTTCAGAAGTCTTTTGTTTAGTCAAGGGGTCTCTTAGAATAGTTGTATTTATATAGTCCTTCTTTTGTTTCTTTTGTATGGCTTTCAGTTTCACATGGAACTTTGCTACTAAAGGGTTATGATCAGAAAATATATCAGCTCCTGGATATGTTTTCACACCATGAATAGAATTTTTGTACCTCTTGTTTATAAGTATGAAATCGATTTGATTTCTGCAAACTTCTTCATTACAGTCTCTTGGTGATTTCCAAGTATAAAGTCTTCGTTTAGGGAGTTTAAAAAATGTGTTTGTAATAGACAGATTGTTTTCCTGGCAAAATTGTGACAGCAAATCTCCTCTTTCATTTCTTGTTCCTAAACCAAAAGGTCCAATAAGATCACCTTCACTTCCTTCACCTATTTTGGCATTAAAATCTCCCATGATGATAATAATGTCTCTGCTTTTTGAGGTTCCTATTGCTTGTGTTAATTCTTCATAAAATTTTCCTATTTCTTCTTGGTCTTTGTCGGCTGTTGGAGCATAGATTTGGATTAAATTAATATTTGTTTGTTTCGTTTGTAAATGTAGACTGATTACTCTATCTGAGATTGGTAAAATGCTTTTGACAGATTTACTAGCATACTCATCTAAAATTATTCCTACCCCATTCCTGTGCTGGCTATCAGAATTTCCCGAGTAATGTACTTTCATGTTGTCAATGGTCATTTCTCCTGAGTCAGGCCATCTTGTTTCACTTACACCCAAAATGTAAATTTTTAGGCGTTTCATTTCTTGTATAACATTATTTACTTTGCCTGGTTGGTATAATGATCTTATATTCCAAGTTGCTATTGTTGCATTATTTTTGTATTTACTTGTGGCATTGTTCAAGGCTCTCCCCCCCGGAGATCCGAGTGGGGGAGTTGAAACACCGGATAATTTGACATTGAACCCTGCCATGATGAGTTTTCCTGGGGATATCCATTGGATCTTTAATGCTGTGGTTTCCCGTTGCCTTCAGCATCCTATGCCGTTGACCACCCTTGGTGATTCTTCCGTCTTTAGGAGTGATTTCTCACTCCAAGGACAAGAGGGTGCCCTTGCTCTACCAGCTCATCCGCCCTTCTAGAAGGTCGTTGACTTAGTAGAGGGTTCTCCTTATCCCGGGAGAAACTCGGTCGCCAGAGCCTCGTTAGCGTAGCAGGGGATACCACGTGCCGGAGAGGTTGGCATTTGTGTGGGAGAGGCTATTGGTGACGCATCCCACACCTTACCCCCCTGACATGCTAGACATGCTAGACCCTTTATTTCACGCTCCGAAATGTAGTGGAACGTGGAATTCCACGCTATGACGTCATTAACTCCTCGTCCATGCGTTTTTTTCAAGATGAGATGACGGCTACAGGGATAAGTACGATCGACCTTTACGACCGAGCGAGGTGACGCAGTGGTAGCAGTACACTGGACTCGCATTCGGGAGGACGACGGTTCAATCCCGCGTCCAGCCATCATGATTTAGGTTTACCGTGATTTCCCTAAATCGCTCCAGACAAATGCTGGGATGGTTCCTTTCAAAGGGCACGGCCGACTTCCTTCCCCATCCTTCCCTAATCCGATGAGACCGTTGACTTTGCTGTTTGGTCTCTTCCCCCAAACAACCCAACCCAACCTTTACGACGTTCGAACGCAATCACGCCACCATAAATAATTTCGTTCACCATTTCTGTGATTTTGTCCCCAGTGATGTCCCAGAAGACTTGTCCCACGTCCTGCGTCGACGTGCCCTCGTCGAAATCTTCACGATCAGAATCGGAGGCCATCTCCGATTCTAGTTCATCGAGCAAGCTACCTAGCACAGCCGATGTCAAAAGAATACGCAGTCAGCGAATTAATTTCGTTATATTTCGTACAGCTCTGGATCGTCAATCATGTCTGTTCCTAAAGAGATGCATGGATGTCTGAAGGAACTGTTGTTGTTGTTGTGATCTTCAGTCCTTATACTGGTTTGATGCAGCTCTCCATGCTACTCTATCCTGTGCAAGCTCCTACATCTCCCAGTACCTACTGCAACCTACATCCTTCTGAATCTGCTTAGTGTATTCATCTCTTGGTCTCCCTCTACGATTTTTACCCTCGACGCTGCCCTCCAATGCTAAATTTGTGATCCCTTGATGCCTCAGAACATGTCCTACCAACCGATCCCTTCTTCTAGTCAAGTTGTGCCACAAACTTCTCCCCAATTCTATTCAATACTTCCTCATTAGTTATGTGATCTACCCATCTAATCTCAATATTCCTCTGTAGCACCACATTTCGAAAGCTTCTATTCTCTTCTTGTCCAAACTATTTATCGTCCATGTTTCACTTCCATACATGGGTACAATCCATACAAATACTTTCAGAAATCGTGATGACCGGGTGTTGTGTGATGTCCTTAGGTTAGTTAGGTTTAAGTAGTTCTAAGTTCTAGGGGACTGATGACCATAGATGTTAAGTCCCATAGTGCTCAGAGCCATTTGAACCATTTTACTTTCAGAAACGAATTCCTGACACTTAAATCTATACTCGATGTTAACAAATTTCTCCAGAAACGCTTTTCTTGCCATTGCCAGTCCACATTTTATATCCTCTGTACTTCAACCATCATCAGTTGTTTTGCTCCCCAAATAGCAAAAATTCTTTACTACTTTAAGTGTCTCATTTCCTAATCTAATTCCCGCAGCATCACCCGACTTAATTCGACTACATTCCATTATCCTCGTTTTGCTTTTGTTGATGTTCATCTTATATCCTCCTTTCAAGACACTGTCCATTCCGTTCAACTGCTCTTCCAAGTCCTTTGCTGTCTCTGACAGAATTACAATGTCATCGGTGAACCTTAAAGTTTTTATTTCTTCTCGATGGGTTTTAATACCTATTCCGAATTTTTCTTTTGTTTCCTTTACTGAAGGAACAGACGTTATAAAATAAGTACTGCAAGCGTACATGGACAAAAATACGATAATAACGTTGAACACGTAGCGTTGCGGGGATTCAAATAATGTTGCGAGCATCAGGGTATGTAGGCAGTGCTGCTTATAGAGGTTTCGATAGGTGAAGGGGATGTGCACGGATAGCCGAAGTGGTTGTTAAGAAGGCCGCTCAACATAAGCGGGAAATCCGGGTCCGACTTACGGTCCCAGGACAAATTTTCATGTGCCGCCAATACTTAGTATACCTCTCTACGTAATAAAGCAATGTGCGGGTTAATTTCATAACTTCTCACTAATGCCGATCCAAAGTTGTTTCGCCTCTAATGACAGACTAGGCGTGGAATCGGGAACTGTGGCATTCAATTCTGCATTAGGCCACCCAATTTTACGCTTCCCGTGGCACGCTACCACTTTGCCGCCCCACCATTCTATCTTAGCAGGTACCAAGACAGTACTGATCTCGTTGTAGATCTCTGGCTGAACCATAAAGGAACTGGACGTAAATCGCATTGATATCCGGCTTGCCAAAGACTGATTAAAGAAAAAATACTTTCTTGACACCACAGCATCCCTTTTCCTCCTCCGCAGATCGCTGATCCCCTCCCGTGGATATTAAAATACAGTAAACCACTTTAACATTTTCGGAGCTACAGTTGTGCTTGGACTAAATTTTCATCCGCTGAAGTCGTAAATCACATTCCGTATTCTAAAAAGGTAGAGGCTGGCCGTAGCTACATTCTTGATATGTTCCGTAAGTTACATGTGTCATAATTTCTGCTACGGTTTTTGTGAAAATATCTTCAGAATATTTTCTTAACACTGGGACGTGAAAGAGAGTACATGTTGTCGGAAAATCTTGCACAGTGTTAAATATGAGATATGATGTTTTGTGATTCTCACTGCAAGGGTTGGTTTCGTGCGACTCCCCACTAGAGTCCACCCCGTGCAAGCATATTCATCTCTGCAAAACTGACTCAGCCTACATACCATTTCAACGTGCTTACTGTATTCAATGTCAGCATTCCCTCAACAATGTTCACCCCACGCACTCCTCTGCATTACCAGATTGACGATTACATGATGTGTGCTGTTAACCAGCGCTTTCTTTTAGTCAAGTTATGCCAAAAAATTTCTTTTCTCCCAAGTTCTATTCAGTACTTCCTCGTTAGTTACTACCCATATAATTCATGAGAATTCTTCTGTAACACAACGTTTATAAAGTTTCCATTCTCATCTTACTTGAGCGGCTTATAGTCCACGTTTTACGCCCTTACGAGAGTACTCTCCAGAGAATTATCTTCGGAAAAGATTTCCTAATACGATTTTTTTTCACTATCACACAACTCCATAGGTTTATAAAAACAAATCTGTAACCATGTAACATCGCTGACATAAATCGAAGCTGTCAAACGTACAAAATGTTAACAAGATCTTAACGGTATTGGCCAACAAAGAAAAAATTCCACTGCTGAGACATTACTTAGCGTGTAATTTATAATTTCGCCTGTGCTTTGCTTAAAAACGCACCAAGTAAGATATCTGACAGCAAGAGCGTCAACGACGTAACATGGAAGTAAGATTTACGCCAAATGTACGAAATAATTATCGTACTATATGATGCAGAGTGCTTGAAAATGGCTTTTGAGCCGAAATAGGCCTATAGCCAATGAAAATAAAGTCACAATAATAACAACTGCTACACAAAGCAGCGTTTTGGCTTGATGTACACATAATGTCCTTACAAGAGATACATAACGCTGCAGGTCAAGAAGAATTTAAAATTTAACTTTTTGTTACATGATAACAAATTCCTCTTTTTCAGAAATGCTTCCCTTGCTATAGTCGCAATCATTTATTTTGCTGCCCAAATAACAAAATTCATCTACTGTCAGTTTCTCGTTTCCTAATCTAATTTCCTCGGCGTCATCTGATTTAACTGGATACATTCCAGCTCCTTTTTCTTAGTTTTCTTGATGTTCATCTTGCAACGTCTTTCCAAGGCACTGTATATTCCGTTCACCTGATCTTCCAAGTTCTTTGCTATCTCTAAAGGAATTACAGTGTCATCAACAAACCGGAAAGTTTTTATTTCTGCACCATCTAACAACCATACCACAACAAAGGTCAAAAATTAATTATGATTGTTGTGTTGGTCACGCTGCTTAATATTGCATTTTCGGACAACAACAAAGTTATATTATGTGGCAGGTGTCATTAGAGCACAGTTAATAAAGTCATTTCTTGAAATAATGGATAAACTAGGCACTCATCTTTTCGTGTTTCCCACGCTGGTCTCGTGAACTCATGGTTCAATCGTCGAAGATCTAGGTGGTGATGATTCCAAGCTCGGATGCAAAGAGGCCTAGGTGTTATTCTGTGATATTCAAAAGTTTTATAGATGTGTTTCATATACCATTCTTGAAGATCAAACTTTTGCAAGTTAGCACAATGGTGATGTAAAAAAGTAATCAGCACTCCGAATTTAAGTTACACTTCTTTTTTATTACTTTTGTTGCACCATCACTTCACAATATAAGACATACTTGAAAATATCTTCCTCACTGTTAAAGTTCACATTTCATAAACTGACTACAATTTGCGTCTTTTCAACATGACGACCAAGACTTGACTCTCTAATAACCGCTTACGCGCCCAAAAATCAGAGTTATAAGCACCTCAAAGATCACAGTGACAAAAGAAAGAATACACATAAGAATAATATCATTGCAATATAAACATATCGATGTATCAAGGTACCTCTACATTAATTAAATCAAATCTGAATGTTGTCACAGAAATATGTTAACTGTTTTACAGAAACACAGTAGAATACTGCTGGTATCGAGAGGTTGAGGTGAGGTGCCGTAATGGTTACGTGATTCAAGTACCATTACAACCATCAACTTTAAATCTCGCTCCAGTTTTCTGTTTGATTTCCTTCACCGCTTGCTCAAGTACGGACTGAATGACATTTATGGTTGCTAGGAAACAGCCCTGTGTTACTCCCTTCTCAACCACAGCTCTCCTCTCACGCCCCCGACTCTTGTAACTGCAGTCTGGTTCCAGTACAAGTCGTAAATAACCTTTTGCTCCCTATATTTTATCCTTAGTGTCTTCAGAATTTCAGAGAGCGATTCCTAGTCAACATTGCCAAAATCTTTCCCTAAGTTTAAGGTTTGCCTTTCCTTAAGATCTCTTCTAGGAGAAGTCGTAGAAGCAGCATTTCCTCGTGTATTTGTACATTTCTCTGGAATTCAAATTGATCTTCCTCGAGGTCGGCTTTTGTCCATTCTTCTGTAAATAATTCGTGTCGTTATTTTGCAACAATGATTTATTATTCTGAAAGTTCTGCAATATGCACGTCTACCTTCTCTGAGACTGGAATTATTACAATGTTCTTGAAGTTTGAGGGTTTTCACTTGTTCGTATGCCTTGCTTATTGTTAGATGTATGCGTCCTTCTATGAGCCGTACAGTTATTCACCACAATGTTAAACCAAGTCTAGTAATTTTCAATGTAATAAAGATTGTGTACTTGTAAGTATTTTCAGAGGTACCATCGATAGAATCACTAATTTTAAATGAGACCATGACGTAAAGGTTCCAATTTATGTAAGCAGTGATAGCTGCAACCAGTGTGCTACAGTGTGGTGGCCTACAGGCTTCGTAATAAAATTGAATACATTAATTTTACATGTATGTGTTCGAATGTATACAGACGCAAAAAAACGCAACACCAAAAAAAAAAATAATTAAACCAGAATAATGAAATTTCTGGAATAAATTGTTTAGGTAACATTTAAGTGATGTCCGCCCCTGGTAGATGAGTGGTCAGCGAGACGGACTGTCACACCTAACGCTCCCGGGTTCGATTCCCGGCTGGGTCGGCGATTTTCTCCGCTCACGGACTAGGTGTTGTCCTTATCATCATCATTCCATCCCCATCGACACGCAAGTCGATGAAGTGGCGTCAACTCGAAAGACTTGCACCAGGCGAACGGTCTACCCGGCGGGAGGCTGTAGCCACATTGCATTTCCATTTCCATTTAAGTGATTATCATTACAAGATCACGGGTTAATGTGAGCGCGAGAAAAGCCATTGCAAATGTGGAATGCTGATACATTAATACACTACTAGCCATTAAAATTGCTACACCAAGAAGAAATGCAGATGATAAACGGGTATTAATTGGACAAATATATTATACTAGAACTGACATTACATTATCACGCAATTTGGGTGAATAGATCGTGAGAAATCAGTACCCAGAACAACAACTTCTGGCCCTAATAACGGCCTTGATACGCCTGGACATTGAGTCAAACAGAGCTTGGATGGCGTGTACAGGCACAGCTGCCCATGCAGCTTCAACACGATACCACAGTTCATCAAGAGTAGTGACTGGCCAGTTGCTCGGCCGCCATTGACCAGTTTTCAATTGGTGAGAGATCTGGAGAATGTGCTGGCCAGGGCAGTAGTCGAACATTTTCTGTATCCAGAAAGGCCTGTACAGGACCTGCTACATGCGGTCGTGCGTTATTCTGCTGAAATGTAGGTTTTCGCAGGGATCGAATGAAGGGTAGCGCCACGGGTCGTAACACATCTGAAATGTAACGTCCACTGTTCAAAGTGCCGTCAATACTAACAAGAGGTGACCGAGACGTGTAACCAATGGTAAACCGTACCATCCCGCCGTGTGAGACGCCAGTATGGCGACGACGAATAAACACTTCCAATGTGCGTTCACCGCGATGTCGCCAAACACGTATGCGACCATCATGATGCTGTAAACAGAATCTGGATTCATCCGAAAAAACGACCTTTTGCCATTCGTGCACCCAGATTCGTCGTTGAGGACACCATCGCAGGCGCTCCTGTCTGTGATGCAGCGTCAAGGGTAACCGCAGCCATGGTCTCCGAGTTGATAGTACATTCTGCTGCGAACGTCGTCGAACTTTTCGTGCAGATGGTTGTTGTCTTGCAAACGTCCCCATCTGTTGACTCAGGGATCGAGACGTGGCTGCACGATCCGTTACAGCCGTGCGGATAAGATGCCTGTCATCTCGACTGCTAGTGGAACGAGGCCGTAGGGGTCCAGCACGGCGTTCCGTATTACCCTCCTGAACCCACCGATTCCATATTCTGCTAACAGTCATTGGATCGACCAACCATGCAAACGTCCCCATCTGTTGACTTAGGGATTGAGACGTGGCTGCACGATCCGTTACAGCCATGCGGATAAGATGGCTGTCATCTCGACTGCTAGTGATGCGAGGCCGTTGGGATCCAGCACGGCGTTCCGTATTACCCTCCTGAACCCGCCGATTCCATATTCTGCTAACAGTCATTGGATCTCGACCAACGCGAGCAGCAATGTCGCGATACGATAAACCGAAATCGGGATAGGGTACAATCCGAGCTTTATCAAAGTCGGAAACGTGATGGTACGCATTTCTCCTCCTTACACGAGGCATAACAACAACGTTTCACCAGGCAACGCCGGTCAACTACTGTTTGTGTATGAGAAATCGGTTGGAAACTTTCCTCATGTCAGCACGTTGAAGGTGTCGCCACCGGCGCCAACCATGTGTGAATGGTCTGAAAAGCTAATCATTTGGATATCACAGCATCTTTAGCGTCTATAGCTCGTCATCTTCGTGGTGTAGCAATTTTGATGGTTAGTAGAGTAACAGGCGGAGCCACCACACTGTTCAATGCAAGCAGTGAAACGCGAATGCACTGTGTCGAACAGGTGCCAGATTTCAGTTTGTGGGATGGAGTCCTGCCCCCTGTTGCATTTTATCGGTCAAAACAGGAACGGTTAATGCTTTTTGTGTGCTTTTTGTGTGCAGTTGTCGTCCGCTGATGTCTTATTTGTGTTCGAGTAGACAGATCTGGTGATCGAGCAGGCCAAGGTAACGACGAGTTGGCGTAGAGCATGTTGGGTTACAACAGTGGTCTGGGGCCGAGCGTTATCCTGTTGGGACACACCACCTTGAATGCTGTTCATGAATGAAAGCACAATAGGTCGGATCACCAGATAGGTACAAATGTGCAGTCAGGGTGCGAAAGATAGCCACCGGAATGTAGATGTCGTAACATGAAATCTCGCCCCAGACCATAGCACCAGTGTGTCTTGCCCAGAGAAGGTTTGGTTGCAGGCCCTCAACTGGCATCTTTCTAACCAACACACGACCATCACTGGCACCGAAGCAGAGCCGGCTTTCATTAGAAAACACAACAGATCTCCATCCCGCCCTCCAATGAGCTCTCGGACGACACGACTGAAGACGCCTATGGCGGTGGCTTGGGGTCAGTGGAATGCACAGTACAGGCCGTCTGGCTCGGAGCTGTCCTTAAAGTAACCGATTTGTAACAGATCGTTGTGTCAGTGTGGTGCCAACTGCTGCTCACATTGCTGCTGCAGATGCAGTATGATGCGCCGAAGTCATAAGTCAAACACGATGGTCATTGCTCTCTATAGAGCCACGTGGTCCTCCCATTCTTCTTCCGACCGTACATTCTCGTACCACATTCCTGCCAACTCCTTCTGCAACATCGGAGAATGAGCATGCAGTGAGACGATTATAATGACGTCTCTGTCGTCTTACATTAGAGATTAGATTAGATTAGATTAATACTAGTTCCATGGATCATGAATACGATATTTTGTAATGATGTGGAACGAGTCAAATTTTCCAATACGACATAATTAAGTTAATTTAACAACATAATTAAGTTAATTTAACAACCTTTTTTTATGATTTTTTCTTTTTTTCTTAATTTATATCTAAAAATTCCTCTATGGAGTAGAAGGAGTTGTCATTCAGAAATTCTTTTAATTTCTTCTTAAATACTTGTTGGTTATCTGTCAGACTTTTGATACTATTTCTTAAGTGACCAAAGACTTTAGTGGCAGTATAATTCACCCCTTTCTGTGCCAAAGTTAGATTTAATCTTGAATAGTGAAGATCATCCTTTCTCCTAGTATCGTAGTTATGCACACTGATATTAATTTTGAATTGGGTTTGGTTGTTAATAACAAATTTCATAAGAGAGTATATATACTGAGAAGCTACTGCGAATATCCCTAGATCCTTAAATAAATGTCTACAGGATGATCGTGTGTGGACTCCAGCTATTATTCCGATTACACGCTTTTGTGCAATAAATGCTTTATTCCTCAGTGATGAATTACCCCAAAATATGACGCCATGTGCAAGCAATGAGTGAAAATAGGCGTAGTAAGCTAATTTACTAAGATGTTTATCACCAAAATTTGCAATGACCCTTATTGCATAAGTAGCTGAACTCAAACGTTTCAGCAGATCATCAATGTGTTTCTTCCAATTTAATCTCTCATCAATAGACACACCTAAAAATATTGAATATTCTACCTTAGCTATATGCTTCTGATTAGGGTCTATATTTATTAATGGCGTCATACCATTTACTGTATGGAACTGTATGTACTGTGTCTTATCAAAATTCAGTGAGAGTCCATTTACAAGGAACCACTTAGTAATTTTCTGAAAGACATTATTGACAATTTCATCAGTTAATTCTTGTTTGTCAGGTGTGATTACTATACTTGTATCATCAGCAAAGAGAACTAACTTTGCCTCTTCATGAATATAGAATGGCAAGTCATTAATACATATTAAGAATAACAAAGGCCTTAAGACTGACCCTTGTGGAACCCCATTCTTGATAGTTCCCCAGTTTGAGGAATGTGCTGATTTTTGCATATTAACGCCATTCTTCCGTAACACCAACTCACCACGTCCTGTTTCAAAGGTCACTAAGGCTCAAGACAGGTAAAGCAAGTATTTAAAGCAAACCTAATTTACATCCTCACAATGTCGCCACTACAAGCGCTCTTTGCGACTGGCGCGAAATTTGAATAGACATAATCTTTCAGATGTAGAAACACGCCTACCAACTTTGTGATTATGTCGCACAATTCTTTCTTGGTCTTGGGATTTTTCCGTCAGTGTATCGTACACAATTTCTGGTCGGAAATCTTTTACAATACCTTAACAGCATACACTGTGTCTTTTCGAAATTTACAGCCAACAGATTGGTTAGTGAGCACTTATTAAAGTCTATACACTTTTCACTAACACTTTTGTTGTAAAACTTTTCTGGATTTGCTAATTATGACAGTATTTGTATCCTCTGCAAAAAGAAATCCCTTTAGCGTTTGGTATGTTACTCATGTTTCTGACGAAATAGTGGTAATCAACACTACATTTTCGAAAGTTAAATTTATGGGCGAATCATCGGAACCCTTTGAAATGAAAACGGGAGTGCGACAGGGAAATGAGATCTCACAGTTGCTGTTCAATTGTGTGCTTGAGAAAGTAGTCAGAGAATGGGACGCAAATATTAAGTGTAGTAGAAGACTGGGTTGCAAAAAGAAGAGCCTTAAAGCAAACTGCATTGCTTTTGCAGATCAGATGGCCCTGTTTGCTGAAACAATGGAAGAAGCACGGCAGCAAATCATTTAACTAAAGAAACAAGCAGCTAAAATAGGTCTTCACATCTCCTTTGAAAAAACTTAGATATTGACAAAAGTCAAGCACTCATGTAAATACCTAAAAGTTCAAGAACATAAGATTGAAATAGTAAAAGAATTCAAATATCCCGGAGAATGGATTAGTTGGAATGCTGGGGAAAGCAAAGCAATGGAATCCAGGAAAAATAAACTTGAATTGGCCTTCCAACTAACAAAAAATACGCACAACAAAAAATCCCTTTGATGGGAGTCCAAAATTACAGATTATAAGAGTGATTAATCCAGAGTCGCCCGGTATTAGCCGAGCGGTCTGAGGCGCTGCAGTCATGGACTGTGCGGATGGTACCAGCGGAGGTTCGAGTCCTCTCTGGGGCATAGGTGTGTGCGTTTGTCCTTAGGATGATTTAGGTTAAGTAGTGTGTAAGATTAGGGACTGATGACCTTAGCAGTTAAGTCCCATAAGATTTCACATACATTTGAACATTTTTTTGACTAAGCCAGAAGCACTGTATGCAGCATAAACGCTAACATTGAATTTCAAAGGTCAAGTGGAGAAACTTGAGCTAAAGGACAGAAAAATTTTAAGAAATAACATAGGACTAAAATTTCAAAAAAGTAAGATTAGATACATCAAAAATGAAACTCTCTACAAGAAAATTGAAAAACTTTCAGATACTATGCGAAAAAGGAGGATAAATTTTTATGGTCATCTTCTTAGAATGAATTCCAACAGATTAACCAACAAATCTTTGACTTTTTCCGTAACCGCAGAACGAAACCCAACTGGCTTAAAGAAACTGAGAAACTCCTAGTAGAATTACAGATCTCAGTAAATTTACTTATCGATCGAACAGCTAAATTATTTACTAGGGATGAAAACATTAGCTTCGAAGACAAAAGGCAAATCCTTCATCTCGGAAGAAGAGAAGAAAAGAAGATCAGAAAGAATGAAGAAATACTGGGCCCTAAGAAAAGAACAACGCACAAAGAAATGATTGATCCAGCGTACCCCAAAAGAGGGTGAAACGAAAGAAGAACAACACTAGAAAATATGTGGGCTCTTAATACAGAATTTTGTAGCACAGTATCTCTAGTTAATTTCCAGTTTAATGATGACTGATGGCCCAAGACATCATTCTCTCTTGATTCACTGTGGACTGCCATCTTTGCCTTAAAATGTGGAGTACTTGTATACATTTCTGGTTGTCTGATTGTTAAAGTATTCCGTGTGGTCATTGAAGGCCACTATAAAGGCACAAAAGGCAGATGTGGGAGTCGTTAAGAGTGAAAACTGGGCTGAAGTTAATTAGCGCTCGTGTGTCCCGAATTACGCCGGCGAGTGAGCCAGGGGGGCGTGGCTTCCGCTGATGACGCAACTGGCCGACTCTCTGGGCACCGCCGAACTGTCATTACGTGGAGTCGTGCGCCTGTAGTTACTGCCGCTGTGACAATGAACACACACACGCGCGCCGTGTACTCTGTACTCCGCATCGACAAGGTCACCAGTGTGGACTTTGCACCACTTCACCTCACTGCCACGTAATGGAGCTGGATAACTGCGCTGAAAGCTATTTGAATCGAGTGAGCTTATGTCATTAGAGAAACTTAGGAATACAGAATGCAGTGCTTAAATCCAGACAAATAAAACTGTCCTTTTAAGGTAAATTTATTAATACAAAATATCAATGAAAATGAAAATCCTTTTAATAAACGAAAAGCACCAGTTTGCTTTTGTTCTACAATATTACTTTTATTGTTAACCGGTTTTCGGCTTACATCGAGTAATGTTACTCTTGAAACTTACCACTACTTATATATATAAAAGGATTTTTATATTAACAGAATCTTCCGTCGATTCTTGGTAGAACAACATTATAATAAATGAAAAGCACCAGTTTGCTTTTGTTCTACAATATTACTTTTGTTGTTAACCGGTTTTCGGCTTACAAGGCCATCTTCAGTCATTTACTGAGTATTATCACCAAAGAAGTAAAATGTCAGCAGACAACATTGGAAGAGAAGTAACACATCTACACTGAAGCAGAAACATACAGTAAGTAACATCTTTGCAATGAAAAACTAAAAACTGAACAGTACATAAATAACAATGGAGTAGACAGGAAAACCTTCAGCACAAAATAGGAATAGAATGTCTACATAACAGTTTCTCTTAATAAAAAAACTAATGAAGTAAAATAAAATTAGTACTAGACAAAGCTGCATCAGAAGGAATGAAACATGGACAGCGATACACAACCAATTACAAGAAGAGACAGCATCAATGTAAATACAGAATACATAAGGAACTTAAGCAAGATCAATAAGATAGACAGAAATTAATAAATGGAGGAAAATGGAGGTGTTTGAGGGAACCTACAGTTTGAGAGTGTGGTGGTACTGCATTTCAACATTAACATTATAATGAAAGTAGTGGCTGTGTACCAGTTTTCATTAAATAAATGAGCAACGTAAAATATGAACAGTATTTGATGAGGTAACTACAAGGGGTGTTAAACATGGACAGAAATACAAGTACCAGTTAAAAGAAAGCCTTAACTATTGAAACTACAGTCTATGTGGAATACAAAGACAACTTCCACAAAACAAAACAACTTAATGAATACAGGAAAATGGGAATATGTAGGAATAGAAAGTGTGGGAAGTTATGAACAACAAAGATCATTATATGAAATTTAGAAGAGGGGAAGTGTTGAGCTGTGTCTGGTCATTTAGGATGACATCTGGACTGTGAGCAAGATGTTTGTTAATTTCCAGGTCTTCCAGCAGGTTGAGTTTATGGCCTTTGTTTGCTAAGTGAAGTACATGGGACACTGGCTGGTAGCTGTGACCCTCACTCAGTACATGCTCAGCAAATGTAGAGTCTGAATTCTGCAACCTCCAGCTGCGTTCATGTTCAGCCAGCCTAGTTGATATGTCTCTGCCTGACTGACCAATGTAAAATTTGTCACAATCAGAAGAGATGATTTTGTATGCCCCACTGTTGGCTAATAACTGGATCTTGCCTTTGCTATTCAACGCTTCCCCTCTCCTAAACTTCATATAAACATCTTTGTTGTTCATTACTTCCCACACTCTCTCTTATGTTAATGTTAAAATGCAGTAACACCACACTCTCAAACTGTAGGTTCCCTCAAACTCCTCCATTTATTAATTTCTGTTTATCTTATTGATAATGCTTAAGTTCCTTATGTATTCTGTATTTACATTGGTAACTGTCTCTTCTTTTAATTGGTTATGTATTTTGTCCACGTTTCATACCTCCTGATGCAGCCTTGTCCAGTACTAATTTTATTTTATTTTATTAGTTTTTTTATTAATAGAAACTGTTATGTAGGCATGCTATTCCTATTTTGTGCTAAAGGTTTCCCTATCTACTCCATTGTTATTTATGTACTGTTCAGTTTTTAGTTTTTCATTGCGAAGATGTTACTTACTGTATGTTTCTGCTTCAGTGTAGATGTGTTACTTCTCTTCCAATGTTGTCTGCTGACATTTAACTTCTTTGGTGATAATAGTAAATGTCTGAAGATGGCCTTGTAAGCCGAAAACCGGTTAACAACAAAAGCAATATTGTAGAACAAAAGCAAACTGGTGCTTTTCATTTATTATAATGTTGTTCTACCAAGAATCGACGGAAGATTCTGTTAATATGAAAATCCTTTTGTATATAAGTAGTGGTAAGTTTCAAGAGTAACATTACTCGATGTAAGCCCTTCAACAGCAATGATCGCCTCCACTTTTGTCCTGAAGCGATCGCACGCACTCTTTAAAACAGCGCTGTCCATATTCGCGAAAGCTGCTTCGGTATCGGTCCATAGAGATACGACGTTGGGGTGCCTGGTGTTATTGGTGACTCTTTCGCCTAAGCTCCCCACATAGCAGTGGAACAGGAGGTTCAAATCCACGCTGTTCGGGGGGTGGGGGGGGGGGGGCGGCCAACTCCTTTGGACCAGAACATGTAAACTGCCGGTCGGGGTGGCCGAGCGGTTGTAGGCGCTTCAGTCTGGAACCGTGCGACTGCTACGGTCGCAGGTTCATATCCTGCCTTGGGCATGGATGTGTGTGACGTCCTTAGGTTAATTAGGTTTAAGTAGTTCTATGTTCTAGGGGACTGATGACCTCAGATGTTAAGTCCCATAGTGCTCAAAGCCATTTGAACCATTTTTTGAACATGTAAACGTTATCCGAGAGCCAGTTTGGACTAAACGGCTCGTATGAGCCGGTACACCATCCTGTTGAAATACATATCGTATTGCCGAGACCACAGTTACCATCCCCTGTTTCACTACATTCGTCAAAACTTGCAGATGCACTTCTTCTGTGATCTTTTCAAAGAAATGTGGCGATGTGATATCACCCTCCCTCGACACTACACCAACGACGTGAACCCCAGACTTCTCCGAAGCATTATACTTGGACACAAATCGTATGTAGTTGATCTCGGGTACCTGAAGAACCGAGCTATTTCAGTGGGCGAACGCCCAGCGCCAAGACTTTCGATCATCGCGGCTCCTCGAATGTACTCCGCACTTGCCATGAAGAAGGAAGTGCGTGGCAGTTGTGTCAGGTGGGCTGCATTCATTAAGGCGAAGTCTCTCAGCAGGCCCTCCCACTTGTTGTAGGCACCTTTACTCGCTCGCAGTGCGCTCACAACTGAAAAGAGCGCCTCGATGCGATGGACAGGCATAGTAGAGATACTGCTCAAAACGTCTGTGAAAAGCCTCGTCGGATTTTCACAGGGGTTTCCATTTCGCGACCGATCGTTCCTCACTTTCCGAATAGCCCTCGTATCTACGTCGTGGCAGCCCCAGGCTGAGGAGCAGTACTTATGAAACGGTGAAACAGTGTAGTGAGGCACATGTTTCGCGGCTGTATTATATTTCCTAAGGGTACTTCCAATGAGTCTCACCCTTCCATGTTTATTTTCTACAACTGGTCTTATGTGGTCACTTTGCTACAGGTCACTCCGGACAGATACTACTGGAGGTTTTACTGTCTTTAGTGACTGATCAATAATCTTATATTGATCTATATCTACATATGCATACATACTCCGAAAGCCACTGTATGGTGGACGGTAACTTGTACCACCAATAGTCTTTTTCTTTCCCGTTCGACTCGCGGATGAAGTGAGGGGGAAAAACAGCTGTCTATATGCCTCTGTACGACCCCGAATTTCTCTTATTTTAACGTTGAGGTCTTTAGGCGAATTGTACCATGGCGTCAGTAGAATCGTTCTGCAGTCAGGAGCAAATGCCTGTTTTCTAAATTTGTCCAGTAGTTCTTCACGAAAATAACGTCGCCTTTCCCCCAGGGATTACCATTTTAGTGTGCGGAAGCTTCTCCGCAGCAATCGCGTGTTGGTAGAAATTACTGGTAATATATCTGGCAGCACTCCTCTCACTTGAATCGTCCTCCCTCAATCTGCCCTACTGAGGGTCCCAAACAATCGAGCAGTACTCAAGAATGGTTCGCAGAGCGGTTCTTTATGTGGTCTTCTTTCTAGGCTGGCTAGACTTTCATAAAAAGTCTCCCAGTAACCCGAAGACGATCATTCACCTTCCGTACTACCGTTCCTGCGTGTCCGTTAGATTTCGCATCGCTTTAGTAATTCTTGAGAACATTTCTTGTGAAGAACATCAGCGATCTCGATCAAATATGTTGAAATTGAATTACAAACAGTCTTGAACATATAGCATAGCCTCGGGAAAAAGGAGTACAAACGTTAACTTATCGATATTCAAGAATAAAGAAGCGCTATATGCGCTCTTAGAATCGTATTAATTGTAATCTTTGTCTCCTGGCATAAAATGAAAGCATGTTTTTTGTTTCACTGTGTCTTCTTGGTTCTGATGTGTTAGCTGACGGGAGCATGTAAATCACGGTCTCTAATTAATACAATTATCTGTAGAGTTATTATAATTTTTGTTTAATATGTATCCAAATATTCTTGTAGAGTGTGTTTTTGTAAGTTGCAATAAAGTACCTTCCCTATCCATGATTTAGTTACGTAATAATTAAATGTTGCCCTGGGCACTTTGTGTACGTGCATTGTTGAAGCGAAGCCATTAATGATAAAATGGCTCTAAGCACTATTGGATTTAACATCTGAGGTCATCAGTCTCCTAGACTTAGAACTACTTAAACCTAACTAACCTAAGGACATCACACACATCCATGCCCCAGGCAGGATTCGAACCTGCGATCCTAGCAGCAGTGCGGCTCCGGACTGAAGCGCTTAGAACCGCTCGGTCACAACGGCCGGTAATGATAAAGTGATAAAAACCTTCTCAATAGTCATTTAATTCTGTAAGTATTGAAGTGATTAATCTCAATACATACAAAACTGCGTCTTGTAATACTTTCCACTTCAATTTTTAGGCCAGAGATACAGTTTCATTTAAAAATATTTTCTATAAATGTATACACTGCCATTGTACATTGGCAGCTATACGGGTGCATCAATCCTCACGAAAGGGAATTAATTAGCATTGTGTTTAATTGGCTTATAGTGTAACATTAAAGAAATACTTTTTTATGTAAAGGTTTTTATTTTTTTTTAATTACCGCTACCAGTCACAAACTTAGCCAAGTATTGTGTTACTTATTTATTTAGCGGCATGTTTCGAGGTAATACCTCATCTTCAGGCTAAAAAGCATTGCAAAAACAACTTTACAATAAGGCCATACTGATATTACATAGTCTTTTCGTAAATGCTGTGGTCATCCTGCGGAAGAAGAGCATTTACGAAAAGACTATGTAACATCAGTATGGCCTTATTGTAAAGTTGTTTTTATAATGCCTTTTAGCCTGAAGATGAGGTATTACCTCGAAACATGTCTCTAAATAAATAAGTAATACAAGAGCTGACAAAGTTCGTGACTGGTAGCGGTAATTTAAAAAAAACCTTTACATACTTCTTGAGACAGTCAGGTCGAAAAATAGTCAAAATAGTTTCAAAGAAATTTTGTTTTTCATGCATCGTGAGTAAGACGGATGTCTTCATATTGGAATACGTATGATATTTCTGGCGATAGCGCCCTGAGAAAAATTAGTCGTGGCTTTTAACAGAGATTAAAGAGAATTTTTTACAAAACATTTCATTCCAAATTTAACAGAATAATTTATTTCATTCACTTTTCAAAAAGTTACGCGATAACCGCAATTAAAATATTTATTGCAAATGGCTACCAAAACTTATTAGCATTGCCAATAAGTCTTTTATTGCACTTGAGACTCTTTTTAATTCGGCTCAGTCGTATTGCTTAGCAAAGTTACGGCTAGGTGTGTAATGGACGTGGCAGTGTCTACCTGCACACTCTTGATACTGTATTCGAACATTAGATAATTGTTTTCCTTTCTCATCCGCATTAACTTACATCGTTATACATTTAGAGTAAACTGCGATTGGTTTCAAGCGTCTCACTGCTGGTGAGTGCCGTGTGTTTGGGACGATTGCCTATTCTTTCGCCCTTACTTTCAAAGAAATTAATTCAGTATGGGAAAGCGTCTCGTGTCCAAGAGTAATAAGAACTGAAACAATGGCTACATGTCACGTGAAACATGTCTTACGCAACAAAAGGCGAATGCACAGCTAATGGAACGGTCAATATGCCTGTATGGCTTGCGATAGGAGGGCAGTCAATAATGGAATTAGAAATACGACCCGAAAATTGTATGTAAGGAATCAGTCTGACTTTATGTGAATATTTCATAGGGAGTTCGCCCCTGATGACAAGAAAAGGACTGGTCCTTCAATTACGGAGATTATGCCTCCCCCGCCAGGACCTCGTGCTGCGTCTGTAAAGTGAATCTTTCATGCGAGGGGAAACTGGAATAAAGCCCCTAATAATCTCAACATGATCTAAATTTAACATTCATACCCTTTTATCGGAAAGAGAAAACGAAGATTTGAATGTCAGAGAATGAGACAGGTTAGTAGAGGTCAAGGGTCACCATGACCTCTCCGACTCGACATTACACCACTCAATTCCAGGCGTATAAGCTAGATCAATAGATACACCATTAAGTGTGAAATAGAGACCTTAAACATTTAATGAATATTACAGTTATCCTGATACGTACTGTAACTTGTCACTACTTTCCGCCTTCAGTCTACGAAAACTTCCGAGAGCACAATAATTTTTAAACACGACCCATTATCTGGTTTAGTTGCAGTCTTGTAGTGCACATTGAGATTACTTCCTCACGGTCCTCGGAACGTAAATAGAACTTGCAAAACACCAAAGAGTCAGGTTCATTATACTGCTTGAATTGTGTAAGAGGGATGTTGGGAATAGGTACACTTAAGCAAAAACTATTGTTTTGACGCACTCATAATAAGTAAACTAAAAACAATAGTTCGGACAGTACATGGAACCCGATTGCAAGTACTGCACCCAGAACAACAGTACCACAATTCTTCGTCGTTACCCTCTTCTCCACAGATGCGAGGTAATTCATTACAAGTTGCTAAGCGCCGATTTGTGTTGTCTTAATTTTGTTCTACAAACTGAAATACTGTGTTGTTAGGTACCAGATGACGGCTTACAGCAGTTCAGTGTCATCAGTTTTTTGAAACATATAGCGACTGCTGAAAAACTGCCTTCACTACGTGTAAGGAGCACCTTCTTTGACTCGTGATTAAAACATTCTTAGTCCCATTTCCGAACCTACCGATTTCTTAAATTTTGAATAACGATCATTAGCATACAAATCATCATCAATGGCGTACAAAGACTTCCCCCATAAGAAGTCACCCTCATTTTGTCTACTGCCTTGTCAAAATGGCAGAGAAGCGACCACACGTTCAGTTGACTTTCTTGGTGTGTGAAACTGCCCCTAAAAGGCGGAATAATCAGCAGTGATCAATGGCATGAGGATGCAGGAAGAAATAGTAACCACTACACTAAAGATACGTAATGTGTATTTGGCTTGTAACTGAAAAAGTGTCATGATGATATCTCCATTAACACAAGATTCCGGAATAGTCCCCCATTCAGATCTGCGGGAGGGGACTGCCAAGAGGGAGATGACCATGAGAAGGAGATCGAACGACCAACTGGCGTGTGTCAGAAGTTTGAACTTGCTAGGAAAGCTATAAAACCTAAAGAGAGAAATGCAGAGGCTCAATCTAAAGGTGGGATCAGTGAAATGAAATGGAAAGAAGATAACGATTTCTGGTCAGAAGAGTATAGGTTAATGTCAACAGCAGTGGAATGAAATGGAAATGAGGTAACGATTTCCTGTCAGATGAATGTAGGGTAATGTCAACAGCAGTAGAAAATGGTATAAGGGGAGTAGTAGTGAGTAGAAAGATAGGGCATTGAATGAGTTAGTGTGAACAGTTCAGTGACAAGTTTGTTCTGATCAGACTCGACAGCAAAACAAGAGTTCGGATATAAATAACGACGTCAACAGCAGAAAATGAAGAGACAGATAAAGCAGATAGAGAAAGCATATGGGGATACTGAACCGTTCATACAGTATGAAAAGGAGGGGGGTGAAAATATGATAACGATATAGGACTGTAATGCGCTTTTAGGAAAAGCAGTAGAAGAAAGGCTTACGGAAGAATATGGTCTTGGCAATAGGAATGATAAAGGAGAAAGACTAATTGTGTTCTGCAATATATTTCAGCTAGTAACACCGATTACTCTGTTCAAGAATCACAAGCGGGGGAGGTATGCTTGGAAAAGGCTCGTAGACGTAGGATGATTCCAGCTGGATCACATCATGGTCAGACACAGAGTCCAAAATCAGGTATTTGACTGCAAGACGTACCCAGGATCGGAGCACAATTTAATAATGACGAAGAATTCACTGAAGTTTAAGAGGATCGTACAGAAGACTCAGCGTAGAAGTAAGCGAGACATCGAAATACTCAGTAATGACGAGAGGCGTTTGAAGTTTTCCAAAGATGTGGGTGCAGCGATAAGGAATACCACATTAGGCAGTTCAGCTGAAGAGGCTTAGACATCTCCATAAAAGCTAATCACAGATGTTGCACATACAGACACAGGTACTAACAAGCTAACTGCGAAGAAACCTTAGGTGACAGAAGAAATATTTTAAATGATCTACGAAAGAAGGAAGTACAGATATGTTCAGGAAAAGACAAGAATGCAGCGATAAAAATGTCTTACAGTTGAAATAGACAGGAAGTGCAGGAAAGCCAAGGTTAAATGACTGCTAGAAAGATGTGAAGAAATAGAAAAAGAAATGGTTGTTGGAAGGTGAAAGCAATCTTCGGTGAAATAAAAGGCAAGGACGGCAACATTAAGAGTACAATGGGGATTTCACTGCTAAATGCAGAGGAGACAGCGGATACTTGGAAACATCTACATCTACATCTACATTTATACTCCGCAAGCCACCCAAGGGTGTGTGGCGGAGGGCACTTTACGTGCCACTGTCATTACCTCCCTTTCCTGTTCCAGTCGCGTATGGTTCGCGGGAAGAACGACTGTCTGAAAGCCTCTGTGCGCGCTCTAATCTCTCTAATTTTACATTCGTGATCTCCTCGGGAGGTATAAGTAGGGGGAAGCAATATATTCGATACCTCATCCAGAAACGCACCCTCTCGAAACCTGGCGAGCAAGCTACACCGCGATGCAGAGCGCCTCTCTTGCAAAGTCTGCCACTTGAGTTTGTTAAACATCTCCGTAACGCTATCACGGTTACCAAATAACCCTGTGACGAAACGCGCCGTTCTTCTTTGGATCTTCTCTATCTCTTCCGTCAACCCGATCTGGTACGGATCCCACACTGATGAGCAATACGCAAGTATAGGTCGAACGAGTGTTTTGTAAGCCACCTCCTTTGTTGATGGACTACATTTTCTAAGGACTCTCCCAATGAATCTCAACCTGGTACCCGCCTTACCAACAATTAATTTTATATGATCATTCCACTTCAAATCGTTCCGCACGCATACTCCCAGATATTTTACAGAAGTAACTGCTACCAGTGTTTGTTCCGCTATCATATAATCATACAATAAATGATCCTTCTTTCTATGTATTCTCAATACATTACATTTGTCTATGTTAAGGGTCAGTTGCCACTCCCTGCACCAAGTGCCTATCCGCTGCAGATCTTCCTGCATTTCGCTACAATTTTCTAATGCTGCAACTTCTCTGTATACTACAGCATCATCCGCGAAAAGCCGCATGGAACTTCCGACACTATCTACTAGGTCATTTATATATATTGTGAAAAGCAATGGTCCCATAACACTCCCCTGTGGCACGCCAGAGGTTACTTTAACGTCTGTAGACGTCTCTCCATTGACAACAACATGCTGTGTTCTGTTTGCTAAAAACTCTTCAATCCAGAAAGAGTACACTGAAGTCATCTATGAGGGTTGTCAGGAAAGTAGGTCCCCATCGGTCGCCAAATAGAAGGAACAGTGAAAACCAGGAACGTTTAATTTGCAACAGTTAGGTACACCTTCCACCTACTTCTCTACGTAGTAGCCGCTCCAACTTAGACTTTTGTCGTAGTGTTGTATCAACTTCCCAATATCCTCGTCATAGAAAGGAGCCGTCTGTGCTTTCGGCCAATTATCTGCACTGGTCTGCAGCTCGTTGTCTTTGGGAAAATTTTGTCTTCATAGCTAACGGTTGTTGTGAGCAGAGCTGAGACTCAGGGGGAGACAATTACGGACTGTGTTGTGGGCGATCAAACACTTCTCATCGGAAACGCTGCAGGAGCGTCTTCATTGCCCCTGCAGTGTGCGGCCGAGAATTGGCACGAAGACGGAACTGCTCGACAGTTGTGTTATGTGGGCTGCATGACACAGGCGAAATCTGTATCCAGCCCCTCATACTTGGAGGCAGACGCTATTCCCTACGCATATTTACGTGCTCACGGTCCACGCAGAACTGAAAAGAGCGACGCGACACGATCGACGGGCATACTAGAGACACTGCCCAACACATCGTTACCGGATTTTCCCAGTGATTCCCATTTCGTGACCTATCGGATCTTACTTTCTGGACAACCCTTGTATGAAGGGAAGGAAATATCTGATGTGATAGAACAGGAAACTAGAGCCGATATCGAAGCAGGAATGGCTAGAGCAGAAATGTAAGGATTTAGAAATGTATTTACGTAGGGTAAAATAGATGCTGCCCACAGGAATATTAAAAAAAAGCATTTAGAGAAAAGAGAAGCAGCTATATGAATATAAAGAGCTGATTCCTAACCAAAGAAGAGAAATCTGAAATGTGGAAGGGATATGCAGACCTGCTACACAAGGGAAATGAAATTGACGGCAAGTGAAAGAGGACGTAGATGAAGACGAGATGGGAGATAGGATACTGTGAGAAGAATTTGACAGAGCACTGAAAGACCTGAGTCGAAACAAGACCCCAGGAATGGACGACATTCCATCAGAACTATAGTCTTCCGATGACATTGTAATTCTGTCAGACAGCAAAGAACTTGGAAGATCAAATGGACAGTGCCCTGAAAAGAACATTTAAAAAAGCAAAACAATGTTAATGGAATGTAGGCGCACTACATAAGGTGATGTTAAGAGAATTAGATTGGAAAACGAGACGCTTAAAGTAATAGATGAGTTTTACTATTTGGGCAGCAAAAGAACTAATGATGGCCAAAGTAGAGTGGATATAAAATGTAGACTGGCAATAGCAGGAAAAGCGTTCCTGAAGAAGAGAAATTTCTGGGCATCGAATAAAGACTTAAGTATTAGGAAGTCTTGTTTGAAAGTATTTGTATGGAGTGTAGTCACGTGTGGAAGTGAAATGTGGATAATGAACAGTTAGGCAGGAAGAGAATAGAAGCCTTTTCTACAGAAGAATGCTTAAGAATAGACGGGTACATCACGGAACTAATGAGGTACTTAACAGAATAGGGGAAACGGTATTTGTGGCAAAACCTGAGGGATCGGTTTATAGGACGCATTCTGACGCGTTGAAGGATCAACAATTGTTAGAGGGAAGCGAGGAGGGGAAAATCGCAGAAGGAGACCAAGAGATGAATACAACAGGCAGATTCAGAATGATGTATGGTGCAGCTCTGTAGAGTATAGAGTAGCATGTAGAGCTGCTTCAAGGTAATCTTAGGACTGAAGACCACAACAAGATGGAAGAGACAGAAGATCCAGGTTTAGAATTTAAGGAGCTCTGGAAGTCTTGAGGTCAGATAAGCCAGAAAGGATAGACAATATTCCATTGGTAACTCTAAAATCACTGGGGAAAGTTACAACCAAATGACTATTGAAATTGGTGTGTGGAATATATAAGACTGGCGACATACGATCACACATCCTGAAATACAACCCACACCGTTCTGAAGATGACAAGGGCCGATAAGTGCGAGAATTATAGCACAATCAACTTAACAGCTCATACATCCAAGCTGCAGATACGAATAATACACAGATGAATGCAAAAGGAAATTGGAGGTATGTTAGATGTCAACCAGTTTGGATTTTTGAGGCAGTCTTTACGTTGCGATTCGTTATTAGGGAAGCAAGACTGAAGAAAAGTCAAGGAATGTTCACAGGATGTGTCAAGTTGGAAAAAGTGTTCGAAAATGTGAAATGGTCCCAGATGTTACAAATTTTAACAGAAGTAGGTTAACGGCAGTTTTAGTTCGTCATTACGTGCTCTTGTGAAAGACGTAGAGTTTCTTGCAGCATGTCTTACGAGCTAATGATTATGCTTGTCTCGCTTCCCTTGGTTTTCCGTCACACTCCGCTTCCTGCTGAATGCATATCCTCATTTAGCATACAGCGTCTTAATGCGCTGACAACCTGACCCACTTGTGGCACCGAGCGAGGTGGCGCAGTGGTTAGACACTGGACTCGCATTCGCGAGGACGACGGTTCAATCCCGCTTCCGGCCATCCCGAGTTAGGTTTTCCATGATTTCCCTAAATCTCTCCAGGCAAATGCCGGGATGGTTCCTCTGAAAGGGCACGGCCGACTTCCATCCCCATCCTTCCCTAATCCGATGAGACCGATGACCACGCTGTCTGGTCTCCTTCCCCAAACAACCAAACAACCACTTGTGGCATACTGGTTGGCTTCCTGCATCTATCATGACTTTATTTTGCCTGTGACGATTTGAGTGAGTTTTAATAACTTTTTTCTAATTTCTACAAGTGCTATTCTGTGCCCTAGCACATTCCTCCTCTTTAAAAAAAGTCATCCAGAATTTTCTCTTTCTTTCACTTATTACTGATTAGTCTATACCAGCCTTGTATTTAAAAAATGTTACTCTATAACTGTTTTCTGGGATGATTCCAACCTATGCCTTGTATATTAGTTAGTTTCATTAATATAATTTGTCATTCTGTCCTGGTTGTATACACTATTTACGCTTCCCACTTACATTAATTATTCCTAGTTCATATCCACTCATTAGGTATGTGATGGATGTTGGCCTCATTTGAATCAGATACGTTTTATACAAAAGTAAGTTGCACGAACGAACAATAGAATGAAGATTATGCTTCTCGTTGATACACTGAAAATAAATGAATTTTGTCTTTCTTGTTATATTGTATCACATGTCTGTATTATTTGACTGACTGAAATTTGTCCTTTTTCTGAAGTTAACAGTTTTTTTAGGCATAGTAGCGTAGTGGAATCTATGGTGTTGTAAATAAAAGTTAGGTTTTGTTTATATAATTTGTGTGGTGGTTCTTCCGCCCAATACAACATTGGTTGAGATATGCTAATCATCGTTGTGTCCATGATGGTAGTTAGAAAGTGGAATTACACTCCTGCTATTTCATACCTAGTTCCATTAACTGACAAACCATTGCTCTGCAATTCTAGTTTCATTATCACAGTTGCTTAATCATTTTTATAGCAAGTGATAATTACTCTTTCATATGTATGTATGGAGTACATTCAGTGATCTCCAGTTTCCTGTAATTTTGGCTGAGGGCTAAAATTTTTTTCTTGCGCTCTACTGCTCCCATTTCCCCTAAGAACAACTGCATTTCGCGTCACTGGTTGTTCACTTGTATCACCCTCGTTGGACGAGTATTAACATTTTCTTTAATATAATCTTTTAAATCTGCTACAGATATAATGATAGGAACATCTCTCTATCTGGACACTCATAATGCTTCGTGAATTAGTATCTATGTCCATTTCGTGATTGTATTCTATTTAATAGGATGTGGTTGTACCGTGTAACACTGGTACTGCCCATTTATTCCTACCACTAGGTATTGTATTTTAATGTGAGATCTAGCTTGAGCAGTATCCACTCCTGCATCAGATATGCGATGAAATAAAGCTGCATTCTTCTTGGTTAAAGGAACAAAATGTTGTAGTCCCTCTGAAAAGTCTCTTTGTGATTTATGTAATGTCATCAAAACTTGCTGTGGGTTTAATAACGTTTCACTCATTTGTCCATAAGCAGCATGTGGACTGCTTCATGCAAAGTTTCCACCTCAATCCTTTCATCGTCCAATGTGCCTGATAAGGTTTGTAACGATGTAGCTATTACTACTTCCTCATTTAGTTCACATAACCAAGTTTGTATTTCCTCTGGATCACTATTTAAGACATACATGGTGTTATGTGCATTTTGTTCTAATTCTGTTAAGTTCCATACTGTTTTAGCAACACTGAGTATTCCTTACTCCAAGTTTCCTATGCGTGTTGTGTGCTGATCTACATTTGTTTTTGTATCTTCCGCAATTGCGCTGTTTAAATTTTTGATATCTTCATTATCTACTGTTCCAAACACATTTTTGATAGTTTGCGTCCGAAGCCTAAGCAACCTCGTTTATTATTTGTTAGCATCTGCGATGCTATTTCTATTAACTGTTGCAACTGACTCCTCAATTCCTCATACAAGTGTTTCAATTCCTGAGAGAAATGGAAGGACCACCAATCCCCTCCCTCCTTTATACAAGCAAATAAACACGGAACATGACAATTAAAGAAAATTAGAACTAAACTAAGTAACTAACAAATACCATATGCGCATTTTACATAAAACGTACGCTATTTCCTAGAAATAAATGCATACGGTATGTTTCTCTGCTGTTCCTATCACCTTGGTAATTCTTTTTTCCGCAACGATTGAAGAAATCTGCCGCAGTGCATCAATTTCACTTATAAACGATTTGACGCTACTTACATGGACTACCGAAGCACTAGTTAGCAACTGCAATTTTAGGTTGACTGGCGAAGTCATTTCGATAACTAGGTTGGGCTCGTGATATTTTGTTAAAAACTTTCTCGTTTTATCCTTAGAAGTATACAGATTAGGAAGTAACACCCACTGTTTTCTTCTATGTTGTGATAGTTTACTTGTCCATTGCCCAACACATTCTTGCTTCTCTAAAGCTTTTGTGTTGCCCTGCCTTACGCTTTCGAAACTTTCTATCAATTCTCCGCAAAATTTTCACAGTTTCACCCTGTGAACCCAGTTTAGGTTGAACTACATCAGAAGGTGACATTTGTAGCCCAATACTATGTCGTATGACGAGTGCCCAGCTCCAGTATGAAATTTTGAATTATGTGCACTGACAAAAAAACTTAAATATACTTCCGAATGTGACTGCTGCGCATTTAAGCAATGGCGTAGTATTTTGAATATAGCATGGTGAGTTCATTCTGTCTTTCCATTCGTTTCAGGATGGAAAAGGCTCGTCTGCAGTTTCATCATTCTCAATAACTGACATAACTGTTTCATTATTTGGATAGAAAGTTATCGCCCTGGTCTGTAATAAAGGTTTCTGGCACATCAAATTTCAGTAACCAGTTGTTACCAAGGCCTGTGCTACTGTACTCGCCTTCTGATCTGATAATGGCCACCATAACTAAACATCCAACAATGTAAGCACATATTTATCATCCACTTGCGTTCTATTGAAAGGTCCTAAAACATCCTAGAATAGAAAATGGTTTGTCAGCTTCTGGTAGTCTCTGTATCTCAATTTTCTGACGACTCCAATCCGCTCTTTGTGCACATACGATGCAGTTTCTTACATATTGTTCCACATTACTGGTAGCCATTTTACACCAAAATCTTTCGACTAGATGCCTATCATTTGTTCTTTTCCCTTTGTGGCCTGATAAGATGTGGTAATGTGCTTGCCGTAACACATTTGTTCTCAGTGCTGTAGGAACTACAATGTGCTGACTTCGTAGTTCTGCATAGCAAGTCTTCTTGCGTTTCAAGCTGAGGTTGCATTCGAAACTATTTGACACTTAGTTTTAGCTGATTGTGCCTTTATCCAGTCTGCCCGGCTGCGACTTACTATTTGTAAAATTGCTGCCTTCCTGCTTACAGTATCAGCATTTTTTACGTTTGGCTCCTGGCTTGTGAAACACTTCATAGTCGAACTAACTTAATGTTAATGCCCATCTCATTTATCAGCTTGATGGATCGTTCAAACCTAATAACTATTCCAGAGAAATGATGTCCCTAATGTGAAATTCCAGCAGTAAAAATAGCATCGAGAATATGAGGTTCTGTAAATAACTACTAAATTTCTTCTTCAGTTGTCTAATATAAGATAAACATCCACAAAAGCAAAACGAGGATAATAGAATGTAGTCGAATAAAGTCGGGTGATGCTGAGGGAATTAGATTAGGAAATGAGACACTTAAAGTAGTAAAGGAGTTTTGCTATTTGGGGAGAAAAATAACTGATGATGAGGATATAAAACGTAGACTGACAATGGCAAGGAAAGCGTTTCTGAAGAAGAGAAATTTGTTATCATCGAGTATTGATTTAAGTGTCAGGACGTCGTTTCTGAAAGTATTTGTATGGAGTGTAGCCATGTATGGAAGTGAAGCATGGACGATAAATAGTTTCGACAAGAAGAGAATAGAAGCTTTCGAAATGTGGTGCTACAGAAGAATGCTGAAGATTAGATGGGTAGATCACATAACTAATGAGGAGGTATTGAATAGAATTGGGGAGAATAGGAGTTTGTGGCACAACTTGACAAGGAGGAGGGACCGGTTGGTAGGACATGTTCTGAGGCATCAAGGGATCACAAATTTAGCATTGGAGGGCAGCGTGGAGGGTATAAATCGTAGAGGGAGACCAAGAGATGATAACACTAAGCAGATTCAGAAGGATGTAGGTTGCAGTAAGTACTGGGAGATGAAGAAGCTTGCACAGGATAGAGTAGCATGGAGAGCTGCATCAAACCAGTCTCAGGACTGAAGACTACGAGAACAACAATATTACTTTTAACCTTATTCAATTTTTGGATGCATATGCTACCAGATTTTCAAAAATGGTTCAAATGGCTCTAAGCACTATGGGACTGAGGTCATTGCTATCCTCAATCATAGCGAAGAAGAATTGCGTGATATACTGAATGATATGAGCGAGTATAGAATATGGTTGGAGAGTAAATCGAAGAAAGACGAAGGTAATGAGAAATGGTCCTGAGCACAATGGGACATAACTTCTGAGGTCATCAGTCCCCTAGAACTTAGAATTACTTAAACCTAACTAAGCTAAGAACATCACACACATCCATACCCGAGGCAGGGTTCGAACCTGCTACCGTAGCAGCAGCGCGGTTCCGGACTGAAGCGCCTAGAACCGCTAGGCCACAGTGGCCGGCACCAGATTTTCTTCCCCATCAACCTTACTACTAACAATACAACACAAGGCATCACATGAGTGTATGAGTTCCTATTCAAAGTCAGGTAATATTAACACAGTATCTGATTTTGTCTCCTTGAGTTTCTCAAATGCTTCTTGACACTGTGTTGTCCACTGAAAACTAACACCTTTGTCTAGCAACTTAGTTAGTGGCTGTGCAATTTCAGCGAATCCCTTCATGAAATTTCAAAGATAATAGCATAATCCAAGAAAAGACTTTTAATTGTTTAATAGTTTGTGGCGTCGTAAAATCACGTACCACAGAAGATAGTCGAAGAGCTATTCACAATATTTCTCGACTGTTAATAAGCCCAAGACAACTCACTTGTGTTTTAGCAAAATGGCATTTCCTCACACGAGCTGTAAAGTGTGCTCCCATTTGGGCAACAAGCATTTGCCATTGACCATGATATTCATATTTCGTTGAGATGGCGTTGTGGGCCCGTGACAAGCCGTTGCCGTGAAGGCATTTTACAAAAGTAGGGACAGCTACGTGTATTTCCCGTTCATTACAACCTAGCACGTCATGCTTTAGTACCGTCGGCACATGCTATAAAGTGTGGGTACAGAACTTCGAGGAAACGGATGATATGGTGTGAAACAGGAGTGGATGTGCAAAACGTTTGTGCTCACCAGAGAATGTTGTAAAACTGGAAGAAGCCTGCAGATGAAGTCGCAGGCATTCTGCACGCAAGCACGCACTACAGACTGACGTGTCAGATGGTAGTGTATGGAGAATATTGTACAGAGAACTGCGATACCATCCATATAAGATTCAGAGAGTGAAAAAGCTGAATATGGACAATCTCCCAAAGTGTCTATACTATTGCCAGAAATCGTTGGAAACAACGCCTTTGCGTCAATCTGATGATGAGCGATGAGGCCAATTTTTGTGTGTCAGGCTTCGTTAACAAGCAAAAATTTTAGATATCGTTCACGTGAAAGTCCGGAAATTCTTTGTGGAACTCCACTTCACAGTCCGAAGGTAGTAATGTGGTGTGGCGTATCATCATTTGGAATCATAGGGCCTCATCTTTAGAAGACGAAGTTGTTTACTGTGAACACAAAACATTATATTCACATGTGGGACCATTTGCTAGTCCAACAACTTGTTGATCTTTCTGTAACTGGAGGCAGATTCTTCCAACAAGGTGGGGCCACATGCTATACTCCATGGCATTCCATTAATACGCTGCAGGACGTCTTCTGTGGTCATCTCATCTCGGAGAACAGGGACACTTCCTGGCCTCAAAGATGTCCTGATTTCTCCCTTTGGAGTCATTTGAAGTTTTAGGTATTACGGTGTGACCCACCACTCACCATTCAGGAACCGAGGTATCAATTCTACATCTGCATCTGCATCTACATCTAGGAGGGCAGTGCCAGTTGTGTCGACAGTTCGAGCGGCGCGGTCTATTGCCCGACGAATTTGTTTCAGTTCTGAAGCGAATGCCGTAAAGGGTTTCCTTCTGTTCAGAAATCGAGTTGAAGTGACGAGGGCGCAAGTTAGGGGTGTGCAGTGGGTGGTATAGCACTTAGCAGCCCCATCAGTCAAACGAATCAGTAACAGCTTACACTGTACGGTCTTGAACATTGTCCTGCAAAATGATGGTCAGATCCTGCAGAAAGTGTCATTACCTCTCTCTCTCTCTCTCTCTCTCTCTCTCTCTCTCTCTCTCTCTATCCTGTTCATTTTTGGAACACAACCTACGACCAGCTTAGAGACAGAAATGATGACACTTTCTAGAGGACCTGACCATCATTTTGCAGGACAATGCTCAAGCACGTACAGTGCAAGCAGTTACTGGTTTGTTTGACTGATGGGGCTGCTAAGTGCTATACCACACCCCTAACTTGCGCCCTCGTGAGTTCAACTCGATTTCTGAACAGAAGGAAACCTTTCACGGCATTCGCTTCAGAACTGCTACAAATTCATCGGTCAGTAGACCGAGCCGCTCAAACTGTCAACACAACTGGCACTAGAATGAGATTTTTCACTCTGCAGCGGAGTGTGCGCTGATATGAAAGTTCCTGGCAGGTTAAAACTGTGTTCCAGACCGAGACTCTAACTCGGGACCTTTGCCTTTCGCGGGCAAGTGCTCTACCAGCTGAGCTACCCAAGCACGACTCCCGCTCCGTCCTCACAGCTTTACTTCCGCCAGTTCCTCGTCTCCTGCTTTACAAACTTGACAGAAGCTCTCCTGCAAAATGGTAGAGCACTTGCCCGCGAAAGGCAAAAAGGTTCCGAGTTCGAGTCTCGGTGCGGAAGTTTCACAACTGGCACTGCTAAGAGTATCCTACGACTTCCACATCGCGTATCTATTTTGTACGATCTGTAAATAAACAGTTGCCACTATTAAAGTTCCAACCCTCCTACATAGATAATACGGAAGCCACCGTCCAGTGCGTCGCTAAGGATACTCTGTGCCTCTCCTTGTCATTTCTCCTCCTGTTCCACGCGCAAACAGAGCGAGAGAAAAACGACTGTCCTCTGAATGAGACCTAATTTGTTGTACCTTATCTTTGTGATCGTTAGGCGCGATGTATGTTTGCAGCAGCAGAATCGTTCGGCATTCAGCTTCAAATGCGGTTCTCTAAATTTTCTCAATAGTGTTTCCCGAAAAGAATGTCGCATTTCCTTCAGGTATTGCCGGCCGCGGTGGCCGTGCGGTTCTGGCGCTGCAGTCCGGAACCGCTGGACTGCTACGGTCGCAGGTTCGAATCCTGCCTCGGGCATGGGTGTGTGTGATGTCCTTAGGTTAGTTAGGTTTAAGTAGTTCTAAGTTCTAGGGGATTTATGACCTAAAGTGTTGAGTCCCATAGTGCTCAGAGCCATTTGAACCATTTTGAACCTTCAGGTATTCCTATTTGTGTTCCCGAAGCATCTCCATAACACTTACGTGTTGTTCGAACCTACGAGTTGCTTCGATGTCTTCCATCAATCCGACCTCGTACGGATCCTAAACACTCAAGAATAGGTCGCACCCGCATCCTATATGTGGTCTTCTACACACGTGAACCACTCTTTCCTAAAATTCTCAGAATAAACCGAAGTCGACCATTTGTATTCCCTACCACAGTTTTGCAGAAGTTAAAAGAATTCCGGTGCCATTCCTGCAAGATGTTATGTTTAACTTCCGTAAAAGACTACAAATATGTAAGAAGGAAAATGGCAACCACCCACGCTCAAAATAGTTCAAATGGCTCTAAGCACTATGGGACTTAATATCTGAGGTCATCAGTCCCCTATACTTAGAACTACTTAAACCTAACTAACCTAAGGACATCACACACAGCCATGACCGTGGCAGGATTCGAACCTGCGATCGTAGCAGTAGCACCGTTCCGTACTGAAGCGCCTAGAACCGCTCGGCCACAGCGGCCGGACCACCTACGTGATGTCATTTTCAAGTTACATACGTTGCAAATTATAAGCATTGTAAATTCGTGTTGTATTTATTTTACGTCTCTGCGAAGAAATTTCTATCGTTTCACTGCCGCACCCGGCGTTAGGGATGATCTCATACCACGAATTGGACCCACTCCTTCTAGATGACCATGAATGTTGTTGGTGATCGAGTAGTGCTGTTTCTTCTGCGTCATGGTAATTGTGGTGTGGTCACTCTTATCTTGCAGGATACCCCTGTCCACTCGGTTGTACACAGACGTTCCTAGTTTGACGAAAACTCCGACATGCCAGATCAACTGATTACAGTTCCATCCAAAATATCTGGGACTAAAATATCTGGGTCTAGTTGCAACAGTGGGTGTGAACGCAGCAGTCAACGTCACTGCGGTATGGTAGTTCTACAGCATGTAATCAACAATGAGTGACTGCAGCTAGATGTGACATACCTGAAGAAACTGAAGAAACATGTGCACCGTCTTCCTCAACGGACTGGGCTGTTATCGAGGGAAGAGGAGGTGTTACTTGGCATTAGTGTCCGCGTGCTGTGGGTGACAAACCTTTTGCCCATCGTGCTCATTTCTCTCTCAGCTGCAGTGTGCTAGGTCCGATACCTGTTGTGTAAGTACACTCATGCTCATAAATTAAGGATAATGCTGATACATTGTGAAACAACGCTCTCGTGGGCGGTTTGTGGGTTAAAATGACCTCGGGGTATGACCATGAGGTGCATTTGACTTGTGGGTCATCGCACGGTGGCGCTGGCGGCAGTCCACATACACAGAGGTGTGTCGATGCATGTCAGAGTACGGTGCAGTGAGAGTTTCAGATATGCTAATGGTGACTGTGTGTCGAAAATGGGTCAAAGAATACACATTGATGACGTTATGAGGGGTAGAATACTAGGGCGGCTGGGTGCTGGTCAAACACAGCAGATCGTAGCACCGGCCCTCCGTGTGCCACAAAGTGTGAGGATTATAGCAACGATTCCAGCAGACAGGAAACACGTCCAGGCGCTACAGTACGGGACGTCCACAGTGTGTGCAAGACCACAAGAAGACCGATATCTCACCATCAGTGCCCGCAGACGGCCACGGAATACTGCAGGTACACTCGCTCGGGAGTTTACCGCAGCCACTGGAACAGTTGTCTCCCGACACAAACTCTACGAACGACTGAACAGACATGGTTTATTCGCCCGGAGACCAGTAAGGTGCATTCCACTGACCCCTGGTCACAGGGGAGACCATAAAGCCTGGTGTCAAGAACACAGTACATGGTCACTGGAACACTGGTCCCAAGTTACGTTAACGGACTAGTCCGGGTATAGTCTGAACAGTGATTCTCACCGGGGTTTCATCTGGCGTGAACCAGGAACCAGATACCCAACACCTTAATGTTCTTGAAAGGGACCTGTATGGAGGTCGTGGTTTGATGGGGTGGGATTATGATTGGTGCACGTACATCCCTGGATGTCTTTGACAGAGGAACTGTAACAGGTCAGGTGTATCGTGACGTCATTTTGCACCAGTATGTCCGCCTTTTCAGGGGTGCAGTGGGTCCCACCTTCCTCCTGATGGATGATAACGCACGGCCCCACCGAGCTTCCATCGTGAAGGAGTACCTTGAAACAGAAGATATCAGGCGAATGGAGTGGCCTGCCTGTTCTCCAGACCTAAATCCCATCGAGAACGTCTGGGATGCTCTCGCTCGACGTATCGCTGCACGTCTTCACACCCCGAGGACACTTCAGGAGCTCCGACAGGCACTGGTGCAAGAATGGGAGGCTGTACCCCAGCAGCTGCTCGAATACCTCATCCAGTGTATGCCAACCCATTGTGCGGCCTGTTTTCATGGTGATCATATCCCATATTGATGTCGGGGTACATGCGCTGGAAACAGTAGCGTTTTGTAGCACATGTGTTTCGTGACGGTTTTCTCAACTTATCACCAATACCTTGGACTTACAGATCTCTGTGTTTTATATGTGCCTATGCTATTAGCGCCAGTTCTGTGTAGTGCCACGTTGTGTGTGGCACCACATTCTGCAATTATCCTTAATTTATGAGCATGAGTGTAGAAACAGGGGCCTGTCATGCGTGGCTGGGTGTAGACCGCCAACTGTCAACACTGCCACATTGCAACATGGAGTCCACGAAGTTATTTGGCTCATGCAATAACTGCTGGACGAAGCTTTTGATAGCACCGCCTGTAATTGACTGGTAACTTTCTCGCTGTCTTTCCAGACAGTGGGGACGCCATGCAGCTTCCCGTGGGTCTCGCAGCTGGAGGGGGAGGCGTCTTCTTCATGGCTGTGGTCGCCGGCTGGTACGGGATGCCCAAGCTCATCTCCAGCCAGATAGCCTCCGTGAGTATCGCACTTCCTGGTGCGCACTGACAAACAGAGTAACTGCCTAAACGTTCTTACCTTCGTACTGGAGCGATTAAAGTCCAGCCACACACAGAAGTCCAGTGTGGGTCGCAATTATCGTACAGCTGGGAAACTTAGTAGATATTATAGTGCGTTAATGTAATCTGGGAAGAAAAATTGTTTTCAAATTTGGCCACCGGATGCGGACCTGGTGCTGTGAATGCAAGAAAGACATACAAAAATGTTCCCATGTGTAATGGATTATGAATGAGATGTGGGGAGAAAACGTCAAACAAGTGAGAAAGGCATAATATTGATGTAATTATTAACCCCAGCTTACACAAATTGTTCAATATGAGCACCAGAGACGTCGATGAGATGCTTACAGCGACAGCTTTGCACCTGGTGGCCAAAATTTGAACCAATTTTTTTTTCGGCTATAAATGGATTCTACGTTAACACAGTAAAATACCAAGTTTTGTTACCATACGTTAATTACAGCCCAACTGAACCTCTGTTAGTAGCTGCACCACTCAATAGCATGACTAACATTTATTTATTTATTCTACTCTTCTACTAGTCCATCTTCTCTTGCCCACTCTGTCTACCAGCTTCTCTCCACTGTCACTGTCCATCTACTCCCCCCATCTCTCTCTCTCTCTCTCTCTCTCTCTCTCTCTCTCTCCATCTCCTCCTCGATTCTCTCTCTCTCTCTCTCTCTCTCTCTCTCTCTCTCTCTCTCTCTCCCCCATCTCTCCCTTCACCCTTTGTGTCCCTCCATCTCCTCCTCCGCCACAACACTTTGCTGTCCATCATCCTCACCCCAATAGAAGTTTCGCTCTTCTCAACCCCACATTATCTAGATAGTAAGTAATATTTGTAGGAAATGAGACTGAAATCGATCCAGAGGTTTAGGAGGAGCTTTTTACCCGTGAACTGACTGTGTACGCACATGTCACATACTTTTCACATACATTTAACGTATTTCACATATATGTGTACACATATTTCATTTGTATCTCTAGCGAATTTCGCGCTGCAGTTTCTTTTCACGCAGCTCAGGGTGTTTCATGTCTTATCTCGTGAACAATGTCTCATACAATGATATAATTTCGGAACTGTATTCGGTGGTATATGTGAATACTGTCCTCAAAATGAGGCTAGAATAGAGTTAGTAGTAAAGAATCAATAAAGGTTAACGTAATGATGATGGCGCGGTTTTACTGTGTGAACAGAGAAGAAGCAGTAAGCTATAAACATTGATTTTTCGTCATTTTGTAGTCGATGTCAGCGAGAAAAATTTTCGTATAGGTGTGAAATTATGTGTGTATTTTATGAACATATATGTACTACTGGCCATTAAAATTGCTACACCAAGAACATATATAATATACAGGGTGAGTCACCTAACATTACCGCTGGATATATTTCGTAAACCACATAAAATACTGACGAATCGATTCCACAGACCGAACGTGAGGAGAGAGGCTAGTGTAATTGGTTAATACAAACCATACAAAAATGCACGGAAGTATGTTTTTTAACACAAACCTACGTTTTTTTAAATGGAACCCCGTTAGTTTTGTTAGCACATCTGCACATATAAACAAATACGTAATCAGTGCCGTTTGTTGCATTGTAAAATGTTAATTGCATCCGGAGATATTGTAACCTAAAGTTGACGCTTGAGTACCACTCCTCCGCTGTTCGATCGTGTGTATCGGAGAGCACCGATTTACGTAGGGATCCAAAGGGAACGGTGGTGGACCTTCGGTACAGAAGAGACTGGAACAGTACATTACGTCCACTTGCTAACACCTTTTTATTGGTCTTTTTCACTGACGCACATGTACATTACCATGAGGGGTGAGGAACACGTACACACGTGGTTTCCGTTTTCAATTACGGAGTGGAATAGAGTGTGTCCCGACATGTCAGGCCAATAGATGTTCATTGTGGTGGCCATCATTTGCTGCACACAATTGCAATCTCTGGCGTAATGAATGTCGTACACGCCGCAGTACATCTGGTGTAATGTCGCCGCAGGCTGCCACAATACGTTGTTTCATATCCTCTGGGGTTGTAGGCACATCGCGGTACACATTCTCCTTTAACGTACCCCACAAAAAGAAGTCCAGAGGTGTAAGATCAGGAGAACGGGCTGGCCAGTTTATGCGTCCTCCACGTCCTATGAAACGCCCGTCGAACATCATGTGAAGGGTCACCCTAGTGTTAATTGCGGAATGTGCAGGTGCACCATCATGCTGATACCACATACGTCGACACGTTTCCAGTGGGACATTTTCGAGCAACGTTGGCTGATCATTCTGTCGAAACGCGATGTATATTGCAGCTGTCTGGGCCCCTGCAATGAAGTGAGGACCAATGAGGCGGTCGCCAATGATTCCACACCATACATTTATAGTCCACGGTCGCTGTCGCTCTACCTGTCTGAGCCAGCGAGGATTGTCCACGGACCAGTAATGCATGTTACGTAGATTCACTGCCCCGTGGTTTGTGAAACCCGCTTCATCGGTAAACAGGTAGAACTGCAACGCATTCTCTGTTAATGCCCATTGACAGAATTGCACTCGATGATTAAAGTCATCACCATGTAATTGCTGATGTAGCGACACATGAAACGGGTGAAAGCGGTGACGATGCAGTATGCGCATGACACTACTTTGACTCAGTCCACCGGCTCTCGCAATGTCCCGTGTACTCATGTGTGGGTTCATGGCAACAGAAGCTAACACACCAACTGCACCCGCTTCTCCTGTGACGGGCCTGTTACGGACCCATTTGCGTGCTACGACCATACCTGTTGCATTCAGTTGGCGGTAGATGTTTTGCAATGAGCGGCACGTTGGATGCTCTCTGTCCGGGTACCATTCTGCATACATCATCTCCGCCTTTTCAGAGTTCGAATACACCATGGTCACAGTTCCTACAACACCACACTATCACAGACTTCTGGTAACACGGTGTACTACAGTTGGTCTGCGTGCTGAGACGAATGCAGAATAACAATAGCAGCAAGCGCTACATGCGGACAATGCGACAGCTAGACCAAACCACAACAGTGCACTACAGCCACACTCGTAAACACGGTCGTCATCGTGAACATGTCCCAGCAGATGCTGCTCGCCGACCGTGGCCCGTGTTTGTTACAACACGCAACTGAACGTCGGAGGTTTCGAGCGTCAACTTTAGGTCACAATATCTCCGGATGTAATTAACATTTTACAACAAACGGCACTGATTACGTATTTGTTTATATGTTCAGATGTGCTAACTAACGTGGTTCCATTTAAAAAAACGTAGGTTTGTGTTAAAAACATACTTCCTTGCATTTTTGTATGGTTTGTATTAAACAATTGCACTAGCCCCTCTCCTCACGTTCGGTCTGTGGAATCGGTTCGTCAGTATTTGATGTGGTTTACGAAATATATCCAGCGGTAACGTCAGGTGACTCACCCTGTATATACTACTGGCCATTAAAATTGCTACACGAAGAAAAAATGCAGATGATAAACGGGTATTCATTGGACAAATATATTATACTAGAACTGACATGTGATTACATTCTCCTGCAATTTGGGTGCATAGATCCTAAGAATCAGTACCCAGAACAACCACCTCTGGCCGTAATAACGGGCTTGATACGCATGGGCATTGAGTCAAACAGAGCTTGGATGGCTTGTACAGGTACAGCTGCCCATGCAGCTTCAACACGATACCACAGTTCATCAAGAGTAGTGACTGACGTATTGTGACGAGCCAGTTGCTCGGCCACCATTGACCAGACGTTTTCAATTGGTGAGAGATCTGGAGAATGTGCTGGCCAGGGCAGCAGTCGAAGATGTATCCAGAAAGGCCCGTACAGGACCTGCAACATGCGGTCGTGCATTACCCTGCTTAAATGAAGGATTCGCAGTGATCGAATGAAGGGTAGAGCCACGGGTCGTAACACATTTGAAATGTAACGTCCACCGTTCAAAGAGCCGTCAATGCGAACAAGAGGTGACCGAGGCGTGTAACCAATGGCACCCCATACCATCAAGCCGGGTGATATGCCAGTATAGCGATGACGAATACACGCTTCCATGTGCGTTCACCGCGATGTCGCCAAATACGGATCCGACCATCACGATGCAGTAAACAGAACCTGGATTCATCCGAAAAAATATACTTTTTGCTATTCGTGCACCTAGGTTCGTCGTCGAGTACACCATCGCAGGCGCTCTTGTCTGTGATGCAGCGTCAAGGGTAACCGCAGCCATGGTCTCCGAGCTGATAGTCCATGCTTCTGCAAAAGTCATCGAACTGTTCGTGCAGATGGTTGTTATCTTGCAAACGTCCCCATCTGTTGACACATGGATCGAGACGTGGCTGCACGATCCGTTACACCCATGCGGATAAGATGCCTGTCATCTCGACTGCTAGTGATACGAGGCCGTTGGGATCCAGCACGGCGTTCCGTATTACCCTCCCGAACCCACCGATTCCATATTCTGCTAACAGTCATTGGATCTCGACCAACGCGAGCAGCAATGTCGCGATACGATAAACCGCAATCGCGATAGGCTACAATCCCACCTTTATCAAAGTCGGATACGTGATGGTACGCATTTCTCCTCCTTACACGAGGCATCACAACAACGTTTCGCCAGGCAACGCCGGCACCTGCGGTTTGTGTTTGAGAAATCGGTTGGAAGCTTTCCTCATGTCAGCACGTTGTAGGTGTCACCACCGGCGCCAACGTTGTGTGAATGCTCTGAAAAACTAATCATTTGCATATCACAGCATCTTCTTCGTGTCGGTTAAATTTCGCGTCTGTAGCACGTCAGCTTCGTGGTGTAGCAATTTTAATGGCCAGTAGTGTATATATATATATATAATGTGGTGCGGTTGTTTGTTAAGAACAGAAACTGATGAGGTTAGTGAAATTAACGTTCTAACAGTGATAGCAGACAATCCGCGAGTGGGACTAGCTGAAGCATTGCTCTTCGAAATTTTTTTTTGTCAACAGTCTACTGACTGGTTTGATGCGGCCCGCCACGAATTCCTTTCCTGTGCTAACCTCTTCATCTCAGAGTAGCACTTGCAACCTACGTCCTCAATTATTTGCTTAACGTATTCCAATCTCTGTCTTCCTCTACAGTTTTTGCCCTCTACAGCTCCCTCATGTCTTAGCAGATGTCCTATCATCCTGTCCCTTCTCCTTATCAGTGTTTTCCACATATCCCTTTCCTCTCCGATTCTGGGTAGAACCTCCTCATTCCTTACCTTATTCTTCCAATACTGCGAGAATATTATGACGCGTTTCATCTTTTCCATATTTTACCCCATCAACAGTTTCACAACAATGACTTTCAAAACTAATTTCATAGCAGTGCATCTAATAGTGAGTGCTGAACGTGCGAACTGATGCGGCATTTGTGTGGTGTCACCGCCAGACACCACACTTGCTAGGTGGTAGCTTTAAATCGGCCGCGGTCCATTAGTACATGTAGGACCCGCATGTCGCCACTGTCAGTAATTGCAGACCGAGCGCCACCACACGGCAGGTCTAGAGAGACGTACTAGGACTCGTCCCCAGTTGTACGACGACTTTGCTAGCGACTACACTGACGAAGCCTTTCTCTCATTTGCCGAGAGATAGTTAGAATAGCCTTCAGCTAAGTCCATGGCTACGACCTAGCAAGGCGCCATTAACCATTTCTATAGAGAGTCTCACTTGTATCATCAAGAATGCTGTATACAAATGATGGATTAAAAGTTAAGTATTCCAGCAGCTTCGTACTTTTCTTTATAGCATTCATTACGTATCCTGTTCCAGACCTCACGCCCGTCTGCGTTAGATTATAGCGTGCATTCGGCCTCCTCTATCTACAAGGTATTGGCACATTTGCCAACACATCAATTTGTATATAAGATTTTGTTCTCTAATGAAACACCGTTAACAGATGGTGTATTTAATCTTCACAGAATGTGCTATTGGCTGCTTGGAAATCCACGCTGCCTGAGAAAAGTGGATAAACAATGGCATTGACGTGGTAGCATGTCTTCCTGTTGTTTCAATTCTTGCATCATTATCCCCTGTGAATAACCACACGTACGCACATGTCGTAACAGAGTTATTGCTGCAGTTACTGTGAAAAGGCCCACTGAAGGCAGTACACGTGTTACTAACGTGATGGATGTTCCGACAATTCTACATTCTTAAAGGTCGTCTTAACAGAGCATTTGAACGTTTGGGAAATAGGAGGTAGACTGCACGTTAAACAAATCTAACACCTCTGGGCGTTTATTTTTTTCTCGTTTCTGAGGCGTCAGTTTTGTCTCTGGTGTGATGCGGTCCGCCACGAATTCCATTCCTGTGGCAATATCTTCATCTTAGAGTCTTAGACTAACACATGCACCCTCTGTTCTCATTTATTTATTGAATGTATTCCAGTCTCTTTTTTTTCCCTTCCTGTTGTTACCGTCTACAGTTCAAAAAAAAAGGTTCTGAGCACTATGGGACTTAACATCTGTGGTCATCAGTCCCCTAGAACTTAGAATTTACTTAAACCTAACTAACCTAAGGACATCACACACATCTATGCCCGAGGCAGGATTCGAACCTGCGACCGTAGCGGTCACGCGGTTCCAGACTGAACCGCCTAAGCCGGCCGGTGTGGCCGAGCGGTTAAAGGCGCTACAGTCTGGAACCGCGTGACTGCTACGGTCGCAGGTTCGAATCCTGCCTCGGGCATGGATGTGTGTGATGTCCTTAGGTTAGTTAGGTTTAAGTAGCTCTATGTTCTAGGGGACTGATGACCACAGATGTTAAGTCCCATAGTGCTCAGAGCCATTTTTGAAGCGCCTAGAACCGCACGGCCACACCGGCCGGCGTCTACAGTTCCCCTAGTACCCTGTAGTACCTCTCCCTTCTTCTCGTCAATGTTTCCCAGGTGTTCCTTTCCTCGCCAGTTCTGCGGAGAAGCGCCTCATTCCTTACCGTATCAGCCCACCTTATTTTCAGTATTCTTTAATATCACCACATCTCAGACGTTCCGATTCTCCTCTTTTCACATTTTTTCACAGTCTATGTTTCACTGCCATACAATGCTCTACTCCAAACATACCGGGTGATCAAAAAGTCAGTATAAATTTGAAAACTTAATAAACCACGGAATAATGTAGATAGAGAGGTAAAAATTGACACACATACATGGAATGACATGGGGTTTTATTAGAACAAAGAAAAGTGCACAAATGTCCGACAGATGGCGCTGGACAGCAAAACGTCAGTGACTGCGCATGACAGTCATGTATAAAAGGAGCGGTAATGAGAGAGAGAGAGAGAATCAGATGCGCCAGCAGTCGCAGCATGTTGACGTTACCTGTAAAGGCGCTTTTAGTGAAGCTGTATCATCAGAATGGGCAATGTGCTAATTCAGCGTTACGATCCTACCGCCATAGTAACGGGATTCGAACGGGTAAAGGTCCGTTGACAAATGCATCTGTGGCGAGAATGATTTCGAAGTTCGAAGCCACGGGTTGTTTTGACGATAAACCCCGTAGTGCCGACCGAGCACAAGTGGTAATGCTGCTGAGACAGTTCAGGAAGAACTGTAAACTGTAGCGGGTTCGTCTATGCACGGGGAAGTCAGCGCTCGTGCAGTCGCACGTCGCACCGGCATTCCATACACTACTGTTTGGTTGGCACTGAGGCGTGCCCTCTGATGCTATCCGTACAAAATCCATCGGCATCATGAACTGTTACCTGGCGATTTAGTGAAGCGGAGGGCATTTGCGGTGTGGGCGTTTCAAAAGATGGCGGAAGATGACGATTGGTTGAGTGACGTGTCGTGGACCGACGAAGCTCATTTCTGTCAACGCCCACAACTGCAGAATTTGGGCTAACGAAAATCCTGGGAACTCCATTGCACGGCGAGAAAATCACGGTATGGGTTGAATTTACCACATCTCCCGTTATCGAGCCTTTTTTCTTCGAGGAAATGTGTGATTCTGGTTTTGTAACTGCTACCGTGACGGGTGAGAGGTACGTCGATATGTTACAGAATCGCATCATCCCCAGCCAGGCAGATAGACACCTGCTGGAACGTACGATGGCGCTCCACCCCATATTACTAGAGGCGTGAAAAATCTCTTGCGCGCGTCGTTTGGTGATGATCGTGTGCTCAGCCGCCACTTTCGCCATGCTTGGCCTCCCAGGTCCCCAGACCTCAGTCCGTGCGATTATTGGCTTTGGGGTTACCTAAAGTCGCAAGTGTATCGTGATCGACTGACATCTCTAGGGATGGTACAAGACAACAGCCGACGCCAATACCTCACCATAACTCCGGACATGCTTTACAGTGCTGTTCACAACATTATTCCTCGACTACAGCTATTGTGGAATTATGGTGGACATATTGAGCATTTCCTGTAAAGAACATCATCGTTGCTTTGTCTTACTTTCTTATGCTAATTATTGCTATTCTGATCAGATGGAGCGCCATCTGTCGGACATTTTTTGAACGCCTGTATTTTTTTGGTTCTAATAAAACCCCATGTCATTCCAAGCATGTGTGTAAATTTGTACCTCTCTATCTACATTATTCCTTGATTTATTCAGTTTTCAAATTTATACTGACTTTTTGATGACCTGGTACATTCTCAGAAATTTCTTCCTCATATAAAGACCTTTGTTCGATACCAATACACTTCTCTTGGCAAAAAATGACCTCTTTGCCCGTTCTAGTCTTCTTTTTACATCCTACTTGCTTCGCCTAGCATGGATAATTTTGCTAAAAGTAGCAGAACTCCTTAAGTTACTGTTTTCATTTCTGTTCTTTTCTCATCAAAATGCGGCATGTGTCAAGCCTAATCTTTTCGGCAGCATCCTTAGGAAGTTTTGAAACATCCCGTTTCAGAAATCTGGTGGGAATACCCCCGGTGCAAAATTCAGACTCTTCTCTAGCATCGAAACTGCAGCGCGGTCCGAAGTCTTCTCTATGAGATTAAACACGATATATCTTCTTGGCACGTTCTCGCGCTCGGGCTTCGAGTTGATTGTATTTTGTCATTTGACGAACCTTAGCTTGTCATTCAGTCCAATCAGTCAGTGTCCAAGAGACGCTGTCTACCCAATTGAAATGTTCGCTGAACTCTTCAGATGAAATGATAGTAATTGTCTGAACACCAAGCACAATATTCCTGAGTGTATAGCATAGCATTTCTCTCACAAGTGCCGTACTCGCCCATTGTTTAATTCTAATGACAGCCGCAGAATTTATACAACGTTTAAATTTAGCAAACGTAGGAATGGTGTGTTTGTTGCGGCATCTCAGTAAAAATGCACGGCTGCTTAACAATCTACCTCTCTTAAGAAGTAACTTATCAACGTCACATATATGTAAAAACTAAAAACCCGCCTCGATTGCGAAAAAAGAACCTAGTGTTAAGTGTTAACCCAGGTTTCGGCGTAGATAACTACACCTTCTTCAGAACAACAATAAAACCCTCAAGTGCCTAAGAAGACCTTTCTCAATGATTAAAAGAACACCATAGCTATACATTTATGAACGAAAAAGAAAAGTTAAACACAAACAGTACATATGTACAAAGTCAAAACGACTACTTAACTTACAGAGCGAGGTGGCGCAGTGGTTAGCACACTGGACTCGCATTCGGGAGGACGACGGTTCAATCCCGTCTCCGGCCATCCTGATTTAGGTTTTCCGTAATTTCCCTAAATCGCTTCAGGCAAATGCCGGGATGGTTCCTTTGAAAGGGCACTGCCGACTTCCTTGCCCATCCTTCCCTCACCCGAGCTTGCGCTCCGTCTCTAATGACCTCGTTGACGACGGGACGTTAAACACTAATTCCTCCCTCCTCCTCCTCCTCCACTACTTAACTTAATGGAGTACGCTCCACATCACACCGACCTATGTTCGATGGGCCATGACCCGCCATAAACTGCAGCTACATGTACCCGTGGTCTAGGGGTAGCGTCTTTCATTCATAATCAAAACGTCTTCAGTCCCGGGTTCGATACCCGCTACTGCCTAAATTTTGATAAATAATCAGCATTGGCGGCCGAAGACTTCCGGCATAACAAGTCAGCCTCATTCTGCCAACGGCCTTTTGAGGGCGGAAGAGAGGATAGAGGTTCAGGGCACTCTCTTGTCCTAGGGGTGGGAAATTGCCCCTAAAGGCGTAAGAATCAGCAATGATCAACGACATGAGGATGCAGAAGGCAATGGAAACCACTGCATAAAAGACACGTAACGAGTATCCACAGGACATGTGGCCTGTATTTGAAGAAGTGTCATGATGATCTCTCCATTGGCAAAAGATTCCGGAATAGTCCCCATTCGGATCTCCGGGAGGGGACTGCCAAGGGGGAGATTACCATGAGAAAAAGATTGAATAATCAACGAAAGGATAACGTTCTACGAGTCGGGGCGTGGAATGTCAGAAGCTTGAACGTGGTACGGAAAGTAGAAAATCTGAAAAGGGAAATGCAAAGGCTCAATCTAGATATAGTAGGGGTCAGTGAAGTGAAGTGGAAGGAAGACAAGGATTTCTGGTCAGATGAGTATCGGGTAATATCAACAGCAACAGAAAATGGTATAACAGGTGTAGGATTCGTTATGAATAGGAAGGTAGGGCAGAGGGTGTGTTACTGTGAACAGTTCAGTGACCGGGTTGTTCTAATCAGAATCGACAGCAGACCAACACCGACAACGATAGTTCAGGTATACATGCCGACGTCGCAAGCTGAAGATGAACAGATAGAGAAAGTGTATGAGTATATTGAAAGGGTAATGCAGTATGTAAAGGGGGACAAAAATCTAACAGTCATGGGCGACTGGAATGCAGTTGTAGGGGAAGGAGTAGAAGAAAAGGTTACAGGAGAATATGGGCTTGGGACAAGGAATGAAAGAGGAGAAAGACTAATTGAGTTCTGTAACAAGTTTCAGCTAGTAATAGCGAATACCCTGTTCAAGAATCACAAGAGGAGGAGGTATACTTGGAAAAGGCCGGTAGATACGGGAAGATTTCAATTAGATTACATCATGATCAGACAAAGATACCGAAATCAGATACTGGATTGTAAAGCGTACCCTGGAGCAGATATAGACTCTGATCACAATATAGTAATGACGAAGAGTAGGCTGAAGTTCAAGACATTAGTCAGGAAGAATCAATGCGCAAAGAAGTGGGATATGGAAGTACTAAGGAATGACGAGATACGTTTGAAGTTCTCTAACGCTATAGACACAGCAATAAGGAATAGCGCAGTAGGCAGTACAGTTGAAGAGGAATGGACATCTCTAAAAAGGGCCATCACAGAAGTTGGAATGGAAAACATAGGTACAAAGAAGGTAGCTGCGAAGAAACCATGGGTAACAGAAGAAATACTTCAATTGATTGATGAAAGGAAGAAGTACAAACATGTTCCGGGAAAATGAGGAATACAGAAATACAAGTCGCTGAGGAATGAAATAAATAGGAAGTGCAGGGAAGCTAAGACGAAATGGCTGCAGGAAAAATGTGAAGAGATAGAAAAAATATGATTGTCGGAAGGACAGACTCAGCATACAGGAAAGTCAAAACAACCTTTGGTGACATTAAAAGCAACGGTGGTAACATTAAGAGTGCAACGGGAATTCCACTGTTAAATGCAGAGGAGAGAGCAGATAGGTGGAAAGAATACACTGAAAACTTATATGAGGGTGAAGATTTGTCTGATGTGATATAAGAAGAAACAGGAGTCGATTTAGAAGAGATAGGGGATTTAAAGGAGCTTTGGAGGACTTACGGGCAAATAAGGCAGAAGGGATAGATAACATTCCATCAGAATTTCTAAAATCATTGGGGGAAGTGGCAACAAAACGACTATTTACGTTGGTGTGTAGAATATATGAGTCTGGCGATATACCACCTGACTTTCGGAAAAGCATCATCCACACAATTCCGAAGACGGCAAGAGCTGACAAGTGCGAGAATTATCGCGCAATCAGCTTAACAGCTCATGCATCGAAGCTGCTTACAAGAATAGTATACAGAAGAATGGAAAAGAGAATGCGGTAGGTGACGATCAGTTTGGCTTTAGGAAAAGTAAAGGGACGAGAGAGGCAATTCTGACGTTACGGCTAATACTGAAAGAAAGGCTAAAGAAAAATCAAGACACTTTCATAGGATTTGTCGACCTGGAAAAAGCGTTCGACAATATAAAATGATGCAAGCTGTTCGAGATTCTGAAAAAAGTAGGGGTAAGCTATAGAGAGAGACGGGTCATATACAATAAGTACAACAACCAAGAGGGAATAATAAGAGTGGACGATCAAGAACAAAGTGCTCGTATTAAGAAGGGTGTAAGACAAGGCTGTAGCCCTTCGCCCCTACTCTTCAGTCTGTACACCGAGGAAGCGATGATGGAAATAAAAGAAAGTTTCAGGAGTGGAATCAAAATACAAGGTGAAAGGATATCAATGATACGATTCGCTGATTACATTGCTATCCTGAGTGAAAGTGAAGAAGAATTAAATGATCTGCTGATTGGAATGAACAGTGTAATGAGTACACAGTATGGTTTGAGAGTAAATCGGAGAAAGACGAAGGTAATGAGAAGTAGTAGAAATGAGAACAGAGAGAAAATTAACATCAGGATTGATGGTCACGAAGTCAATGAAGTTAAGGAATTCTGCTACCTAGGCAGTAAAATAACCAATGACGGACGGAGCAAGGAGGACATCAAAAGCAGACTCGCTATGGCAAAAAAGGCATTTCTGGCCAAGAGAAGTCTACTAATATCAATTACCGGCCTAAATTTGATGAAGAGATTTCTGAGGATGTACGTCTGGAGTACAGCATTGTATGGTAGTGAAACATGGACTGTGGGAAAACAGGAACAGAAGAGAATCGAAGCATTTGAGATGTGGTGCTATAGACGAATGTTGAAAATTAGGTGGACTGATAAGGTAAGGAATGAGGAGGTTCTACGCAGAATCGGAGAGGAAAGGAATATGTGGAAAACACTGATAAGGAGAAGGGACAGGATGATAGGACCTGCTAAGACATGACTTCCATGGTACTAGAGGGAGCTGTAGAGGGCAAAAACTGTAGAGGAAGACAGAGATTGGAATACGTCAAGCAAATAATTGAGGACGTAGGTTGCAAGTGCAACTCTGAGATGAAGAGGTCGCATCAAACCAGTCAGTAGAGTGATGACCAAAAAAAAAAAAAAAAAAAACATATGGTCGCTCACTTACAAGCCTCACCCGCTATCTATGCACATGCGCAATACAAGGGAAGTTACTTGAATGCGCATGCGCGTACGAATACGAGAATGGTTTTAGGTATAGTTTTTAAGAGTTCCTCCTGTTGTCAGAAGTACCTTCATATATAAGTTTCTTTACTAGGTTTCATCCCCAGTTTAGCTCGTCTCGTGTTCTATCCATTCCATTTTTTGATATACGTTGATCCACGGCTATTTAGCCCCGAAACGTGTATAAACTTTCTCGTATTCGTACGCGCATGCGCATTCAAGTAACTTCTCTTGTCTTGCGCATGTGCATAGGTAGCGGGTTAGGCTTGTAAGTGAGCGACCATATGTAGCTGCAGTTTATGGCGGGTCATGGCCCATCGAACATAGGCCGGTGTGAGGTAGAGCGTACACCATTAAGTTAAGTAGTGGTTTTCACTTTGTACTTATGTATTGTTTGTGTTTTCCTTTTCTTTTTCGTTTATAAATGTAAAGCTATGGTGTTCTTTTTATCATTGACAAAGGTCTCCTTAGGCACTTATGGGTTTTATTGTTGTTCTGAAGAAGGTGTAGTTATCTACGCCGAAACCTCGGCTAACACTTAACACTAGGTTCTTTTTTCGCAATCGATGCGGGTTTTTAGTTTTTTAATATATTAACCAACGATTGCTGACGCGCTGCGGTGTTGAAGGTTCTTAAGGCCACATATATTCTTTGCCTTATCTTCCCCGTAAAGGTACCAATTGCGCCTCTTCAAGCTTTCCTGGCGGATGTATTGTAAATAGTCTGCACGGGTTTGCCGCCGGATGGCGGTGTGCAAATTCCACAATGTTTCCTCGCAGCAAGTGTCGGACATCTTCAGGTGGTTCAACCGTTCCGGCGGCAAGACGACTTTGGACGACGCTGCAGTCTCGGTGCCAGAGAAGGGTCTGATTTTTGCAACTATACCGGGGACCATTCTATCCGATATGTGATTCGTGGAATAGAGCAGGCTGTTTCGAATCTTGCTAAGGATGCTGGCATGACACTTCCCGCGTCTTGATTCGAGCTCCACCTAAGAAGTCCAGCTTTGAATTCACCTCAACTGAAAGTAATGCTCTACGAGAATTGAGAGAAGACCAAGACATCGTCATCTTACCTGTTGACAAAAGGAATGCTACTGTGCCGGCCAGAGTGGCCGTGCGGTTCTAAGCACTTCAGTTTGGAACCGCGTGACCGCTACGGTCGCAGGTTCGAATCCTGCCTCGGGCATGGATGTGTGTGATGTCCCTAGGTTGGTTAGGTTTAAGTAGTTCTAAGTTCTAGGGGACTGATGACCTCAGAAGTTAAGTCCCATAGTGCTCAAAGCCATTTGAACCATTTTTGAATGCTACTGTGCTTCTCTCACGCACAGAATATAACAAGATATACAAACTGCTCGACGATCCTGCATACGGTAAGTTAAAGTGATATGACGGGTAGGGTCCACAGAAAGACTTTGGAACGCACCAGAAGGAGCTCGATTCCAGCACAAGCCGCTAAGGGTTTGGTCAACAGGCTGCACTTCCTCCTAGACTCTATGGCCTACTCAAGATCGATAAGAATCTGGTGCCTTTCCGTCCCATTGTATGTTACATAGGAGCACCTACTTATTTTGTTGTAAAATATCTGACGTTGGACATCTCGTAGGCAAGTGCGACCACCATACTCGAAACTCTTAAGATCTCATAGGTCGCCTCAAATCTCTTAGGTCGCATTGTCAAATCTCTTTGTAAGTTTCGATTTGGTGTCTTTATTTACCAAAGTGCCCTTGTAGGACTGTTTAGAGCTCATTAGCAACAAGTCTGAGGAGGACATAGTGGCTTTCTTTAAATACTTGCTTACTTCAACATACTTCTTATTTCATGACCAATATTTTGAACAAGAGGACGGTGTCACCATGGGAAGCCCTCTGTCTCCTGTGGTGGCCAATTATTTTATGGAGGGCTTTGAAGAAAAAGCGCTACAGTCAGCCACTCTCAAACCCTCTTGTTTTCTGCGGTATGTGCATGATACATTTGTGATGTGGCCACATGGACTTGATACTCTACCTACGTTCCTTCATCATTTAACTTCGCCCCATCCGAATATAAAATTCACAATGGAAGTGGGAAAATGTGGTACTTCTCCATTTCTAGATTTTTTGGTACGATGAAAAGCAGACGGAACATTGGAACATTGCGTCTACCGCAAGCCAACACATGCAGGTTTGTATCTGCAGGCCACAAGCTGCCATTATGCTGCACAATGCGGTAGCGCATTATGTACGTTAGCTCAAGGAGCACAAGTGGTATTTGATCTTGAAAGCCTGTCGGCGGAATACAACATTTGAAGAGAGAGTTCCGACAAAACGTTTATTCTGAGATGTGTAATCCATTCAGGCCCAAGCGACTTCACGTAACTTCGGTTACACGATGAATCAGTCAAATGTAAAGGCCATAAATTCAACTAAATACTTAGGAATTACGATTACGAACAACTTAAATTGGAAGGAACACATAGAAAACGTTGTGGGGAAGGCTAACCAAAGACTGCGTCTTATTGGCAGGACACTTAGAAAATGTAACAGACCTACTAAGGAGACTGCCTACACCACGCTTGTCCGTCCTCTTTTAGAATACTGCTGCACGGTGTGGGATCCTTACCAGAAAGGACTGACGGAGTACGTCGAAAAAGTTCAAAGAAGGGCAGCACGTTTTGTATTATCGCGAAATATGGGAGAGAGTGCCACAGAAATGATGCAGGGTTTGGACTGGACATCATTAAAAGAAAGGCATTTTTCGTTGCGACGGCATCTTCTCAAGAAATTCCAATCACCAACTTTCTCCTCCGAATGCGGAAATATTTTGTTGACACCGACATACATATGGAGAAACGATTACCACTATAAAACAAGGGAAATCAGAGCTCGTACGGAAAGATATAGTAGTTCATTCTTTCCGCGCGCTATACGTGATTGGAATAATAGAGAATTGTGAAGGTGGTTGGATGAACTGCAGAGTATCCATGTAGATGTAGATGTAGATGAATCTCTGGAGCGGAATGAAGACACCCAACACTTTGGCCTTTTTGCCGTATTTTGGTGTCATGTCTTCAAGAATCGGAGGAGTCCTCGGACGATATGGCATTAAGTGCGTTTTTCGACCATCTGCAAAACTGAGAGACCTGTTGGCTTCGGTTAAGGATGATCTTGGCCTGAGGAAACGTGGTGTGTATAAGATTCCTTGTCAATGTGGGCAAGCATATATAGGTCAGACATGTCGCAGAGTACAAGAACGCCGAGATGAAAGCGTCATACACGCCTTCGTCAACCGAAAAAGTCAGCAATTGCGGAACACTGTCTGAATACAGGACATCGCATTATTTATGAAAAGACCGAAGTTTTATCCCCGGTATCATCTTTCTGGGACTGCGTCATGAAGGAAGCAATACATATTCGTACAGCCGATAATCTCATCAACAAGGATACGGGATTTAAACTGAGCACAGCCTGGAACCCTGCATTGGCTGCTGTTAAATCACAACGAGAAAGTTAAGATTTTTTCTATAGCAGACCCCTCGTAACATTGGTCTAGTACAGGGTGTTTCAAAAATGACCGGTATATTTGAAACGGCAATAAAAACTAAACGAGCAGCGTTAGAAATTCACCGTTTGTTGCAATATGCTTGGGACAACAGTACATTTTCAGGCGGACAAACTTTCGAAATTACAGTAGTTACAATTTTCAACAACAGATGGCGCTGCAAGTGATGTGAAAGATATAGAAGACAACGCAGTCTGTGGGTGCGCCGTTCTGTACGTCGTCTTTCTGCTGTAAGCGTGTGCTGTTCACAACGTGCAAGTGTGCTGTAGACAACATGGTTTATTCCTTAGAACAGAGGATTTTTCTGGTGTTGGAATTCCACCGCCTAGAACACAGTGTTGTTGCAACAAGACGAAGTTTTCAACTGAGGTTTAATGTAACCAAAGGACCGAAAAGCGATACAATAAAGGATCTGTTTGAAAAATTTCAACGGACTGGGAACGTGACGGATGAACGTGCTGGAAAGGTAGGGCGACCGCATACGGCAACCACAGAGGGCAACGCGCAGCTATTGCAGCAGGTGATCCGACAGCGGCCTCGGGTTTCCGTTCGCCGTGTTGCAGCTGCGGTCCAAATGACGCCAACGTCCACGTATCGTCTCATGCGCCACAGTTTACACCTCTATCCATACAAAATTCAAACGCGGCAACCCCTCAGCGCCGCTAATATTGCTGCACGGGAGACATTCGCTAACGATATAGTGCACAGGATTGATGACGGCGATATGCATGTGGGCAGCATTTTTACCTGGACGGCTTCGTCAATAAACAGAACTGGCGCATATGGGGAACCGAAAAGCCCCATGTTGCAGTCCCATCGTCCCTGCATCCTCAAAAAGTACTGGTCTGGGCCGCCATTTCTTCCAAAGGAATCATTGGCCCATTTTTCAGATCCGAAACGATTACTGCATCACGCTATCTGGACATTCTTCGTGAATTTGTGGCGGTACAAACTGCCTTAGACGACACTGCGAACACCTTGTGGTTTATGCAAGATGGTGCCCGGCCACATCGCACGGCCGACGTCTTTAATTTCCTGAATGAATATTTCGATGATCGTGTGATTGCTTTGGGCTATCCGAAACATACAGGAGGCGGCGTGGATTGGCCTCCCTATTTGCCAGACATGAACCCCTGTGACTTCTTTCTGTGGGGACACTTGAAAGACCAGGTGTACCGCCAGAATCCAGAAACAATTGAACAGCTGAAGCAGTACATCTCATCTGCATGTGAAGCCATTCCGCCAGACGCGTTGTCAAAGGTTTCGGGTAATTTCATTCAGAGACTACGCCATATTATTGCTACGCATGGTGGATATGTGGAAAATATCGTACTATAGAGTTTCCCAGACCGCAGCGCCATCTGTTGTTGAAAATTGTAACTACTGTAATTTCGAAAGTTTGTCTGCCTGAAAATGTACTGTTGTCCCAAGCATATTGCAACAAACGGTGTATTTCTATCGCTGCTCGTTCAGTTTTTATTGCCGTTTCAAATATACCGGTCATTTTTGAAACACCCTGTATGAGTAACGTCTGGACACACTGTCAGTAAACATAACGTACAGCGTACCCGCAGGAGGGCTGCTCTGCGATTTTCAGCAGAGTGCGTTTGAGTATGGCGCCATCTGTCTGCAAATCACTGCGCACCCGTGATTTCCGCGCCTGCGCATTCTTTGAGCGCGTGTTCTGTGTACGGGGCGTCGACCGTGCGTATATCGTTATTTGTACCTAGCCGCAGCTCGTGGTCTCTCGGTAGCGGTCTCGCTTCCGGAGCACGGGGTCCCGGGTTCGATTCCCGGCGGGGCCAGGGATTTTTCCTGTCTCAAGATGACTGGGTGTTGTTGTGTCGTCTTCATCATAATCATTCATCATTACGGTCGGAGGAACGCAATGGCAAACCACCGGCACTAGGACCTTGCCTAGTACAGCAGCGCGGGTCTCCTGCATCTCCCCCTACGCTCCTCGGAGTGTGGGAACTCACCATCATCATCATCACTGGTTTGATTAAGAAGGGTGTAAGACAAGGCTGTAGCCTTTCGCCCCCTACTCTTCGATCTGTACATCGAGGAAGCAATGATGGAAATAAAAGAAAGGTTCAGGAGTGGAATTAAAATACAAGGTGAAAGGATATCAATGATACGATTCGCTGATGACATTGCTATCCTGAGTGAAACTGAAGAAGAATTAAGTGATCTGCTGAACGGAATGAAGAGTCTAATGAGTACACAGTATGGTTTGAGAGTAAATCGGAGTAAGACGAAGGTAATGAGAAGTAGTAGAAATGAGAACAGCGAGAAACTTAACATCAGGATTGATGGTCACGAAGTCAATGAAGTTAAGGAATTCTGCTACCTAGGCAGTAAAATAACCAATGACGGACGGAGCAAGGAGGGCATCAAAAGCAGACTCGCTATGGCAAAAAAGGCATTTCTGGCCAAGAGAAGTCTACTAATATAAAATACCAGCCTTAATTTGAGGAAGAAATTTCTGAGGATGTACGTCTGGAGTACAGCATTGTATGGTAGTGAAACATGGACTGTGGGAAAACCGGAACAGAAGAGAATCGAAGCATTTGAAATGTAGTGCTATAGACGAATGTTGAAAATTAGGTGGACTGATAAGGTAAGGAATGAGGAGGTTCTACGCAGACTCGGAGAGGAAAGGAATATGTGGAAAACACTGATAAGGAGAAAGGGACAGGATGATAGGACATCTGCTAAGACATGAGGGAATGACTTCCATGGTAGTAGAGGGAGCTGTAGAGGGCAAAAACTGTACAGGAAGACAGAGATTGGAATACGTCAAGCAAATAATTGAGGACGTAGGTTGCAAGTGCTACTCTGAGACGAAGAGGTTAGCACAGGAAAGGAATTCGTGGCGGGCCGCATCAAACCAGTCAGTAGACTGATGACCATCATCACCTAGCCACCAGCAAAGTTCAGCCACCTGCAGATGTCGGACAGATGCTCTGAGGAAACGTTGTGGAATTTGCACAAAGTCGTTCTGATACAAACCCGTGAAGTTAGAACATATCCGCCGGGGCCGCCCAGGGTAGCCGCGCCGTCAGGGGCGCGCTCCGCTCCCCGTCGTAGATTCGACACACACATGGCTGTGTGTGTCGTCCTTGGCGTAAGTTAGATTAACTAGTGTGTAAGCTTAGGGACCGATGACCTCAGCTACCGTAAGACCTTACCACAACTTTCCAAGATATCCGCCGGGAAAGCTTGAAGAGTCACAGTTTTTGACTCACTGATATCGAATCTGGCAACATGCCGGTCCCGGGATATCGAAGACTTTCTAAAATTTTTTAATTTTAAGTTTACGTTTTCCCTGTAATTTCGCATTTGCTAGGATAATTCCTGAGGCAAAGGCATCTTAACAGAAGAACAGACAGACACTCGGATAACAAATGACAAATAAAAACTTTTTCTCGAATGACACAATTCAAAATTAACAGTTTTCCTATTTCTTCCTTTACTTGCACTGTGAAAATATGTTTCTTAAAAAATTTCGTGGTTCTAGGTCAATTAATAAATAAATAAAATAAATAAATAAATACATAAATAAAATTATAATAATAATAAATAATAATTATAAATAAATAAACAAATAAAAACGTTGAGGTTCGCCGATGACATTGTAATTCTGTCAGAGACAGCAAAGAACTTGGAAGAGAAGTTGAACGGAATGGACAGTGTCTTGAAAGGAGGGTACAAAATGAAAATCGACAAAAGCAAAACGAGCATAATGGAATTTAGTCGGGTGACGCTGAGCTAATTAGATTAGGAAATGAGACACTTAAAGTAGTAAAGGAGTTTTGCTATTTGGGGAGCAAAGTAACTGATGATGGTCGAAGTGAAGAGGATATAAAATGTAGACTGACAATGGCAAGGAAAGCGTTTCTGAAGAAGAGAAATTTGTTAACATGGAGTATTAATTTAAGTGTCAGGAAGTCGTTTCTGAAAGCATTTGCATGTAGAGTGGCCATCTATGGAAGTGAAACATGGACGATAAATAGTTCGGACAAGAAGGGAATAGAAGCTTTCGGAAGATGGTGCTACAGAAGAATGCAGAAGATTAGATGGGTAGATCACATAACTAATGAGGAGGTATTGAATAGAATTGGGGAGAATAGGAGTTTGTGGCACAACTTGACTAGAAGAAGGGATCGGTTGGTAGGACATGTTCTGAGGCATCAAGGGATCAGAAATTTAGCATTGGAGGGCAGCGTGGAGGGTAAAATTCGTAGGGGGAGACCAAGAGATGAATACACTAAGCAGATTCAGAAGGATGTAGGCTGCAGTAGGTACTGGGACATGAAGAAGCTTGCACAGGATAGAGTAGCATGGAGAGCTGCATCAAACCAGTCTCAGGACTGAAGACCACAACAACAATATAAAGGTAAAGGGAATTGGCTGCGGGAAAACTTGAAGGAACTGAAAAAGATGCCAATTATTATTGTATTTTTTAGTCTTAAGCTTACTGCAGTTTAAGATGAGATCTCAAATGCGTTCTGTATATCTGGACTTCCAGAACGCTTTCGACACCGTTTCGCAAGAGCTAACTCTAGACAAATTGGATGCCTATGGACTATCGTCTCAGCTGTGTGAGTGTATTCGTGATTTACTGCCAGAAATGTCACAGTTGATAGTAATTGATGGAAAATAATCGAGTAAACGAGAAGTCTATCTGGCGTTCGCCAGGGAAATGTTATAGGCCCTCTGCTGTACGTAATATAGACTAACGATTTTGCAGACAATCTGAGCAGCCCTCTTAGATGGTTTTCAGACGATGCTGTCGTCTAATAACGTCATGAGAAGATCGAGCCCAATGGCAAAATGATGTAGACAAGATTGGTGCGAGGTGCGAAAAGTGACCATTGAATCTAAATAATGAAAAGTATGAGCGCATCCGTTTAATTTCAGTTACATGATGAATCACACAAATTTAAAAGCTGGCAATTCAACTAAATACCTAGCAATTAAAATTACGAGCAACACAAGTTAGAACGATCACATATAGAAGACTGCAGGTAAGGCAAACGAAAGACAGCGTTTTATTGGCAGAACACTTAGACTTAGGGGATGCAAAAGGTGTGTTAAGAGACTGCCTACACTGCGCTTGTCCGTCCTCTTTTGCAGTATTCATCTACGGTGTGTGATCCGCATCAGCCAATTCAACGGAGGACATCGAAAAAGTTCAAAGAAGAGCCGTCCGTCTTGTATTATGGAGAAATAGTTGAGAGAATGTCACGGGTACGATACGTGAATTGGAGTGGCAATCACTAAAGGAAAAGCGATTTTCGTAGTGGCGATCCTTTCACAAAATTTTAATCAACCGTCTTCTCCGAATGCGAAATATTTTGTATGCGTGCACTTCCATAGGCAGAAATGATCATGGTAATAAAATTAGAGAAATCAGAGCCCACACGGATTGTTTTCCGAGTGCTGTTCGAGAGTGAGCAATTATACTACTGGTCATTAAAATTGCTACACCAAGAAGAAATGCAGATGATAAACGGGTATTCATTGGACAAATATATTGTACTAGAACTCACATGTGATTACATTTTCACGCAATTTGGGTGCATAGATCCTGAGAAATCAGTACCCAGAACAACCACCTCTTGCCGTAATAATGGCCTTGATACGCTTTGGCATTGAGTCAAACAGAGCTTGGATGGCGTGTACAGGAACAGCTGTCCATGCAGCTTCAACACGATACCACAGTTGATGAACTGAGTAGTGACTGACGTATTGTGACGAGCCAGTTGCTCGCCCTCCATTCACCAGACGTTTTCAGTCGGTGAGAGATCCAGAGAATGTGCTGGCAAGGGCAGCAGTCGAACATTTTCTGTATCCAGAAAGGCCCGTACAGGATCTGCAACATGCGGTCGTGCATTATCTTGCTGAAATGTAGGGTTTGGCAGGGATCGAATAAAGGGTAGAGCCACGGGTCGTAACACATCTAAAATGTAACGTCCACTGTTCAAAGTGCCGTCAATGCGAACAAAACGTGAGCAAGACGTGTAACCAATGGCACCCCATACCATCACGCCGAGTGATACGCCAGTATGGCAATGACGAATACACGCTTCCAATGTGCGTTCACCGCCATGTTGCCAAACACGGATGCGACCATCATGGTGCTGTAAACAGAACCTGGATTCATCCGAAAAAATGCCGTTTTGCCGTTCGTGCACCCAGGTACGTCACTGTGTACACCATCGCAGGCGCTCCTGTCTGTGATGCAGCGTCAAGGGTAACCGCAGCTATGGTCTCCGAGCTGATAGTTCATGCTGTTGCAAACGTAGTCGAACTGTTCGTGCAGATGGTTGTTGTCTTGCAAACGTCCCCATCTGTTGACTCAGGGATCGAGACGTGGCTGCACGATCTGTTACAGCCATGCGGATAAGAGGCCTGTCATCTCGACTGGTAGTGATACGAGGCCGTTGGGATCCAGCACGGCGTTCCGTATTACCCTCCTGAACCCACTGATTCCATATTCTGCTAACAGTCATTGGATCTCGACCAACGCGAGCAGTAACGTCGCGATACGATAAACCGCAATCGCGATAGGCTACAATCCGACCTTTATCAAAGTCGGAAACGTGATGGTACGCATTTATTCTCCTCACACGAGGCATCACAACAGCGTGTCACCAGGCAACACCGGTCAACTGCTGTTTGTGTATGAGAAATCGGTTGGAAACTTTCCTCATGTCAGCCCGTTGTAGGTGTCGCCACCGGCGCCAACCTTGGTGTGAATGCTCTGTAAAGCTAATCATTTGCATATCCCTGCATCTTCTTCCTGTCGGTTAAATTTAGCGTCTGTAGCACGTCATTTTCGTGGTGTAGCAATTTTAATAGGCAGTACTGTAATTGTGAATTGCAGAGTAACCATGCAGATGTGGATGTTGAAGAGTATTTTTGTGAGGCGTGTTTCACTATAATTTAGAAATAGACTTTCGTGGTCACTGGTGTTTTTTCCTTGTGCTTACATATTCTGAAGACCGCCGCGTTTCTTTTGGAAGAAAAAGCTGAGAACACGTAAACACGAAGTAAAATATGATTCGTAAATTGAAGTGAAACGTGTCTGGTTAAAATGACTCTTCCGTTGAAGTAACATCAGGACAGAATAACCAAACTAATTGGTATAGAATAGCTGCTGCGGAAGACGGTTATCCAAGAGAATATCTAATAAAAAAGATGTACTGACGAAAAGACAGATTCATCGTAAAGAAAGGTAAGAAAACTTTCGGGGATTGCATCAGCATAGGTGCCATTTGGCAAATCTTTTTTGTTATCATCAGATCTTCCACCTTTTCTAGAGTTCTTTCGCACGTAGACTGAGTGATAAAAATATTGAAGCACCCAGGAGACCAAATTGGAGTCAATGTAAGTTTATTCTCGTATACGATGTCTGTTCAAAAAATTGGGGAGCATTCATAATTTCGCGCCAATGGTGTGTTGGAGCGAAATACGGGTTGGCATCCCTGCACACGCCTCTGTTTAATGTGAAACTGCTGGAAGTTTCATTGTTGTATGTCTGTTAGTTATTGTCCAGCGCTGTACTGAGTAGAAAGCTGTGTCGCACAGTTTGCGAATTTCGAGACGGCACGGTGATGAGCATTTAAGCCGTACTCGGTGTTACGAATGGTTCACACTGTTTAAAAATGCCCACAGGGAAGCTAAAGACGACCCTCGTTCATGACCCCCTTCGACGTCTAAGGACGATGTTCAGTCAGGAACGTCAAAGAAATTGTGCGTGCCTATCGGAGACCGACTGTCCGAGAGAGTGACGGAGAATGTAATATTTAATTTGGACACGTCATGAAATCCTGACAAAGCGTGTTGGAATGAGTCGTGTTGCCGCCAAATTCGTCACACGGCTCATGAAAGACATTCGCCTCACAATCTGTGAAGAGCTTTTGGATCGCACAAATAAGAACGAGATGTTTATTGAGAGAATTATAACTGGTGATGAGACGTGGGTCTACGGTTATGGTATTGAGGCCAAGGTTCAGTCTTCACAGTGCGTGGGGAAAGGTTCTCCAAGACCAAAAAAGGCTGGTCATGGCAGGTCAAATGTCAAAGCCATACTGACAATTTCCTTTGAAGGATGAGTTCATCATGATTTCGTGCCACAGGGGCAAACTGTTAATTGATGGTACACCGGGACGTGTTGCGACGCCTGCGAGAAAAAAAGTGAGCAGTAAATGTGGCGAGACAATTCATGGCTCTCCCATCACGGTAACACACCCGCACATTCATCCCTGTAGGTGCGTGACAGTTGCAGAACAAACTAAATCTCTGTGCTGCCTCATCCTCGATACTCTCCATACCAGGAATCTGCGGACCTTTTTTTTATTTCCAAAGTTGAAAACTCCTCTGAAAGGACGAAGATTTGCTACGACAGACGAGATAAAAGAATATTCACAAACGGCGCTTCTAGCGATCCACCAAGAGGCGTACCAAGACTGCTTCTGGAAGTGGAAACGGTGTTGAGAGCCGTGTATCAATTGCGGAGGAGAGTGTTTCGAAGGACATCCAAAATATTCCAAAAATTACAATTTTCTATATAAAACAAAACTCTTACAATGGCACGACCGAGTTCCTTCCCTACTCTTGATATAATCCGAGCTTGTGCTTCAATGGCCAAGATTTCATTGGGACGTTAAATCCTAATTTTCATTCCTTCTGACGGCAGAACGTTACATCATGAAAATCCAGCATCCTCATGCTACTTCTCGTGTGGCCGAGTTGCAGTGACATTTTCCAGCAGGACAATGCTCGTGTACACATGACTTGCGGCTATATGAACTGTCTGCATGAAGTTGATGAACTCCCATGGACAGCAAGATACACAGACCTGTCCGTGATAGGACATGTTTTGGCGAAGCTCGCAGATGACCTCTGTCCCAGTCTCAGTATCCAGCTATATATAGGACACTTGCAACAGTTACGGATCTTCTCGTATCAGGAGAGGAAATAAACGCTTATGAAACCTTAATCAACGGGAATGTGAAGTGACAGTGATAAGTAGGACCAAACTGTCAATGTCTTTGTAAATTTGGCTCCATTTATGAACCAGTGAAATAATATCACATACCCTTTCAAACTGTGGAGATTCATTTCATTTCCTACTCCCTGTCTGGGTGCTTCAGTTAGTTTGTAAGGCACTGTATATTATCCACTTCTTTTTTCGTCCACACAGTTCATATTTCCTGTCACCAAACTTCCTAAGTATCTAGAAGATTTTACCGGAGCCAAGTTTTTTTTTCTTTCAATGAAATTTTGCAGCAAACTTCATGTTTGATGATTCTCATCACATTGGTCTTTCCTACATGTATCTTAGTTCCTTAGTATTCGACACTTTTATGACACTTTCCATCATCAATTGTTTGCTCTTTTCCACCTTCTGCCAGTTATTGTCTCTACCTTCAGAAGTCAAATATAAACCTAGAAATGCCGGGCAGTTGAAGATTACGTCTCCTTGATAGGCACTTATGATTGCTTGCTTGTGTAAGTAACAAATGAGTAATGGACGACGAGGGTAGCAAAAGTATGGAAAGTGTAAGTCTTCCTTGGTATGGACGAGATGGTGCGCATTCAGAATTTAGAGACTGTATGAAGTTGCTGCACAATAATACCTAAGCGCTCTACGTTCCTTAGTCAACAGGTTCCGCCTCACACGAAGCATATTGAAGTGTGGCCTGACGACTTTCATATTACAAAGAGCATTGGAAAGCCAAACATTAATCGTGTATCCTCCGACACTCGGTAAAGCCCTCTACCGGCCAAATACAATTACGGCAGCTTGCAATTCGAAATTACATCAAGTTTTCCGCTCCTGAAACGCTTTTACGACTTCTCCAAAGTAGCAGTTTATTTATCGCATTATCTATTGAATACCCTAATTCGAAACTACCCTGAAAGCTTGTAATTTGCGCATCGTATCAGCCTCACATTTAATTCCACTACACTCCATTATCTTCGTTTTGCTTTCGTAGAGTTTCATCTTATGTCCTTCTTTCAAGGCACTGTCCATTCTGTACAGCTGCTCTTCCACGTTCTATGCTGTTTCAGACGAATTACAATGACGTCGGCAAGCCTCAAAATTTTGTCTGTTCTCCATGGACTTTAATTCCTACGAATTTTTATTTTGTTTCCTTTTGCTGCTTGCTCAATATATAGATTGAAAAACATCGTGGACAGGCTACAAACCTGTATCACTCCCTTCCCAACCACTGCTTCCCTTTCATGTCCGTCGACTCTCATAACTGTCAACTGGTTTCTGTACAAATTGTAAATAGCCTTTCGCTCCCTGTATTTTACCCTTGCCACCTTCAGAGTTTGAAAGATCGTATTGCAGTCAACATTGTCAAAAGCTTTCTCTAAGTCTACAAATGCTAGAAACATAGGTTTGCCTTTCCTTAATCTATTTCCTAAGATAAGTCGTAGAGTCAGTATTGCCTCACGTGTTCCAAAATTTCTGCGGATTTCAAACTGATGTTCCCCGAGATCGACTACTTCCAGTTTTTCCATTCGTCTGTAAAGAATTCGTGTCAGTATTTTGCAACCGGGACTTCAAATGATACTTCGGCAGTTTTCACACCTGTCGTCATGATTGCTTTGGCGTGAAATTATTATATTCTTCTCGCTGTCTCATACACCTTGCTCACCAGATGGAAGAGTTTTGTCATGGCTGGCTCTCCCATGGCTATCAGTAGTTCTAATGGAATGTTGCCTGCTCCCGGGGCCTTGTTTCGACTTAGGTCTTTCAGTGCTCTGTCAAACTCTTCACGCAATATCGTATCTCCCATTTCATCTTCATCTACGTCCTGTTCCATAACATTACTCCCAAGTACATCGCCATTGTATAGAACCTCTATATACTCCTTTCAACTTTCTGCTTTCCCGCCTTTGCTTAGGACTGGTTTTCCATCGGAGCTCTTGACATTCATACAGGTGGTTCTCCTTTCACCAAACGTCTCTTTAATTTTCCAGTAGGCAGTATCTATCTTACCTCTCACGATATATGCTTCTACATCCTTACAATTGTCCTCTAGCCATCCCTGCTTAGCCATTTTGCACTGAATGTCGATCTAATTTTTGAGACGTTTGTATTCCTTGTCGCCTGCTTCATTTACTGCATTTTTATATTTTCCCCTTTCATCAGTTACATTCAGTATACTGTTACCCAAGCATTTCTACCATGCCCCGTCTTTCTATCGATCCTCTCCTTCCTATTTCATCTCTCAAAGTTAGCCATTCTTCTTCTACAGTATATCTTCCCCTGCTCTTGTCAATTGTTCCCGTATGCTCTCTTTGAAACTCTCTACGGTCTCTGGTTCTTTCAGTATATCCAGGTTCAAATGGCTCTGAGCACTATGGGACTTAACTGCTTTGGTCATAAGCCCCCTAGAACGTAGAACTACTTAAACCTAACTAACGTAAGGACATCAGACACATCCATGCCCGTAGCAGGATTCGAATCTGCGACCGTAGCGGTCGCGCGGTTCCAGATTGTAGCGCCTAGAACCGCTCGGCCATATCCAAGTTCCATCTTCTTTAATTCCTACCTTTTGGCAGTTTCTTCAGATTTAATCTACAGTTCATAACCAATAAGTGGTGGACAGAGTCCACATCTGCCCTTGCAAATGTCTTACAATCTAAAAGCTAGCTCCTAAATCTCTGTCTTACTGTTATATAATCTATCTGAAACCATCCAATGTCTTCAGGCCTCTTTCACGTTTACACCCTTCTTTCGCGGTTTTTAAGCCAAGTGTTAGCTACGGTTAAGTTATTCCCTGTGCAAAATTCTGTCAGGCGGCTTCCTCTTTTATTCCTTTCCTTCTCTTTTTTTCCTACTACCGAATTCCTGTCTCACATGACTATTAAATTTTCGTCTCCCTTTCTTTACTTGCATCATACATTTCCTCGTTCTCTTTATCATCTGCAGAGCTAGTTGGTGTACTAGTTGGTAAACTTGTACTACTGTGGTATTCGTGGGTTTCGTGTCTATCTTGGCTACAATTATGCGTTCACTATGCTGTTCATAGTAGCTTATCTACACTCCTATTTTTTTATGCATTATTAAACCTACTCCTGCGTTACCCCTATTTGATTTTGTATTTATAACCCTGTATTCACCTGACCAGAAGTCGTGTTCCTCTTGGCACTGAACTTTACTAATTCCCACTATATCTAACTTTAACCTATCCATTTCCCTTTTTAAGTTTTCTAACCTACCTGCCCAATTAAGGGATCTGACATTCCACGTTCCAATCCGTAGAACAACGGTTCTTCTGATAACGACGTCCTCCTTAGTAGTTTCCAGCCAGAAATCCCAATGGGACTATTTTACCCAAGAGGACGCCATCATCATTTAACAATACAATAAAGCTGCTTGCCCTCGGGAAAAATTGCAGCTGTAGTTTCCCGTTGCTTTCAACTGTTCGCAGTACCAGCACGGCAAGGTAGTTTTGGTTGGTGTTACAAGGCCAGATCAGTCAATCATCCAGACTGTTGTCCCTGCCATTACTGTAAAGACGGCTGCCCCTCTTCAGGAACCACACATTGTCCAGCATCTCAACAGATACTCCTCCAATGTGTTTTCACCTATGGTACGGCTATTTGTCCGGGGGGGGGGGGGGGAAGGGGGACTGGATAGACGTCTTAACCTCCTTCTCCCCCCTGTTTCTGTAGATCGCCACCTTTCCCTTTCCATATCCATCCCCTCCTCCTCCTTTCCCCTCTCTTCGTCGAATACCTCGTCCCTGTGTCTCTGTCCATCTTCTCATTCCCCCCCCCCCCCCACCTTTCTCGCTCGCTGTCCATCACCTCCTGCCCCTCTTTCTGTTCATCTCCTCCTTTCCATATTTTATGTGCATTTCCTGCCATTCCTCAGTCAATCTCCTCTTTCCCCTTCTGTCTGATTTCGAGCATTGTTTATTCATACTGCAAGTTCACATTTTGCAGTAGTATTCTAATCGCAAGCCGGTAAGCCACAAATACTATTTTCCTGTTTGCTGACAACGTTTTACTGTTACTTCTTGTAGAACTTGTGAGCAGCCCATCAGTCACAGCTTGGAGAGTTCATTAAAAGCCCTTTACATTGGTTTCTACGTTCATAAAAATGTGTTATTCAGAAGGAAAATATGATAAATGGATTACATGTTGAGGCAGAGGTGCGTTAAAGTATAGCCGAAAGGCGTAGTCACATATAAAATCTCACCTCCAAAAAAAATGGTTCAAATGGCTCTGAGCACTATGCGACTTAACTTCTGAGGTCATCAGTCGCCTAGAACTTAGAACTAATTAAACCTAACTAACCTAAGGACATCACACATATCCATGCCGGAGGCAGGATTTGAACCTGCGACCGTACGGCCGCTCGGCTCCAGACTGTAGCGCCTAGAACCGCACGGCCACTTCGGCCGGCTCTCACCTCCATATTTAGTGCACTAGCTGAACACTGTTGAGGGAGTACCACACGAGTTGTGTATTTTTAATTTAACGTGAAGGTGAAATTTCGTATTTCACGGTGCGTTTCTGGCATAATATGTAATCAGTTGTCCATACTCGTATTTACCTTGTGAATAAGATATTTTTAGAAACGTTGAAACCACGTTAAATGGGTTTCAATAAATCTTCGTATTTTTAACTGATAAGCTGTTACCTATTTCCACAAGAGGGTTTCATTCAACGGTTGCTGCTGCTCCAGCCATGTTCAAAATTTAAAAGTTTTACTTGTATATACATCAATATGGAGGTGAAATTTTGTACTTTACTGCGCCTTTCGGCTATATTTTAACGTACCTCTGCCACAACATGTAATCCGGTTAAATGTCTAGGAGAAGTTTCTGAACCCTTCACAATTTACACAGGTGTTCGGCAGGCCGATGGACGATGTGCTCTCGCCGATTCTCTTCAATCCTTAAACAGGGTAATGAGAGAGTGGGATGAAGCCTACACGAGAAAAACGTCGGATGAATCCATTTAGGACAAGGAAGAGTAAGATTTGAGATGAAAAATCTCGCTTTTGCTGAAGATATTGCAGTAGTTTCTAAGGACAAAACAGATGCAAAGATAATAATAGAAACACTTCCTAAAACTGCAGCTAAAATCGGATTCGGAAACATCAAAAGAGTTGATAAGTTGAAGTATTTGGGAGAATGAATACAATCAAATGGGTTAGATAACAGCCGGCCGAAGTGGCCGTGCGGTTAAAGGCGCTGCAGTCTGGAACCGCAAGGCCGCTACGGTCGCAGGTTCGAATCCTGCCTCGGGCATGGATGTTTGTGATGTCCTTAGGTTAGTTAGGTTTAACTAGTTCTAAGTTCTAGGGGACTAATGACCTCAGCACTTGAGTCCCATAGTGCTCAGAGCCATTTGAACCATTTTGTTAGATAACACCACAAGTAAGGAAAGATCGAACAAAATGCAACTAGCATAAAAGCTCACCCAAAACAGATATAATAAAACACCACTATCATTACAGGCAACAATTAAAAACTACGCAACAGAAATTAAACCGGAAGCACATTACGGATCTGAATGCCTAGCACTGAATAAATGAGGTGAATAAAAAGGACTGGAAAAGAAAGAAATGAAGATACTCAGAAAAAATTTTAGGACCACAAAAGAAAAAGATAACAACTCGACAAAGGGGAGAAATGGAGATCTCTATAGCAACATAGAAACAATCACAGACACAATAAGAAAGAGGATATTAAAATTTTACGGTCACTTGTACAGAATGAATGACAATAGCCTAACGAAGAAAATTTTTAACTTCATTTCCAAATTAAGAAACACCACGGGATAGCTGGAAGAGGCAAGTAAAGACCTGAGAAAACTTAACGTCGCAGAAAACATCATACACAATAGGAAACGTTTCAGCCTACTGATCAATACTGCAAAATTTCCTGTCGCACGAAGAAATTACACCCATGGACGGTGATGTCAAGAGGATAGAGGCAGGTCATCAGCCAACGCATGAAGAAGATCTGGGAAGATAAAAAGAACAAAATTATACCTCTGTCTTAGATTCTAAGCTGTCTATAATTGGCCATTTCTGTAGTAAAAAATATATTTAATATTATTATTCTCGTGTCAGGAACATACAGGTACATGTACAGACATTTTATACGGTTATGATTAAATTACCTTTGACCAAAACGTGGCCACTTCCAGTGCATTTTCTGTTGCTTGTCGAAGATCATCTTCTGTACAGGAGACTGGACACAATCGACACCGAAGCATGTGGCCAACTGTCTGTTCTTCTCCGCAGTCACACTGAATATCATTCGGATCAGTGTATTCCCATCTTGCCAAGTAAACTTTTGATCTTCCAACTCCGGACCTCAGTCTGTTCAGGTACTTCCAAGTTGTCCATTTTCCGTCATGGCCTGGAGGTAAAGCTTCAACATCTCTTTTCCAACCAGGGGGAGGAGGTCGCAGCCCTCCACAGTTGCAACCTAGCTTTTTCAGGAGAGGTTCTAAGTTCCTTTGATGTCCTGAGGGAGCCCTTAAAAAAAAAATCTTTATTACTCAACAATAATATTTATACATCCAACCCACCACCTTATTACATTAGTGGGTCTTACTTTCTACTATTAGTTACAATTTGCAGCTAAATTACATTCTATGTTAAATTGTGAGCTACAGCTATATCTAATTACAATGGGCAGCTATACAATTAATTATTTTGATTAAACTTCTAAAAGATTTTTGAACTAACCTACATATTACTTCCTGCAGCGTCACAAATGTGTCAGCAATATATACAAACCTACTTATTTGCCTTGCCCATCGAGCTAACCCCGATGGGCGTGCCCCTGACACTGGGCAGGCCAGGATGTTAGTCGCTGCAGGTTTCTAAATCTAGATTTCTAATCTAATTCCTACTAACTAATTCTAACCTACGTCATTTCCAGTGTAATGTCAATTCCGGGTTGTTCTTATTCCCCACCCCCCCTGTTCCCGCGCGTGGCGGATTCCAGACTAAAGGGTCGGCCTATCCACGCACAGGTGGAATGGGAGTAGGGCGTATTAGTCGTAATTTGTGCTATTTAGTCTCGTTCCCTCATATAGTCTCTTAACACCTTCTGTGATACCTCGTTGGCAAGTCTATTTATTATTTGAAAGGTGTCTTCTTGTCTTATTAGGTTGTAAGTGTCATAGTCAGGTAGTTTGGTCTCGTAGCGTAGAAGCAACATCATTGAAGAGAGGGCACTCGTAAATCACATGATCGGGAGTGCCCTCCGGTTCACCACATTCACACGCGGGTGTGGCCCTTTTCCCAAACCGGCATAAGTATGCCGGGTAAGGTCCATGTCCAGTGAGAAAATGGATTAACCCTCTGCTAGGTTCGAAGTATTTCATCTTTAGCCGTTCCGTAATGCTTGGTAATAACTCATGTGTCCTGCGCCCTGTTTCTTCAGTATCCCACAGTTCTTGCCATAATTGTACTCCTCTTCGCCGAATCTCGCCCTTGTCCCCAGCCCCGATGCCTAAGATTTCCTCTATTTTTGTTATATTTCCCTTTTTACTCCAGAACCATGCAGCTTGCTCCCTGATTTTGATATCCAGGGGGCAAAGCCCCATTATAACTGTTAGTGCTCCTCCAGGTGTTGTTCGGTAAGCACCTACCGATCTAAGAATCATGTTCCTTTGAACCCTTCTCACTGTCATGGCGGGCACCACCCTCGTGAGCCTGTGTGCCCAGACTCCCGAGCCGTAACCCACTATCGATGTTAATATACTGTTGTGATAGAGTTTTATAAGGTGTGGTGGAAGATGAAATCTTCTATGTCCTATGGATATGAGGTTATTCAGTGTTTGGAGAGCTTCCTGGGTCACGGTTTCGATGTGTTTCCCAAAGTTCCACTTCTCATCAATGATGATGTCCGAGTATCGTGCGTCACGTCTCCTAAGAACCGGCGAGCGGTTGATTCGTACGGTCGGGTTTCGTAGTAACTGTCCCTTCAATAGTAAGTAGGTGGACTTACTTGGTGACACCGTCATTTTGGTGTTTTGGCACCATAGCTGTAGTTTGTTTAAGGCAGTCTCTATTTTAGGTTCAATGTCTTCGCGGCTTCGGCCGCCAACCAGCAGGAGGAGGTCATCTGCATATGCTATCACCTCTAGCACTTCTTCGCCTTGTTGTAGGGTGTCTAACAAAGGCTCCATATGGATGTCCCAGAACAGGGGCCCTAGTACGGAACCCTGAGGACAACCCTTTGTCATAACTTTTCCAATTCTCTTGCTAGAGGATGATAGCCAGACCTCCCGTTCTTCACAATAGCTCCTCAGGCAACCATATAGCGGCCCTGGACACTCCTTCTCCCGCAAGCAGGAGAAGAGCGAAGGCCACCACAGGTTGTCAAAGGCGCCACTGATGTCAACCATAATGCCCACCACGTACTTATGCGGGGTAGAGCCACAGACCTCAGCAGCCAGGGCGATTGCATCAGATGTCGATCGCCCAGGCCTGAAGCCGAATTGCCTGTCGCTCACCCCACGCAGCACTCTATGTGCAGCCAGTCTGTCAGCTAGTGACTTCTCTAATATTTTCCCTAGTATGTTGATTAAACAAATAGGTCTATAGGATTTTACGTTTGTAGGATCTTTATCTAACCCTTTCCGAATAATGACTACGTTTGCTGATTTCCACACCCTTGGAATTTTTTGCTGTATCAGACACTCATTGTATAGGTGAGTGAGTGGCGCAGTTAGCTGGGGGGCCAGAAACTGCACCACCTCAGCCACAATGCCGTCTGGCCCGGGAGCTTTTCCCCTTTTAAGTGCTTTTATGTGGGCAGCCACCTCTTCCTCCGAGAAAGGGTAGACTGCCGTATTATTGATGTATTCATTGAGGTTTTCTCGTCTTAATTGTTGTTGCTGGTCAGTTTCCCCATCCGCGCTATCGTCAGGCAGCAGGGACTGGAGGAGGACCTCAGCAGTTTCCTGCCAAGACTCCGTCATCCTGTCCCCGTGCCTGACTGTTGACAATTCCAGTGGAGAGCGGATCTTCTCTCGTATTAGTTTGTACGGTGTACCCCAGGGGTCCAATGCCAATTGGCTCTGGACGAAGTTTTCCCAGCTTTTTATTCTAACAGCCTGGAGCTCTTTCTGAAAACGTAGTTTAGCCTCCCGATATTGTATCAGCCATCTTTGCCGTTCTGGCCAGACGACACTGCGCTGGTAATACCTTCTCAACCTACTAATAGACCGGCGCATATTTTCTAGTTTGGGCGACCATGGCGATGGAGAGGCTGCGATGGCCTTCCTCCTGGTCGGTACGGCAGCTTTCACCGCGTTCGTTATTGCATTGGTCAATTCTTCTGCTCTGTCATTTACGTCTATGTCAAAGTCTGCTTCACCCTCCGGCAAGGCAGGAATGACGCACTCCCTGGCTAGTCGTTCCCAATTAGCCCTTCTGTAATTAAACTGCTTCTCCCACCCCATGGCCCAGCAGGACTCTTTTCCACCTATAATGAATGTAATTAGATTATGGTCACTTGTAGTGACGTTTTCCTCCACTTTACACTCCTGTATCATGTTGATTGCATTGGGGGTGGCTAAAGTTATGTCAATATTTGTGCCTGGTCCTCCTCCCGCCGCATAGGTTGGAGGATTACCAGGTTTGTTGGCTATCACTAGCTGTGATGCCATGATGTACTCTTCTACTTTGTCTCCATTGTGAGGGAGCCCTTCCTTGACTTCAGTCGCTGCGGATGCGGTTCAAGCCCATACAAAGGATGGGTAATTTCCTGTTGCACTGCCATTCTTTCCTTGGTCGCGGCTGCCTCTCTTCGAACAGGTGGTGGTGCTATTCCTACATATACCTGAGTCCTTTTCAGGACTACAGTTAACGATTGTATCTATTAACATAGAAAGCATAACACCAGCCAGAGAAGAACTGCTACGAGAAACAGATATATGTAGTAAAATATAGCCTATGTCCGTCTTAACATTCATTAGAATATTATGTAAAAATTTGAAGTAAATCGCTCAAGAACTTTTCTAGATTTTTGACAGTAATGTTTCCTTTTTATATATTAATTATTTATATATCGTATATATTAAAAATAGGTATATGAAAAGACGCACGTATCCGAATGCAACGTTGTGTGAAAATTTCGAAGCAACTGGTGAAGGACTTTTGGAAATTTAAGGTTTATCAATCGAAGAATTACAGTTTTATTTACATGTTCCCTTGTTTTATAATTCTTGACTCATTAGCCCTGCTGTTTTGATAGGAGTATCATCGTACGTACTCTCATTTTCAATTCTTGTTAAGCTAAGGTATAAACAAAGAACCAACACCACGTTATTCTCAGATACGTTAGATAACATCACTTTACAGGTGGCTTGTCAGTTACTATATACATTTCTAATTTAGTTACACTGATGTTAATGTAATAAGTGGTCTCGGAATTCCAGCTCCACCCAACCTGTACACGTAGACCATCATGGAATTTTTTCTTGGTAATATTGACTGATTCAGTAGAAACTGCAACACTAATTCGATGAATACTAGATGGAAATAAATGCACTTGAATAAAACATCCTTAAACTTTTGTGTTTTTAGGTGATAAATGTACTAAAAACATTACAGTTCACTGCCAAGAGCTTACAATAAATACTTACTTTTTCGCAACCAGTCTCAGTCATCAGACCATCATTAGATATCATAATGTACTGAAAACAGCGTGCATAGCAATGTAAAACATGGCATCAGTTAATATAAAATTCATTACATGTTACAATTACGTGACAGCAGCTAATTATGATATGTTTTGTGCTGTTCTCGCTAATTTGGTCTGTAATGAGTTATTTATTCGTACAGTCTCTCACAATTGCTTTCACATTTTATTAATACTTTAGTTCTTTTGTATTCACGTTCTCTGATCGTCATTATGTATACTGAATCGATACATGCCCAGTTCCTCCGGCTCGCATTGCCTCACAGAACATGATAAATCAGAACAAAATAAACAGAGCCACTGTTGTGGAACTCAGAACTTATCTTCGAGTAGAAATACACTCCTACAGAAAAAATTCATTGCACACCGTGCTTGTTCTGTTTCAGGGACTGGCACTGAAGAAAGGATCAGACATCCGCCAGATGTGGTCCAACTTCTCCGACCCCATCGACTTCCGGGTGTACGTCTTGAACCTCACCAACCCTGAGGCGGTGCACAGAGGGGAGAAACCCATCGTGCAAGAAATCGGACCGTACTTCTACGAGTGAGTCTTCTGCACCGCTCTGACTTGATCCACTTGTCATTACAGCACAGAGGCATCAACATTAGTTATTAGAAAATGTTAAAGTTATAGGTTTCTACGAGAGACGTTCCAGAAGTAAGTTTCGCCATCGTTCTTTCACGAGCAAACTTTATTACCAAAAACAAATACACCATGGCGTCGTAAACTACATATCTTCCACCGTTTTCCGAAATAGTCACCACCAACACCCACACATTTGTCGTAGCGTGCAATCACTTTGTAGAAACAACTCTGATGGTCCTAGGTGCCCTGCGATGCAAGGAACTGTTGTACAACCTGATCCGCTAACAACCAGTCCTGTACTCAAGCAATGTTGTTTTCATTTCTGGATGTGGAGGGACGCTCATTTCGACCTTCATCCTCCACACTCTACCTGCCTTCTCTGTAAGTGCAGCATCAGCGACCAACCATTTGACGAGGCATGACTTCTTCACCATATACTGTCTGTAGGCGTTTTGAGTGATGGACATACTAAGCCCATGTATCCATTCATATTGGATAACAACACACTATTCCACTGGCGACCACGCTATCAGTAGACGTCCGTCTGTCATAGTGATACGCACTCGAATAATCTCGGACACACCAGTCTGGCCGGCCGATGTGGCCGAGCGGTTCTAGGCGCTACAGTCTGGAACCGCGCGACCGCTATGGTCGCAGGTTCGAATCCTGCCTCGGGCTTGGATGTGTGATGTCCTTAGGTCAGTTAGGTTTAAGCAGTTCTAAGTTATAGGGGCCTGATGACCTCAGCAGTTAAGTCCCATAGTGCTCAGAGCCATTTGAACCATTTTGAACACCAGTCTGCTGCTACTCTTTGTTCTTCGGCGCTCTACGCATGCGTCGTTTCTCCTCTGCTGACGCCCCTTCCGTCGCTGAACCAGTGATGGGTGTGGAATCACATGGCGTTTGTTTGCGACACCTGGTGTACAATCTTCTCATTCAAAAACAGTGGCAAATCTTACTTTCGAAACGTCCCTTGTACTACTTTCCTACATAACCAGAATCCATGTTGAAGCATTTATCGTATCTGTCGACGAACTGACAAGAACCCCAAACATAAATATGAAGATGGTATTTGTTCTTTCGGACAGCTCTCTTAGAATGAAATGATAATTAAATCTAGATCTTAAGCTGTCGACAAGCGTTGATATACATCAACGTCGGCAGTTGAAAATGTGTGCCCCGACCGGGACTCGAACCCGGGATCTACTGCTTGCATGGCAGACGCTCTATCCAGCTGAGCCACCGTGGGCACAGGGGATAGTGCGACTGTAGGGATTTATCCCATGCACGCTCCTCGTAAGACTCACATGCCCAGCTTAATGTCCACAAACTAGATTCGTAATGCACCTGCCCGTTATACTCGCGCCAGACAATTTTACCGAGTCCTGTAAGACTTCGGGCAATGAGTGTGCATCCAGCACAGAAGAGGAAGGTCAATGGTCGGTTAGCCTTAACTACATGCCCGAAAGAACAGCTACCATCTTCGTATATAGTTAAGGCTAACCGGCCATTGACCTTCTTCTGTGCTGGATGCGCACGCATTGCCCGAACTGTTACGGAACTCGGTAAGATTGTCTGCCGCGAATAATGGCAGGGGCTCTACGAACGTAGTGTGTGGACATTAAGTTGGGAATGTAAGTCTCACGGGGAGCGTGCAAGGATGAATCCCTGCAGTCGCACTATCCTCTGTGGCGTCGGTGGCTCAGAAGGTCTGTGCCTCGGCAGCGCAGTAGCCAGCGCGTAAGTCTCATAATGTTGCCGGCACGGTAGCTCAGCGTGTTCGGTCAGACGGTTAGCTGCCCTCTGTAAAAAAAGAAAACTGATCAACTACGAAGTTAAGTGGGTGCCTCAAGACGTCCGGCCCGAGCAGATGCAACGAACGAAAGCGAACAAAATGAGATAAAAAGAAGTTGCCGGGCACGGTAGCTATGCGTGTTCTGTCAGAGAGCTGACTGGCCTCTGTAATAAAAATAACTGAGTGAAAAGATAAACAACGAACTTCAACGGGTGTCATGTGACGTCCGCTACAACGAAATACAACTAGCCATAACGAAAAATAAAGATGGTGTGACGTCGGTGGCATTCGTTACGTCACATACAAAAAAATTACATATATATATATATATATATATATAATATTTTTTGTTGTGTCTAGACAAGACAGCCTAGACACAATGAGAGGAAGCCGAAAGGCACGCGCCTAAACTCACGCAGGCTGGCGTGACGTCTGAAACAGGATACGTAATGAATGCTATAAACAAAAGTACGTAGCTTCTGGAATACTTAACTTTAATCCACATTTGTAGAACATCGCTCTTGATGATACATTAATAGAATCTCAATATCAATTGAATACGGCGCCTTGCTAGGTCGTAGCAAATGTAGCTGAAGGCTATGCTAACTATCGTCTCGGCAAATGAGAGCGTAGTTGTCAGTGAACCGTTCCTTGCAAAGTCGGCTGTACAACTGGGGCGAGTGCTAGTACGTGTCTCTCTAGACCTGCCGTGTGGTGGCGCTCGGTCTGCGATCACTGACAGTGTCGACACGCGGGTCCGACGTATACTAATGGACCGCGGCCGGTTTAAAAGCTACCACCTAGCAAGTGTGGTGTCTGGCGATGACACCACATTTTTATTTTTATCAGCATGATTCTTTCTCTCAGGGATATTGTCTTTTCTTGTCACTTTTACTTACGTGCATAAGTAAATATGAAACTGGTTCTTGAAGGGCCTCAGTTATTCATGTACCAACTTTAGATTTTGAACGTGATGACTAAAATATAGTTTCCGTTAACTGAATTGAATGTAATTTTTTAAATTTATATTTATTGATTGCAAAGCTCGGCTTGAGAGAATTTCGATTGTTGCCGTGGAGCGGCCAAGATAAAACTTACTGAACTCATGGAATCTGTATAATTTAAAAACTGAACTTTAGCGTAATTAATTATTTGTTGCAATTTAGAAAGGTTCTTACAACGAAATCTCTCGCATTTACATTTACTGTTAACACCTTGAAAAGTAAATTAATACTTCGGCGCTTAATGGCCGACAAGAGGCTGCATCGGTAGATGAGATTCTCGCAGCGCAAAGTACTGAAAAATGCTTATTTAAAATAGTTAGCCACTGCGAGCATTTGAGGTGACAACTATTACAAAGAAATTCATTTTGTGATAATAATAATATTTTATTTTAGTTACAAATACAAATAACTTACATAAAATATGTGTAGCCGCTCAACGGCTGCCTTCCGTATAGAGAAACAAAACAGAAATTGTACCATAAAATACGTCCTTCCTCTTCGGCCGTACATCGCGTCTCTTTTGATCCTTTTTTGTTTTCATAGACATTAAATAAAGATGCGACTCTTTAATTATCGCTGCATATCAGTTGTTTCAAGAACATTAACTATATCTTTTACACTATATATATTCATAAAATACTTAATTACGGTTTACAACCAACAAAAATGTCAATATTTATGTGACGTACCGTCACAATGGATAGAGCGTCTGCCCTGCGAGCAGAATATCCCGGGTTCGAGTCCCGGTCGGAGCACACATTTTCATCTGTCCCCGTTGATGTATATCAACAACGCCTGTCGACAGCTTAAGGTCTTTATTTAATTATCATTTCACCCAAACATAAAATCCTGCCTCAGATTGTGGCGACCCCGTACAGGCATGCTTTATTTTCTTAACCTAAATCAAAGCGCCGGAAGCCAAGCTACGTATTCATGCACATGACGAGACGGATATGACTTAGAATCAGACCTGGTTATAGGGTGAATGTCGAAATATGTCTCATTCGGGCTGGTGCATCCTTTGTTTTCCGAGCAGCATGTGGCTGAGGACTGTCGACCGAAAACACGATACTGGTGGCGCAGAGGACGAGCGTCACTTTTCTTTTCATTGCACGTCCGTGTTATTTTGATGTCTAGTGAAATGTGTTGTCTGTTCTGTCGCAGATGTCTGATAGAACAGACACCAATGGCAGTACAATGGTAGTAAAGATAAAATACTCCGATGGACAACACATCAGCCGCCTAGGGGTACTGCAATAAATCGACAGTGCAGTTTAAGCAAGTTGTTGGAACCGTCACCGTGCAGGAATCCGTTGGGTGTTGACCACCGCAGCTGCTGCAACGAGTGTGGCCTCTGCACTGGTCCGCCCAATGACGAAAAGACCGTCAGTTTCTACATTGGATAAATGAGGCGATGTATCCATATCAGGGTAACGTTTGTGACCAAAACACTACCATGCAGCGTGGAATGGGCGCGGTTATTTCGGGATTTGAGAGATATTACTTGGTGTAGCGTTTGATACACGTGACAGAGTACATCCTCTCGATATAGTCAGCTAGCGCCTTCTCTGTCAAACTACCGACAACATCCTCGACAATGCTATTCTTATGGTCGGCCGGGGTGGCCGAGCGGTTCTAGGCGCTACAGTGTGGAACCGGTCGACCGCTACGGTCGCAGGTTCGAATCCTGCCTCGGGCATGGATGTGTGTGATGTTCTTAGGTTAGTTAGGTTTAAGTAGTTCTAAGTTCTAGGGGACTGATGACCTCAGAAGTTCCATAGTGCTCAGAGCCATTTAAACCATTTTTGCTATTCTTATGGAGCAGGAAGCTGGAGTCATTGAGAACGGGGGCTTGTATTAAACTGTCGGCTGTATATTTCTGAGCAAGGAGACACATTATCTTAGCTACAGCCGTTCTACAACCAGGTGACTGTCGCGCTAGACTCTAACGTCCATGGCGGATCGTCGTGTAGTAGGCCGTTGACTGGGGTAGGGTAAACGTGACTACGCGATCAGACCCATTAGACTGCGCGATACTGTGTCATCCGCTGTCATGTGGATGCACTACGGAGAGGAGTGTGGTTGGCACATCACTCCTCCAGCCAATTTTTGAGAACATTTCTTTAGATGATGATGATGATGATGATGATGATGATGATGCTTGGTTTCTGGGGCGCTCAACTGGGCCCTCATCAGCACCCAGACAAATTCACAATTTCTACGCAGTCCAATTTCTTTCACAGTCCAGTCCAGCCTCTGTCGCGATTGATGATGATGATGGTGAAATGATGAGGACAACACAAACGCCCAGTACCTGGGCAGAGAAAATCCTCAACCCGGCCGAGAATCGAATCCGCGACCCTGTGATCCAGAGGCAGCAACGCGAGCCACAAGACCACTAGTTTCTGACATTTCTCTTGGAGAACAGCGGTTGTTTGAGGTTACCGGTTTATGTGTCTTTTAGACCTCATGTGATGATGGTAGGCGGTTGGGTGGACGGAGCAGGTGTTACGACTCCAAGAAACCCTAACTCTTCCTGTTGCTGCCTACTTACGAGACTTCTCTTTCAGGTACAAGGGGCAGTCACTTAGAAAGCTGCGGCCATTAAACGTGCTAATGGAGTCCGTCCTTCTGTAAGCATTCACCTTTCAATGCAGTCACTGCATGTCATTGGATGCCGTGTCAGTAGAGTAGGGGGTACTGAGAGCAAATCTGGTAGTCCAGATAAGTAGAATGTGTGGATGCGTCGTGTGCAGAATAAGCTGAAGCATGTCGCGCATCAGGAACACCGCCTTCGACGTTCCCTGAGACACTACGTCTTGACACCCGCCCCATAACTTGTCAGCTAATTCCAATACTATGCTTCTGTGACTGTTTGGTCCTTACAAGCTTGACCTGTAAGCAACACACCATGGTGGTCTCAAATTACACTCGGCTCTACGTGCCAGATGACAGCGCTGGTGAATCGACATGTCTTTGCTCTTTTTCTATCGGGGCAATATTAGTACATCCAGTCCCTGTCTATGGTGATTAGGCCGCTGAAGAAGTCATGTACATCGGCCCTACACACGCATAGCACTCCCACTGATTTGGTGAACTTTTTGTATGGGTGCGGGTAATCGCCGTCCCATGGGGCGGCTACCTTCATCATGTTCAAAATTTCGTACAACATGTTAAAATCTGCTCATCTTTTCGCCGGCCGCTGTGACAGAGCGGTTGTAGGTCCTTCAGTCCGGAACCGTGCTGCTGCTACGGTCGGCCGGCCGCGGTGGTCTAGCGGTTCTGGCGCTGCAGTCCGGAACCGCGGGACTGCTACGGTCGCAGGTTCGAATCCTGCCTCGGGCATGGGTGTGTGTCATGTCCTTAGGTTGGTTAGGTTTAAGTAGTTCTAAGTTCTAGGGGACTTATGACCTAAGATGTGGAGTCCCATAGTGCTCAGAGCCATTTGAACCATTTTTTTGCTACGGTCGCAGGTTCGAATCTTGCCTCGGGCATGGATGTGTGTGATGTCCTTAGTTAGATTTACGTAGTTCTAAGTTCTAGGGGACTGATGACTTCAGATGTTAAGTCCCATAGTGCTTAGAGCCATTTGAACCATCTGAACTAGCACCAGCTAGCCTAAGGAATTACCATCACATGCGTAGGCTTCCACTGACGCCACAAAACAAACAGCTGCAGCTGGAGTGGTCCCATGCTCAGGAAGCATGGATTGCTGATGAATGACACGAGACTGTATTCAGCAATGAATCACTGGTCTTCCATGCCACAGATGGCGATCGTTGGTGAATTTGGCGACCATCTGGGAAGATGTACCATTCTTCGATTGTTTTGGAGATGCATGGTGTCGTGATATGGAAAGCCACATGGCATTAAGATGTCACAGCTAGCAGTGATGACGGAATTGTGATAGTACATCATGTCCATCCTGAGTCCTCATGTGTTACCTCTCATGAGATGCTATGGTGGTACCATATTTCAGTTACACGGTGCCAGTCCACAAATGGCCTGCATCTCTGTAAACTGTCGTCATGATACTGAGGTACCATAAGATACCCATATCTGTGTCCCAATAGAACATGTGATGTCAGCTTGGACGTCGACTGTCCCTAGTGCCAGTAACCAGTATACCGACGATTAGTTGCAATAGCTGCAGGCAGTTTCACCTAAGGAGAGGATATATCTGCTTTATGACACCGTAAACAACCGACTCAGTTATGCAGGCCGCAGTGGGTGCAACGTCACACTGGGAAGAGGTCTTACACTGCCAATTTCTTTGTAAATCTGACTCGATTGTGTCATCACTGAAATAACACCACACACAGTGCAAGTTCCTTAGTGCAAGTACTCGGGGTAATGGAACACATTCACTTGCTGACGTTGACAGAAGACAAATGCAAACATAAGGGGAATGCACACCCGTCATTCCGCCAACCATCTTCAGTTGAAGAGTTGTGTGCGTAGAATACACACCAACGAAGAGAAGGTAGAAACGCTACTCATCTATGAGGAATGTAAGTTAGCAGAACAATAATGGCAATACTGTTTTCTTATGTACAGATACATTTAGTACAGTAGTTTAGTCCTTTTAAATACACTCCTAGAAATTGAAATAAGAACACCGCGAATTCATTGTCCCAGGAAGGGGAAACTTTATTGACACATTCCTGAGGTCAGATACGTCACATGATCACACTGACAGAACCACAGGCACATAGACACAGGCAACAGAGCATGCACAATGTCGGCACTAGTACAGTGTATATCCACCTTTCGCAGCAATGCAGGCTGCTATTCTCCCATGGAGACGATCGTAGAGAAGCTGGATGTAGTCCTGTGGAACGGCTTGCCATGTCATTTCCACCTGGCGCCTCAGTTGGACCAGCGTTCGTGCTGGACGTGCAGACCGCGTGAGACGACGCTTCATCCAGTCCCAAACATGCTCAATGGGGGACAGATCCGGAGATCTTGCTGGCCAGGGTAGTTGACTTACACCGTCTAGAGCACGTTGGGTGGCACGGGATACATGCGGACGTGCATTGTCCTGTTGGAACAGCAAGTTCCCTTGCCGGTCTAGGAATGGTAGAACGATGGGTTCGATGACGGTTTGGATGTACCGTGCACTATTCAGTGTCCCCTCGACGATCACCAGTGGTGTACGGCCAGTGTAGGAGATCGCTCCCCACACCATGATGCCGGGTGTTGGCCCTGTGTGCCTCGGTCGTATGCAGTCCTGATTGTGGCGCTCACCTGCACGGCGCCAAACACGCATACGACCATCATTGGCACCAAGGCAGAAGCGACTCTCATCGCTGAAGACGACACGTCTCCATTCGTCCCTCCATTCACGCCTGTCGCGACACCACTGGAGGCGGGCTGCACGATGTTGGGGCGTGAGCGGAAGACGGCCTAACGGTGTGCGGGACCGTAGCCCAGCTTCATGGAGACGGTTGCGAATGGTCCTCGCCGATACCCCAGGAGCAACAGTGTCCCTAATTTGCTGGGAAGTGGCGGTGCGGTCCCCTACGGCACTGCGTAGGATCCTACGGTCTTGGCGTGCATCCGTGCGTCGCTGCGGTCCGGTCCCAGGTCGACGGGCACGTGCACCTTCCGCCGACCACTGGCGACAACATCGATGTACTGTGGAGACCTCACGCCCCACGTGTTGAGCAATTCGGCGGTACGTCCACCCGGCCTCCCGCATGCCCACTATACGCCCTCGCTCAAAGTCCGTCAACTGCACATACGGTTCACGTCCACGCTGTCGCGGCATGCTACCAGTATTAAAGACTGCGATGGAGCTCCGTATGCCACGGCAAACTGGCTGACACTGACGGCGGCGGTGCAGAAATGCTGCGCAGCTAGCACCATTCGACGGCCAACACCGCGGTTCCTGGTGTGTCCGCTGTGCCGTGCGTGTGATCATTGCTTCTACAGCCCTCTCGCAGTGTCCGGAGCAAGTATGGTGGGTCTGACACACCGGTGTCAATGTGTTCTTTTTTCCATTTCCAGGAGTGTATATTTGTGTAGAGCAGGCATACAGTAAAGGCTGTCCTTCCTACAAACTGCATCGGCATAACGTTTCTTTTATTGTTGTTGTCGTTGTTGAAGGTAGGCGAAATGCTACGCAGGGAGCGGAACTGTACGGAGAGCGACATCCTGACAAGAACCTATCTTCCCCACGGATGTTTCCTCGTCTCGTTGCGACGCTTCAGGAAAGGGGAAGTATCAACCCACGAAAACTCAATCGTCGAAGCAGTCGCACAGACAAAGCTGCCGAAGTTACTGTTCTCGCTTCCGTTGCTATGAATCCACATGTGAGCACACGACAGCTTGAACACGAGATTACCGTTCCTAAAACCAGTGTACATCGTATTCTTTCACGTTACCGGTTCCATCCTTACCATGTACACCTACATCAAGAATTGCATGGGAATGATTTCCAGAATCGTGTACAGTTCTGTCAATGGGCACAGTAGCAAATCCTCACCAACTCGAACTTCTTCTGCAACATTCTATTTACCGATGAATGTTCCTTCTCAAACAAAGGACAGGTAAATACAAGGAACATGCATTATTGGTCCAGCGACAACCCCTCGGTGGCTTAGACAGGTGGAACATCAGCTTCAATGGAGAGTTAACGTCTGGTGTGGGATGCTTGGCACTACAATTGTTGGCCTTTATTTCATCAGTGATAGTCTAAACGCCACAGCGTATGCCAACTTCCTCAGACGAATTCTTCCTCCTCTTCTGCGCCGCTAAGAACCAGAATGCTTACGTGGTATCAGCACGATGGATGTCCAGCACATAATGCCTTGCGTGCACGTCGTGTTCTGAACCGAAGGTATCCTGCCAGATGGATTGGTCGAGGAGGAACAGTTACTTGGCCTGCTGGGTCTCCTGATTTAAATCCTCTGGACTTTTTTCTTTGACGATGCATTAAAGACGCTGTCTATCGCGATATTCCAACAACTCCAGAGGACATGCAGGAACGTGTCGTGCTTGCTTGTAATTCTCTTCAGCAGGCAACACTGGAAGCGGTAAATAATTCTTTAATTCGGCGAGTGCACCTGTCTGTCGGTGTTCAGTGTCACCAGTTTGAGCACCTTTGAATGTTCCACTCCTGGGCATTGGTGCAGGAGAGTCAAAGTCAATTTTGTGTTATGTTTTTACTTGCCTTTCATTTGTTTTCTCACAACTCCAGCAAGTGCAAGAGTTTGTGATCCCGGGCCAAAAATCATTGTTGTGTTACGTAATTGGCTCTCTCTCTGAGTACTATGGGACTTAACGTTACGTAATTAATAGCGCTGTGTTTCAGTGAGTGGTACACAGTGATAAATTTTTCAATAGGTCTTTAGGAGAGGAAATGAATTACCGAATAAAAAATACAGGGTGCCATTTAAAATAGTCATATCGCTGTTCATATGTTTGTAAAAAACAAAGCTACAACGAAGGCAATCATGCTGATTGATGTCCTCCTGAAGGCTAAAGAACATTTGCTTGAAACATTTTGTAATTTGCATCTGGACAAACAGTTATTTAGGGTGGTCTACATACACTCCTGGAAATGGAAAAAAGAACACATTGACACCGGTGTGTCAGACCCACCATACTTGCTCCGGACACTGCGAGAGGGCTGTAGAAGCAATGATCACACGCACGGCACAGCGGACACACCAGGAACCGCGGTGTTGGCCGTCGAATGGTGCTAGCTGCGCAGCATTTCTGCACCGCCGCCGTCAGTGTCAGCCAGTTTGCCGTGGCATACGGAGCTCCATCGCAGTCTTTAATACTGGTAGCATGCCGCGACAGCGTGGACGTGAACCGTATGTGCAGTTGACGGACTTTGAGCGAGGGCGTATAGTGGGCATGCGGGAGGCCGGGTGGACGTACCGCCGAATTGCTCAACACGTGGGGCGTGAGGTCTCCACAGTACATCGATGTTGTCGCCAGTGGTCGGCGGAAGGTGCACGTGCCCGTCGACCTGGGACCGGACCGCAGCGACGCACGGATGCACGCCAAGACCGTAGGATCCTACGCAGTGCCGTAGGGGACCGCACCGCCACTTCCCAGCAAATTAGGGACACTGTTGCTCCTGGGGTATCGGCGAGGACCATTCGCAACCGTCTCCATGAAGCTGGGCTACGGTCCCGCACACCGTTAGGCCGTCTTCCGCTCACGCCCCAACATCGTGCAGCCCGCCTCCAGTGGTGTCGCGACAGGCGTGAATGGAGGGACGAATGGAGACGTGTCGTCTTCAGCGATGAGAGTCGCTTCTGCCTTGGTGCCAATGATGGTCGTATGCGTGTTTGGCGCCGTGCAGGTGAGCGCCACAATCAGGACTGCATACGACCGAGGCACACAGGGCCAACACCCGGCATCATGGTGTGGGGAGCGATCTCCTACACTGGCCGTACACCACTGGTGATCGTCGAGGGGACACTGAATAGTGCACGGTACATCCAAACCGTCATCGAACCCATCGTTCTACCATTCCTAGACCGGCAAGGGAACTTGCTGTTCCAACAGAACAATGCACGTCCGCATGTATCCCGTGCCACCCAACGTGCTCTAGAAGGTGTAAGTCAACTACCCTGGCCAGCAAGATCTCCGGATGTGTCCCCCATTGAGCATGTTTGGGACTGGATGAAGCGTCGTCTCACGCGGTCTGCACGTCCAGCACGAACGCTGGTCCAACTGAGGCGCCAGGTGGAAATGGCATGGCAAGCCGTTCCACAGAACTACATCCAGCATCTCTACGATCGTCTCCATGGGAGAATAGCAGCCTGCATTGCTGCGAAAGGTGGATATACACTGTACTAGTGCCGACATTGTGCATGCTCTGTTGCCTTTGTCTATGTGCCTGTGGTTCTGTCAGTGTGATCATGTGATGTATCTGACCCCAGGAATGTGTCAATAAAGTTTCCCCTTCCTGGGACAATGAATTCACGGTGTTCTTATTTCAATTTCCAGGAGTGTAAATGGGAAGAAGAACTAAATGATCTGCTGATCGCAATGAACAGTCTAATGAGTACACAGTATGGTTTAATAGTAAATCGGAGAAAGACGCAGGTAATGAGAAGTAGTAGAAATGAGAACAGCGAGAAATTTAACATCACGATTGATGGTCACGAAGTCAATGAAGTTAAGGTGTTCTGCTACCTAGGCAGTAAAATAACCAATGACGGACGGAGCAAGGAGGACATCAAAAGCAGATTCGCTATGGCAAAACAGGCATTTCTGGCCAAGAGAAGTCTACTAATATCAAATACCGGCCTTAATTTGAGGAAGAAATCTCTGATAATGTACGTCTGGAGTACCGCATTGTATGGTAGTGAAACATGGAGTGTGGGAAAACCGGAACAGAAGAGAATCGAAGCATTTGAGCTGTGGTGCTATAGACGAATGTTGAAAATTAGGTGGACTGATAAGGTAAGGAATGAGGAGGTTCTACGCAGAATCGGAAAGGAAAGGAATATGTGGAAAACGCTAATAAGGAGAAGGGACAGGATGATAGGACATCTGCTAAGACGTGAGGGAATGACTTTCATGGTACTAGAGGGAGGTGTAGAGGGGAAAACTGTAGAGGAAGACAGAGATTGGAATACGTCAAGCAAATAATTGAGGACGTAGGTTGCAAGTGCTACTCTGAGATGAAGAGGTTAGCACAGGAAAGGAATTCGTGGCGGGCCGCATCAAACCAGTCAGTAGAGTGATGACAAAAAAAAAAAAAAAGAAAAAAGATAAATCGGACACCCTGTGTATGCCAGTTAAATAATACATGTTTTAATAAACGTTGTAAAATAACAGACTGCCTACTGTCATAGGTGTACTGTCAGTGACGCCACCTACTGTAGAGTCATTTTACTTTGTGCCGTGTCGAATTGCTTGTGTCAATTTCAGCGCTGAACGAAGGGATGGAATGTTTAACGTCCCGTCGATAAGTTGGTCATTATAGGCGGGGCACAAGGTGGTATGAGTGAGAAGTTGGGCAGGAAGTCGCTCGCAGCCTTCCAAAGCAAGCGTCCCACCATATTTGCGTGGAGTGATTTAGGAAAATCACGGAAAATCTGAATCTGGGTGGATGGACGAGGGTTTGAACCGTCGCCCTCCCGGATGCGAGTCGAGTGTGCTGAGCACTGCACCACGTCCGTTGGTCTCCCACTGCAGATTGATCCGTGTGTCCGCTACGCTTTCCCACCAACTAGACCAACCTCACCCGCCCGTTTAAACGGATGTCTTACGACGTCCGCCGCGAGCAGATGCACCGAACAAAAGAGAAAAAATTGAGATTTAACAAAAAAAACAAAAACAAAAAAAAAAAGCCGTGCGGTCTGACGCACGGCTTTCCGGAGTGGGAAGGAGCGCCTGGTCCCCGGCACGAATCCGCCCGGCGGATTTGTGTCGAGGTCCGGTGAGCCGGCCAGTCTGTGGATGGTTTTTAGGCGGTTTTCCATCTGCCTCGGCGGATGCGGGCTGTATCCCCTTATTCCCCCTCAGCTACACAACGTCGGCGATTGCTGCGCAAACAAGTTCTCCTCGTACGCGTACACCACCATTACTCTACCACGCAAACATAGGGGTTACACTCGTCTGGTGTGAGACGTTCCCTGGGGGGTCCACCGGGGGCCGAACCGCACAGTAACCCTGGGTTCGGTGTGGGGCGGCGGAGAGTTGAAGTGGACTGCGGTAGTCGTCGTGGGGTTGTGGGACCACTACGGCTGCGGCGGGGACGGAGCCTCTCTGTCGTTTCTAGGCCCCCAGATAATATGCGACGTACAAACGAAACGGAGCTCTATTTGCTCTGTCAATTCTACATGGTAAAAGTCCCAGATTGACGAGCAACACAAGATTTGCTCGGTGATTTGGCACTGGCGGTTATTCTGAATGCAGTAGGAGGCGACAGGGTACGGCATATGTATTTGCAGGTACGTTTGCCACCTTCGCTGTGTTCTTGTAACGTGTGTCTTTAAATATCTTGTCGAATATTGCACGTTATATCACAGACCTGGTAATGGGGTTATTCCAAAAAAGCATATGACTCATTGTCTAAAGCAGTGGTTCGCAACAGTAGCTCGGTACGGGCTTTTGTTGAAGTTTCGAGAACATACCTTCACCGAGGAGGCAAGCACTATATTGCTCCCTCCTACGTATATCTCCTGAAGAGACCATGAGGATAAAATCAGAGAGATTAGAGCCCACACAGAGGCATACCGACAATCCTTCTTTCCATGAACAATACGAGACTGGAATAGAAGGGACAACCGATGGAGGTACTCAAGGTACCCTCCGCCGCACACAGACAGATGGCTTGCGGAGTATAGATGTAGATGTAGATGTAGATGTAGATGTAGATGTAGATGTAGATGTACACTCCTGGAAATTGAAATAAGAACACCGTGAAGTCATTGTCCCAGGAAGGGGAAACTTTATTGACACATTCCTGGGGTCAGATACATCACATGATCACACTGACAGAACCACAGGCACATAGACACAGGCAACAGAGCATGCACAATGTCGGCACTAGTACAGTGTATATCCACCTTTCGCAGCAATGCAGGCTGCTATTCTCCCATGGAGACGATCGTAGAGATGCTGGATGTAGTCCTGTGGAACGGCTTGCCATGCCATTTCCACCTGGCGCCTCAGTTGGACCAGCGTTCGTGCTGGACGTGCAGACCGCGTGAGACGACGCTTCATCCAGTCCCAAACATGCTCAATGGGGGACAGATCCGGAGATCTTGCTGGCCAGGGTAGTTGACTTACACCTTCTAGAGCACGTTGGGTGGCACGGGATACATGCGGACGTGCATTGTCCTGTTGGAACAGCAAGTTCCCTTGCCGGTCTAGGAATGGTAGAACGATGGGTTCGATGACGGTTTGGATGTACCGTGCACTATTCAGTGTCCCCTCGACGATCACCAGTGGTGTACGGCCAGTGTAGGAGATCGCTCCCCACACCATGATGCCGGGTGTTGGCCCTGTGTGCCTCGGTCGTATGCAGTCCTGATTGTGGCGCTCACCTGCACGGCGCCAAACACGCATACGACCATCATTGGCACCAAGGCAGAAGCGACTCTCATCGCTGAAGACGACACGTCTCCATTCGTCCCTCCATTCACGCCTGCCGCGACACCACTGGAGGCGGGCTGCACGATGTTGGGGCGTGAGCGGAAGACGGCCTAACGGTGTGCGGGACCGTAGCCCAGCTTCATGGAGACGGTTGCGAATGGTCCTCGCCGATACCCCAGGAGCAACAGTGTCCCTAATTTGCTGGGAAGTGGCGGTGCGGTCCCCTACGGCACTGCGTAGGATCCTACGGTCTTGGCGTGCATCCGTGCGTCGCTGCGGTCCGGTCCCAGGTCGACGGGCACGTGCACCTTCCGCCGACCACTGGCGACAACATCGATGTACTGTGGAGACCTCACGCCCCACGTGTTGAGCAATTCGGTGGTACGTCCACCCGGCCTCCCGCATGCCCACTATACGCTCTCGCTCAAAGTCCGTCAAATGCACATACGGTTCACGTCCACGCTGTCGCGGCATGCTACCAGTGTTAAAGACTGCGATGGAGCTCCGTATGCCACGGCAAACTGGCTGACACCTGACGGCGGCGGTGCACAAATGCTGCGCAGCTAGCGCCATTCGACGGCCAACACCGCGGTTCCTGGTGTGTCCGCTGTGCCGTGCGTGTGATCATTGCTTGTACAGCCCTCTCGCAGTGTCCGGAGCAAGTATGGTGGGTCTGACACACCGGTGTCAATGTGTTCTTTTTTCCATTTCCAGGAGTGTAGATGTAGGTGGTCCGTTGACTCCCAGGGGTCCGCGAGCTATGCCAGAGTGGTCCGCAAGATGCTATTAGAATAAAAAATATTTTAAATATCTTTCGTATGATAACAGATTTTCTTGTTTTGGCCGCTTCATGCATGAGAAGAGCTTTAGCGAACGCTAACTTCTGCGTCTAGCGCCTACCTAGAGCCAACTGACACTAGCACACTCTAGCGCAAAACTAGAATTAGATAGAGGCAAATAGTTAATTACAATGATGGGTAAATTGAAAAACTTATAAGCTCAGCATTTTTTCAGTAATGAATATGTCAGTATTTTTTCTAAGTACCAAAAATAGAAAAGGTATAAAAAGACTCTTCATTTGGTTTTTTTAGGTAGTTGATACTGTGATATGACAAGGTACCAATCATGCTCGATGAGGGGGACCTTGGGAAAATTTTTTCGGGAACCCCTGGATGCACTAGCAGTTTTGACTTGTCAGTGCGACTGGGTCCTTTAATACGAAAATCATGCAAATACAAGAGGTTGCTCGCCAAGCGACGGAGATACGTTTGTTGCGAATTACTACATCCACACCATGTACATCAGTACCACGCAAGCCACCTGACGTCTGTGGCGAAGGGAACTTCCGGTATCACTAGCTGATCACTTTCCCCGTTCCACTCACGCGAACGGCGAGTGGCAAGTACGATTGTCAGTAGACCTCTGTACTAAGTCTAGTCTCTCTAATTTTCCATCGTGGCCATTTAACGAGATGTATGTGGGAGGCAGAAATAGGCTGTCAGACTCTTCCCGGAAAGCGCTCTCTCGAAATTTCAACAGCATCAATAGCAAACCTCTCCATGATGCACAACACGCCTCTTCCAACGTCTGCCTCTGTAGCTTGCTGACCGTCTCTGCAACCAGCTCGCGTTGGCTCAACGATCCCGTGACGAAACGCGCCGCTCTTCGTCGGATCTTCTCTTCCATCAGTCCTACCTGGTAACGGTCCCAGATTCTGTCCAAAAAGCGCCTTATAAACCACTTCATTCGTGGACGAGTTACATTTCCGTAAGATTCTCCCTGAGAATCTCAATACGGCATCTGCTTTTCGTACTATTTTTTGCGTGTGGTCATTCAGTTTCAGGTCGCTCTGGATAGTTACTGCTAGACATTTTACAGTAGATAGTGTTTCCAGCAATTTTTCATCAACAGTGCAGTTGTACAGCGGCGGGTTTCTTTTTCTATGTTTGCGCAATATATTACATTTATTTACGTCCAGGGTCAACTGCCAAAGCCTGTACCGTTCATCAATCCTGTGCAGGTTATTTTGCAAATCAGTGCTGTCTTATGGAATTGCTACTTTTTTGTAGAAAACCGCATCATCTGCCACCAGTCTTAAAGAACTTCCGACGCTTTCTAATAATTAATAATTTATATTCATTTGCAAACAGTAACGCTCCTATCACATTTCCTGCGGGTAATCAGGAAGTGCCTTTATATCTGTTCCAGTAAGCGTGATGTTTAAAGTTCTATCTGCAAGGAAGTCTTGAATCTAGTCGCAAATCTGGTCCGATAATCGATAAGCTCGTATTTTTTTGACTACACGGCAGTGCGGTACGGTGTCAAATGCCTTCCTAAAGTCAAACGGCATCAATCTGAGCGCCGTTGTCTACGGTGCTGTGAATATCATGGAGGAACAGAGCGAGTTGAGTTTCGCAGGATCTCTGTTTGCGGAAACCATTTCGATTTTTATAGAGGAGATTTTCCTTTTCCAAGAACATCATAATTCTTGATCATAAAACATGTTCCACAATCCTACAACAGATTTACGTCAACGATATAGGTCTATAATTGTGTGGATCTGCGCTCTACGGCTCTTCTTACAAACGGAAATGAGCTGCGCTTACTTCCAGTCACTAGGTGCCTTTCATTGCTCCAGCGAACTATGAAAACCTGTTGCTGTTCTTCGGCATAATCTTAGTAGTGTCTTTCAGTTATCTCATCTAGTCCTGACGCCTTTCCACTAGTAAGCGATTGTAGTTGATTTTCCATTCCGCGATCATTTATTTCAATATCTGTCATTTCGACGCTCATACAATGTTTGAAAGGAGGGCCCGTATTACGATCTTCTGCGATGGAACAAATTCGGAAGACCGTGTGCGGTATTTCGGCCTCCCGTCTGTTATCTTCCGTTTCGGTGCCAATATGGCCACTGAGTGATCGAACACGTGCTTACACGTTTTAAGTAAGACGAAAACCTCTTAGAGTTTTTAGTCAGATCGGTTGACAGTAACTTAGTTTCAAATTCAGTGAACGCTTCTCTCATTGCTCCCTTTAAGTACATTTTCACTTCGTTTAGTTTTTGTTTGTCAGCTAGGTTTTGACTTCTGTTGAATGTGTGACGATGCTCACTTTGTTTACGTAGTAGTTTTGTAATACGGCTATTAAACCACGGTGGGTCTTTCCTATGTCTCAAGACCTTACTGTTCTCAGCACTGAACATTTGACGTTGGCTACCCAGATACTCGCTAGTTTATATCTACATCTACATCTACATGGATACTCTGCAAATCACATTTAAGTGCCTGGTAGAGGGTTCATCGAACAACCTTAACAATTCTCTATTATTCCAATGTCGTATAACGCGCGGAAAGAATGAACACCTATATCTTTCCGTACGAGTTCTGATTTCCCTTATTTTATAGTGGTGATTGTTCCTCCCCATGTACGTCTGTGTCAACAAAATATTTTCGTATTCGGAGGAGAAAGTTGGTGACCGGAATTTCGTGAGAAGATTCCGTCGCAACGAAGAACGCCTTTCTTTTAATGACGTCCAGCCCAAATCCTGTATCATTTCTGTAACACTGTCTCCCATATTTCGCGATGATACAAAACGTGCTGCTTTTCTTTGAACTTTTTCGAAATACTCCGTCAGTCCTATCTGGTAAGGATCCCACACCGTGCAGCAGTATTCTAAAAGAGGACGGACAAGCGTGGTGAAGACAGTCTCCTTAGTAGGTCTGTTACATTTTCTAAGTGTCCTGCCAATAAAACACAGCCTTTGGGTAGCCTTCCCCACAACATTTTCTATGTGTTCCTTCCAACTTCAGTTGTTCGCAATTGTAATACCTAGGTATTTAGTTCAATTTACGGCCTTTATATTTGACTGATTTATCGTGTAACCGAAGTTTAACGTGTTCCTTTTAGCACTCGTGTGGACGACCTCACACTTTTCGTTATTTAGGGTCAACTGCCACTTTTCACACTATTTAGATATCTTTTCTAAATCGTTTTTCAGTTTGTTTTGATCTTCTGATGACTTTATTAGTCGATAAACGACAGCGTCATCTGCAAACAACCGAAGACGGCTGCTCAGATTGTCTCTCAAATCGTTTATATAGATAAGGAACAGCAAAGGGCCTACAACAACACCTTGGTGAACGCCAGAAATCTTGTCACTTTTGCGGACAGCGGACACTAGTGGATACAGAAAGACAAACCAGCTAATCAGGGAGGAGTTTGGAGTCGAAACGGTGGTTATGACTGTAATAAAAACGAACGGGAACTTAGTCAAGCAAATGGAAGGTTTTTGACCAAGGAAACTCATTACACGAATCGAAAAAATAAATGAATACTCAGACGATGATCTGATGGAAGATGGATGGATGAAACCAGAAAACAGGCAGGAACAACATGGAGCATGTCCGCAGCGCGTGGTCGTGCGGTAGCGTTCTCGCTTCCCGCGCTCGGGTTCCCGGGTTCGATTCCCGGCGGGGTCAGGGATTTTCTCTGCCTCGTGATGACTGGGTGTTGTGTGATGTCCTTAGGTTAGGTAGGTTTAAGTAGTTTTAAGTTCTAGGGGACTGATGATCATAGATGTCAAGTCCCATAGTGCTCAGAGCCATTTGAACCATGGAGCATGGGAAAGTTCTGGACTGAGTGGTGACGTTCGATCACATAACTTCGACACCTGTTGGCATTCCCTATGGAAGGCACTAAATCTATCCTATTCGGAAGTCTGAAAGTAATGAACGATTGATCGGGAAACGGAAGCTACAGTAAAAATCCAAACAGTTTTGTTTCCACAGCTAAACTTTCCAGATACTTAACTGCAGAGTCACCGCTCACAGTTAGGCATCTGTCGTAGCGTTGTACCAACTTTTCAACACTCTCGTCATAGAAGTAGTCCATGTTTTCCGACTATTTTCCACGCTGTACGGCAGTTCGTTCTCCGTGCCAAGATGTTGTCTTCATATCCAGCGGTCCTTGTGATCAAAGATGAAACTCGGAGGGGTGTCTTCATTGCCCCTGCAGTGTTCAGAAGGAACTGCATGACAGATAAGTTATGCGATGTTGCATAACATCAGGCGAAATCTCTCGGCAGACATTCATACTTGGCGGGACAGACTATTTTCTAGACGTCTTTACGCGCTATCTGTGCGCTGAGAACTAAGAAGAGCGACGTGGTCCTATTCACAGGCTTACTAGACATGCTGGCCAACACATCTATGCAAAGTTTCCTCGATTTTTCCCTGTGGTTTCCATTTCACGACCGATCGTCCCTTACTTTCAGAACAGCCCACGTAAATATGAGCCGAATTGTACGCTGTCTATGTTTAAATAACTAATGTTTGAAACTAAATTTGCTTAAACGCTGTGCAAACTTAAAATCATCAAAATCACGCCGTTGCCATTAATTCTCGCTAACGTTGAGCTGTTGGGAAACATGCCGGAGTTGTCCGCATTTATTTATCGTCTGTTCGTGACTCGTCAGCTGTCTGCTCGGCGAGTCCTAATTACAGAACCGGGCGCAGGTGACAATTACACGTCGACGGCTGTTAACTAGTTAATGGGAGTCTCCGTGATACGACGCCCGATCAGGCACGAGATACAAATTATTTAGCGGGGCATTGAATGGCGCACGCGAGCACAGATTGTCCGGCAACAGACAGCCGGAGTTGGCGCGCGGAAGTACGAAGGGGACAAAACTAAAACTACGCGGCCAAGACACTGAAAGTGATGTCGAACAATACGTTCGACGGAGCCTTCTCTGAATCCCTCTGGAAAGAAAATTTCGTTCAAAATTTTCAGTGAATGACAAGTTTCGTAACTGTGACTGTTCGTCTATAATTGTCGCGTCATATGGTAACTATGAAATCACGATAGAACAGCAGTTCGTCTTACTCAAATGACGATGATGACAACTGTTACGTCCGCCTCGATAACTGAGTGGTCAGAGCGGTGGAATGCCATGCTAAGGGGCCCGGGTTCGATTCACGGCTTGGTCGAAGATTTTCTCCGCTCAGGGACCAGGTGTTGTGTTGTCCCCACATCATCTCATCCCCATCGACACGCAAGTCTTCGAATACGCGTCAACTCAAAAGATTTGCACCAGGCGACAGGTCTACCCGACGGGAGGCTCTAGCCACACGACATTTAATTTTACAACTGCTGCACGATTCCAGGAGACAAACAACGTGAAAGACCATCGTTGGTTGTCACTGTAACATCATACCAGTATTAACAATTGGCGCGTGTATAAATGATTATAGTTGTAGTTTGCTGAGACAAATAGAACGGTCACCACAGTACAAGATCGTTGTTCGTGTTTAGTGTTGTTACCAACTGTGCCAGGGTACATAACAGGTGCGAACACAGTCAGAGGTTGATTAATCGCTGTGAAGGAAGCAGAGACATCGCGTACCCATGTGAGATAACGTTATCACCGCGTTACAGCATTTGAAATGGAGCATCATTGTGGGTCTCCATTGGCTGACTGGTCGAATCTACATACACTCCTGGAAATTGAAATAAGAACACCGTGAATTCATTGTCCCAGGAAGGGGAAACGTTATTGACACATTCCTGGGGTCAGATACATCACATGATCACACTGACAGAACCACAGGCACATAGACACAGGCAACAGAGCATGCACAATGTCGGCACTAGTACCGTGTATATCCCCCTCTCGCAGCAATGCAGGCTGCTATTCTCCCATGGAGACGATCGTAGAGATGCTGGATGTAGTCCTGTGGAACGGCTTGCCATGCCATTTCCACCTGGCGCCTCAGTTGGACCAGCGTTCGTGCTGGACGTGCACACCGCGTGAGACGACGCTTCATCCAGTCCCAAACATGCTCAATGGGGGACAGATCCGGAGATCTTGCTGGCCAGGGTAGTTGACTTACACCTTCTAGAGCACGTTGGGTGGCACGGGATACATGCGGACGTGCATTGTCCTGTTGGAACAGCAAGCTCCCTTGCCGGTCTAGGAATGGTAGAACGATGGGTTCGATGACGGTTTGGGCGTACCGTGCACTATTCAGTGTCCCCTCGACGATCACCAGTGGTGTACGGCCAGTGTAGGAGATCGCTCTCCACACCATGATGCCGGGTGTTGGCCCTGTGTGCCTCGGTCGCATGCAGTCCTGATTGTGGCGCTCACCTGCACGGCGCCAAACACGCATACGACCATCATTGGCACCAAGGCAGAAGCGACTCTCATCGCTGAAGACGACACGTCTCCATTCGTCCCTCCATTCACGCCTGTCGCGACACCACTGGAGGCGGGCTGCACGATGTTGGGGCGTGAGCGGAAGACGGCCTAACGGTGTGCGGGACCGTAGCCCAGCTTCATGGAGACGGTTGCGAATGGTCCTCGCCGATACCCCAGGAGCAACAGTGTCCCTAATTTGCTGGGAAGTGGCGGTGCTGTCCCCTACGGCACTGCGTAGGATCCTACGGTCTTGGCATGCATCCGTGCGTCGCTGCGGTCCGGTCCCAGGTCGACGGGCACGTGCACCTTCCGCCGACCACTGGCGACAACATCGATGTACTGTGGAGACCTCACGCCCCACGTGTTGAGCGATTCGGCGGGACGTCCACCCGGCCTCCCGCATGCCCACTATACGCCCTCGCTCAAAGTCCGTCAACTGCACATACGGTTCACGTCCACGCTGTCGCGGCATGCTACCAGTGTTAAAGACTGCGATGGAGCTCCGTATGCCACGGCAAAGTGGCTGACACTGACGGCGGCGGTGCACAAATGCTGCGCAGCTAGCGCCGTTCGACGGCCAACACCGCGGTTCCTGGTGTGTCCGCTGTGCCGTGCGTGTGATCATTGCTTGTACAGCCCTCTCGCAGTGTCCGGAGCAAGTATGGTGGGTCTGACACACCGGTGTCCATGTGTTCTTTTTTCCATTTCCAGGAGTGTATATACTCAGCTAGCCACCAAGAGGTGTGTGGCGGAGGGTACAATTCGCGCCATATTCCCTCCCCCCCCCCCTCTGTTTCAATCGCAGACCGCGCGAGAGAAAGACGACTGTCTGAAGGCCTCAGTACGAGCTCTAATTTCACTCATCTTTGAATGGTGATTATTGCCTGATTTCAAAGTTCGTAGTAATAATAAATGCTTTACATCCTCGGCGAAGATCGGATTTCGGAATTTAGTGAGCAGCCCCTTCCGTTTAGAGCGTCGTCTACATGCAAGTGTGTCCCACTTCAAACTTTCTCTGAGATTTGTAACGCTGTCGCGATGGCTATATGTACCAGTCCAGAATCTTGCCGCCCTTCTTTGGACCTTCTCAATCCCTTGAATCAGACTCATCTGGTAAGGGTCCCATACAGACGAACAGTACTCTAAGACTGGACGAACTAACGTATTGTAAGCTATTTCCTTTGGTGAAGGACTGCATCGCTTCAAGATTCTACCAATAAACCGCAATCTAGAGTTCACCTCACTCGTTACTTGTGTAATCTGATCGTTCCATTTCGGATCATTTCGAATAGTCACACCTAGATATTTGGCGGTTATTACCGCTTCCAAAGACTGAGAATTTATTTTGTACTCGTACATTAATGGGGATTTTCGCCTTGTTATACGCAGTAGGTTACACTTACTAATGTTGAGAGATAACTGCCGGTCATTACACCACACATTTATTTTCTACAAATCCTCATTGATTTGTTCACAACGTTCGTGTGATACTACTTTCCTGTAGACTACAGCATCATCGGCAAATAGTTTAATGCCATTGTCAATACCATCAACCAGATCGTTTATGTAAATCGTAAAAAGCAGCGGATCTATTACGCTGCCCTGGGGCACACCTGAAGTTACGCTTGTTTCTGTTGATGTCGCGCCATTCAGGACGACATACTGCTTTCTATCTGTTTGAAAACTTTCTATCCAACCGCATATGTCATCGGATAGACCGTAATCGGTGCAATAACAAGATTTGTTGAGCATTCAGATGCTACAGCGACCCGATGCTGAACTGCACTATAACGTGACGGCAGGAAAAATCGTTGCCAACGGCCTTGCGGCAGTGGTAACACCGGTTCCCGTCGGATCACCGAAGATAAACGCTGTCGGGCTGGACTGGCACTTGGTTGGGTGACCGTCCGGTCTGCCAAGTTGACAAGTGGGGTGCACGCAGCCCTTTTGAGGCCAATTGAGGAGCTACTTGACAGCGAAGTGGTGGCTCCGCTCACGAATATTGACAACGCCCGGGAGAGCGGTGTGCTGACTATATGCCCCTCCATAGCCGCATCGAGTGACGCCTGGGTATGAGGATGACACGGCGGTCAGTCGGTACCGTTGGTCCTTCCAAGGCCTGTTCGGTCGGAGTTTAGTTTACGAATACTCGTTGTCAAGATTCCGGTCAAGGACATCTGAGCACCACAATGGAGTAGGCCTTATTGTACATCAAGCATAATACAACCCCTGTTCGCTTCCCACGCCGGGGTTCCCGGGTTCGATTCCCGGCGGGGTCAGGGATTTTCTCTGCCACGTGATGCCTGGGTGTTGTGTGCTGTCCTTAGGTTAGTTAGGTTTAAGTAGTTCTAAGTTCTAGGGGACTTATGACCACAGCAGTTGAGTCCCATAGTGCTCAGAGCCATTTGAACCAAGCCAACCCCTGTTACCCGAAAAGAAGTAACAGACTCCCTGCCTCATTGTGTGTCCTCCCGCACCGTGGGTGGAGATTAGCAGCAGTCGGATTTAAGAATTACCATCCCATGTGTAAGGTGCCGTTAAGACTGCAACACAAACGACTGCACTGGGAATGGGACCATACTGAGAAACATGGATTGCTGACAAATAGCGTCACCTTGTCTTCTGCCATGGGTCGCCGTTCTGTACCACTCCGGATGACTATCGCCAGCTAGTGTGGCAGCGACCTGGAGAGAGGTTCCATTTCTCCACAGTTGTGGAGGACATGCAGGGTGTCATGGTCTAGGGAGTCACCGGGTATGACTTCAGGTCAAGGCTGGTAGTTATTGATGGCATCCTGCGTCCTCGTCTGTTGCTTCTCATCCGACAGTATCGAAGAACCAATGTCCTACAGGACAATGCTCGTCCACATACACCACTCACCACTATGAATGTTGAGGAACTCCTGTGGCCAACAAGGTCCCCATATCTGAGTCATCATCAGCACACTTGTGGGACCAGCATGGTGTCAGCCGGAGTGACCGAGCGGTTCTAGGCGCTACAGTCTGGAACCGCGGGACTGTTAAGGTCGCAGGTTCGAATCGTGCCTCGGGCATGGATGTGTGTGATGTCCTTAGGTTAGTTAGGTTTAAGTAGTTCTAAGTTCTAAGGGACTGATGACCTCAGATGTTAAGTCCCATAGTGCTCAGAGCCATTCGAATTTGAACCGGCGTGGTCGCAGTGCCGTTGTCCACGATATCGAGTGCCGATTGTAACAGCTGTGGGCCAGTTTAATTCAAGAGGGAATACAACAGCCTTATGAAACCCTTCGCTACCGAATGAGTGCTCTCAAACAGGTCAGAGGCGAGTGCAACGTCATACTGATAAACGATCTCATGTGGTATTACCAAGTTTCCACATTAATAGTGGAAACTATTTATTTACAGCTCGTACAAAATAGATACGTGTTTCAAAGTTTTACTGACCTTCAGAGGAGTCACCAACATTGTGCATAGCCCGTTGCCAGCGATGTGGAAGTCATAGGATACTTTTAGCCGTTGCCAGTTGTGTTCGAGCGGAGCGGTTTATTAGCCGACGAATTTGTAGCAGTTCTGAAGCGAATGCCATGAAGTGTTTCCTTCAGTTTAGAAATCGAGTTGAATTCACGAGGGCATAAGTCAGGGGAGTGCAATAGGTGGTATAGCACTTAGCAGCCCCATCAGTCAAACAAATCAGTAACAGAATGAGATTTTCACTCTGCAGCGGAGTGTGCGCTGATATGAAACTTCCTGGCAGATTAAAACTGTGTGTCCGACCGAGACTCGAAATCGGTATCTTTCCCTTTCGCGGGCAAGTCCTCTACCATCTGAGCTACCGAAGCACGACTAACGCCCGGTACTCGCAGCCTTACTTCTGCCAGTACCTCGTCTCCTACCTTCCAAACTTTACAGAAGCTCTCCTGCGAACCTTGCAGAACTAGCACTCCTGAAAAAAAGGATATAGCGGAGACATGGCTTAGCCACAGCCTAGGGGATGTTTCCAGAATGAGATTTTCACTCTGCAGCGGAGTGTGCGCTGATATGAAACTTCCTGGCAGATTAAAACTGTGTGCCCGACCGAGACTCGAACTCGGGACCTTTGCCTTTCGCGAACACACACACACACACACACACACACACACACACACACACACACACACACACAGGCGCGCGCTCGCTGAAACTACTTTGGTCGTTCCACAAGATGAGCGTCGTGAGAGGAGAGAGTGGGAAGGCAAGAGACCAGTTTCCAGAGTGCATGCGCTGTACCAATGGCCAAGTGGTATAGACAGAGAATTTGCAGTCTTATTGTTGGTGTTGTAAGTGCGTCAACGCCAGGAGTTCTGATTATAGCATCGGTACACCAACAAGCTTCTCAGACGTGTAGCACGTTGCAACTTTCGAACTCGGCCGTATCTCCTCACGCCAAACTGTCTTCGTTTCTGTTTGCAGGGAGTACAAGCAGAAGGTGAAGCTGCGCGACCACAAGGAGGACGACACCGTCTCGTACAACAACAAGATCACGTGGCTGTTCAACCAGGGCAAGAGCGCTCCGGGACTCACCGGGGACGAGTTGGTCACGATGCCGCACCCACTGCTTCTCGTGAGTCTTCTCAACACGAAGTGCTCTGGACACTATGTCGTCACTCTCTCTGCTTTGGCACTACAGTGTTTGATTTTAAGGGGGGTAGGACGTCAAACGGGCCAACTTGGAGCAGGAGAGGCATCACAGGACATTTTATTTTCCACTGACTACACTTTTACAAATAAATGCATAAAACTTTGTCAGCATCACCAGGAAGGATTCAGGATTCACACTCATTGCAGTGGAAGAACGAAAACATAACAAAATAAATTTCTTTACATGTGAAATTTCATCATTGTTTCACTTGCTAATGGCTGCATTTGTTGCTATAGGTACACTTTTCTTCATAAGTTAGAGAGATTCTTCGATGAATTTTGCACAGCATACAAACCATACTTACAGGTGTATGAAACTCTAGAATTTATTTAATTTATGAAAAAACGAATGAGCTGTTATATTTTAAACATCATCTTTAGAAATTCGCAATACATTACATTTGTCTACGTTAAGGGTCAGTTGCCACTCCCTGCACAAAGTGCCTATCCGCTGCAGATCTTCCTGCATTTCACTGCTAGGTCATTTTTATATATTGTGAAAAGCAGTGGTCCCATAACACTCCTCTGTGGTACGCCAGAGGTTACTTAAACGTCTGTAGACGTCTCTCCATTCAGAACAACATGCTGTGTTCTGTTTGCTAAAAACTCTTCAATCCAACCACACAGCTGGTCTGATATTCCGTAGGCTCTTACTTTGTTTATCAGGCGATAGTGCGGAACGGTATCGAACGCCTTCCAGAAGTCAAGGAAAATGGCATCTACCTGGGCGCCTGTACCTAATGTTTTCTGGGTCTCATGAACAAATAAAGCGAGTTGGGTCTGACACGATCGCTGTTTCCGGAATCCATGTTGATTCCTACAGAGTAGATTCTGGGTTTCAAGAAATGCCATGATAAGCGAGGCAAAAAACATGTAATATGTAACTCCTGTCCGAAAAGACCATGAAGGATCAATGGTAGCGACCGGCCGCCGTGTCATCCTCAGCCCAGAAGTGTCACTGGATGCGGATGTGGAGGGTCACGTGGTCAGCACACCGCTCTCCAGGCCGTATGTCTGTTTACGAGACCGTTTACACACTGTTGACGTCGCGCATGTTCTGCACGCTCGTAAACGTGGCTTACATATACGCCGACTATAATCGGGGTTGCTACGCAGGCACAAAAGTTAGTAAAAAACGGTACAGTTTTGCTTCTAATGGTTTAATTACGTTATCCAAACTCGCGGTTGGCTCAAGGATAATCGGAAGTAGTATGAAACTATTATTGTTATTGCCCGTTAAATTAATTGTTGCGAAGAGAGAGGCGATATAACCTCCTACGTAGCGTAAGGATTTGTTTGCACGATAGATAATTTCATTCGTGTCACACTTGCTTCATTTTAGGTTAAGCATTTCCTTGATACAAATATGTTTAATTGTAGACTCAAAGATATCGTGAAGCAAACTTAAGCCTTGTTGGCTATTGCAGTTGAATCCATTAATGCAATTCCGTAAAAATCCTGATAAAATGAACTTTGCAAATATTGATGCTTGAAAATGATTATGACTATTTGATGTATTTATTATGCTAAATTGAGGGTGAAGCCCAGTATTTAATATTTTAACTAAATACCACGTAATGGTCGCTTGTGTGCCTTATGACAAAAGGAAGCCAGATGGGCAATCTTCTACACAACTCACCCTAAATAATTATATTTCGCTAAAGTATTTCCACAAGGAGGGAGAGGTTTTGAGTAACAAGAGGAAAAATTCACTTTTTACCATATATTGCAACAGAAAATACGTACATAAAATACTTAATGCCTCAGAAGAGCGATGCTACTTAATTCTTCAACAGCAGAGACAAAAGTAGTATTGCATCTTTGAATCAAAACTTTTTTAACCGTAATGAGATAAGATGTCCATGGAGCCGCCAGGTTAGCCGAGCGGCTAACGCGCTACTTCCTGGGCTCGGGTAGGCGCGCCGGCCCCGGATCGAATCCGCCCGACGGGTTAACGACGAGGGCCGGTGTGCCGTCCAGCCTGGATGTGGTTTTTAGGCGGTTTTCCACATCCCCTAGGTGAATACCGGGCTGGTCCCCTCGTCCCGCTTCAGTTACACGCTCGGCTCGCAGGCATCTGAACACTTTCGCACTATTCCATGGATTCCACTAGTTGCAGACAGCTGGGGCACATTAATTCCTTCCTGGGGAGGGGGAGGGGGGGGGTTCGGGGTGGCGGCAGGAAGGGCATTTGGCCACCTCTTCAACTAACATTGCCACATCCGATTAACCATGCCGACCCTGCATATCCGCGGGAAACACGGCACAAGCAAAAGAAAAGACAGAAAGATAAGATGTCCATGGTTACAAAGAATGTCTTTACGGTGTATAATTACTTTTCGATACTAAAATACATATTTTATTAACATTTTTAACATAAAAAATGTCACTTCATCGAGTTGTAGGTTTTAGAGCTATCTGCCATATTAGCTACGGTTTTTATCGACAGAAATACACTGAGTTCTGTACTTTCTTTACACTGCACATATACACGATTTACACATCTTATATGGATTCAGTTTAATTTTTATAGTGCTTTCCAGGAGATGTCATAACACGCACGAGTTTTTTCTTGTCAATCGTATAAGGGGCAGTCAGACGAAAACGAGACAAATAGAACAAAATTAAGTAAACTGTTTATCATATAGGAAGGTCATTGTTGTAACTGTTAATACATATATCGCACTGTGAAACAAGACGGGAATCGCCGTTGCTTATGGAATCATGATTGTATCCAACCTTGCACCTCATCGTTTGAAGGAAACGTACGACCACGAATTTTCTTCTTCATGGTTCTGAAAATACGTAAATCGTATGGGGAGATATGTGGACTGTATGTAGTATGTCTAAGGTCATCCCAGCGAAACCTGTGCAGCATAGGCATGTTACAAGACGTCTTGGTCGCAGACACATCATCTTCAGGAAACTGTGGCTTTAAATGACAATACAAAAGTCGTAATTAGAACATGCTAGAATATATGACAAAGAAAAATCAAGCAGCAGCAAGAACGAAACTCACGCTGAAAACTAAGTATTTACAAAGAGGTCAAAAATGCCCACACTAGCAATAAAAGAAAAATATAATGTGAGACGTACACACTAAGTGCAGTTCGAAAGCCGTTAATCATGAGACTTCGCACGACAGACTACCGTTGGGAAGGCAGTAAACCCAAAAAGAACCAGATGACGTTGACATCAAAAACCGAAAACATGACATGTCGACATAATAAAGTTTGTGGAATATAATGGTAAAAATGATTTTCTATGTTACATCAGTTTTTACAAATAGCGTTACATATGGCACGAGTAAAAACTGTAATTTGTTAGCAGTGACATAGAATTAAACAATTTCTAAAATAAAATCATAATTTCTTCTAACAGGCGAGTTTCTTACAAACATCACAACATACGCGTAGAAATACTGCAAGCGCAACATCGAAGTGCTCGAATAAAACACCGTAATACACACATCAAAAAAAGTTTTGCATCACCTCCGTTCCGAGAGTTCCGGAACCCGCACAGAAACTTGAAATAGAGATCAACATAAACATCATTTGCAAACTTTTTATTGCTCATGAAAACCACACAGTGCATGTTGTACCACCATACAGCGAGACCTTAAGAGGTGGTGGTCCAGATTGCTTACACAGCGGTACCTCTAATATCCCGTGACACGTCCTCTTGCACTGATGCACGCCTGTGTTGGTCGTGGCATATTATGCGCAAGTTCATCAAGGCACTATTGGTCCAGATTGTCCCACTCCTCAACAGAAATTCGGCGTAGATCCCTCAGAGTAGTTGGTGGGTCACGTCGTCCATAAACAGTCGTTTCCAATCTATCTCAGGCATGTTCCATAGAGTTCATTTCTGGAAAACATTCTGGCCACTCTAGTCGAGCGCTTCAATCTGGAACAGCGCGACCGCTACGGTCGCTGGTTCGAGTCCTGCCTCTGGCATGGATGTGTGTGATGTCCTTAGGTTAGTTAGGTTTAAGTAGTCCTAAGTTCTAGGGGACTGATGACCTCAGATCTTAAGTCCCATAGTGCTCAGAGCCATTTGAACCATTTTCTAGTCGAGCGATGTCGCTATTCTGTAGGAAATCATGCACAAGATGGGGGCATGAATTGTCGTCCATGAAGACGAATGCCTCGCCAATACGCTGCCGATATGGCTGGACTATCGGTCGGAGGATGGCATTCACGTATCGCACAGCCGTTACGGCGCCTTCCATGACCACCAGCGACGTACGTCGGCCCCACATAATGCCAGACCAAAACAGCAGGGTACCTCCACATTGCTGCACTCGCTGGACAGTGTGTCTAAGGCGTTCAGCCTGACCGGGTTGCCTCCAAACAAATGTCCGACGATTGTCTGGTTGAAGGCTTAGGCGACATTCATTGGTGAAGAGAACGTGGTGCCAATCCTGAGCGATCCATTCGGCATGTTATTGGGCCCATCCGTACCGCGCTGCATGGTGTGCTGGTTGCAAAGATGGACCTTCCCATGGACGTCTGGTGAAGTTTCGCATCATGAAGCCTGCTGCGCACAGTTTCAGTTGTAACACGATGTCCTGTGGCTGCACGGAGAGCGTTACTGAACATGGTGGCGTTGTTGTCAGGGTTCCTCCGACCCATAAATCCTAGGTAGCTATCATCTGCTGTAGCAGTAGCCCTTGAGCGGCCTGAGCAAGTAATGGCATCGACAGTTTGTCTCTCTGTACCTCCTCATGTCCGAACAACATCGCCTTGGTTCAGTCCGAGATGCCTGGATGCTTCCCTTGTTGAGAGCCCTTCCTGGCACAATAACAATGCGGACGCGATCGAACCACGGTATTGATCGCCTAGACATGGTTGAACTACGGACAACACGATCCGTATACTTCCTTCCTGGTGGAATGACGAACTGATCGGCTGTCGGACCTCCTCATGCATGGTTGTTTACATCTTTGGGCGCGTTTAATGACATCTTTGAACAGTCAAAGGAACTGCATCTGTGAATATCCACAGTCAACGTATGTCTTCAGGAGTTCTGGGAACGGGGGTGATGCAAAACTTTGTTTGATATGTTTATATGCCGAACGCCAACACTCTAGGGGAAACCAAACTGCAAGCATAAAAATGGAAAATATAAATCTATTGTATTTACAGATGGGCTATGTCACAAATAAAAGAGACAAGACTTTATTATAGGTAAAAGACACCATAAACTTATTGAACCGTAGATTTAGACTTTCAAAATCATTTCTTAAACAATTTGCTTTATTTACTAGCGATTCATCAAGAACATTAACACATTTAATCACACTAGGTGAGCGTGAAAGTAGTTGCCAGGAAGTAACAGATGGGAAATAAAATTTCCTTTAAAAAAGGCGTATTTTATTCCTAAAAGCCTTTTAAAAACAGTTTTAAAATTATAAGCAGAAAAGCACCCTCTAAATATCAAGTTACAATTATTCAGAGGCAGAATTAAAAAAATTTTTTTTTTGGTTACAGTAGGAGCCTTCGGGCTGAGAAACTTCCGCTCCCTTTCAACACGGCCGTAGTCACGACCGCTCACCACGACCTCTGAAAGACTACACTGGTGCAAATCTGCAACAATGGTACAACACTCAAATTATTTGCCACCAAAAGTGCAATTTGTTTTTAAAAGGACTCTTACAGTGGAAGGGTGGCAACTTTATAAAAATGACTATTTAAATAAAACCCATGAAATTCAGACTTAAATAAATTGTACAACATGCTCTACATTACACATATACCGCCTCGCAAGATGATAGGCAAGATAAATACGTATTTCAGACACTCGGCCTTAACACTTCTATAAATTCGTTAACACCGAATCCGACAAACATGACAGAGGTAGCTATTAATGTACGGCAGACCGACAGACAGACAGACACTAACTGCCTAACAAATGCGGACGAGAGACAGACGAGCAAGCTGGGGACGAGAGACTGACTAAGAAAACAAGTGCAATTTAACAAGTAAATGAAACAACATATCACGAATCACTTAACCTTTAATAAACTGCGATTTCTGGCGAAGACCTGGCGCAGCATCCCCAAAAACGCTCTCCCGAACCGTCCGCTGCCAGCCGCTTCAACGGACGCAGGAAGGCGCGCCGATCTCCCGTCTCACGGCGTCGCAGCTCGCCCCGGCCAGACCGACGTCGTGGGTTGACTCCTGTTGCTCTCGTGTCGGCCGCGCAGCCACTACCCCTCGCTATACGGCGCGGCCCACTGGACTCACGTGGCGACCTCACATGCGCCGAGGCTCCAGGCGGACAAGTCATCTTTTGTCCTCGGGAGGACGACGGTTCAGTGCCGCGTCCGGACATCCTGATTTAGGTTTTCCGTGATTTCCCTAAATCGCTCCAGGCAAATGCCGAGATGGTTCCTTTGGAAGGGCACGGGCGACTTCCTTCCCCGTCCTTCCCTAATCCGATGAGACCGATGACCTCGCAGTTTGGTCTCTTCCCCCAAACAACCGAACCCAATCATCTTGTGTCCCAGTGCGCGACTGACCAACCGATCGATCCAACCGCCAACGACCACTGCCTGAGCAAACTCGAGCAGACTGGCGGCCTAACACATACTAGCACTCCGGACGACAGATAGACACTGACCGCCTCACCAATGCGGACGAGAGACAGGCCCAGACTAACTTGGCTGACCAACTGACCAGACTCGCCGAGACTGACAGACTGTCACCTTCTCAGGCTAACTTGGCTGACCAACTGACTAGGCTCAGCCTGACAGACTCACTGACTGCGGAGTTTTTTTTTTCTTTATTGTGATTTCATTCCCCTGCCCCATATGGGCAGGGGAGGGCTGTCAGCAGCACAATCCGCCGCTCTTCAGCCGAGTGACACGACAACTAAAACAAGAATAAAATAATACATACATAAGGAGATAAAAAAGGGGAACATAAAACAGAGTAAGGGGAGAAAATGGAGGTAAAAAGACATGGACATGCAGACGTTCATGGGGGACAGTTAAACAAGTCACCAGAAAGTTAAAAAACACAGTTGGCGATTCTTAAAACACAGAGAAGACACTGGATGCTCATGCACAGATTAAAAGTTGGCCACAGTATTAAAAACACTCCGAAACAACACACTTAAAACCCACTTGGAGCACGCACGACGAAGAATAAAACTACCAGGTGGGACCTGCCGAGGGAAAGGTCAGAGAGGATGGAAAAGGAGGGGAGAGCATGGGGCAGCTGGGGAAGCGGCGGGATGAAGAGAGGAGGGGCAACCGTGGGTTCACGAAGAGGCAGGAGACACATGGGGCGGGAGAGGAAAAGGGAAGACAGGGCAGGAGGGAGCGGAGAGAAACTGAAAGAAGGCACAAGAGATGGAGGGGGAGTAGGAGGGGAAATCCGCTCAGAAGGAGGGAGGGGGAGGAGAGGGAGCCCAGAGGAGGAGGCAGGAAGAGGGGGTTAGAGTTGGTAGGAAGGGTAGACGTCAGGGCGAAGCTCATCATCCGGGTCTGAGGACCTAATAGGCCCCTTAAATGCACGTGAACAGGCAACCTTTCCCCTCTCCCACCAGAGGGAGACACCAAAGCTGCGACTGCCACAGCGGCGCCACCGCCAGAAACGGAGGGCGACTGCTTCACACTACGCGTTGCGGCGCGCTCTTCAAAACAGCAAATTTTACCACGGCCCTCGTATAAAGATGCTGTAAGCAATGAAGGGAAGCAGTTCAACGAAATATATCGTGAAATATATACTGACTGACATCGTCCTAACAAAGCCTAGCTACAAATGAAATTGTATAGTGAAGGCAAACGGGTGTGTAGTATTCACTTGTTGCCTAGAGAACGTAGACAGCATAGCCAAACCAACCCTGACAATATTTGGACCGGAGCACATGTTTCGGCTACGCTTCAGAAGTTTCGCTGGGAAGTCTTTATACATCCTCCATACAATCCCGATCTCTTCCTATATGTGTTTCATATTTTTTCGACCTATGAGGAAGGACATACATGGCCGTCAATTTTCTTGGGACGAAGAACTCCACGTCTGGCTACAATCATTGTTTCGTAGATAACTGCAAACATTTTTCCACGTAGACACTGACCGTCCTGTCTCAGAATGGGATTAATATCTCAACAGTTACTGTGGTTACTTTCGAAATAATCAACAGCTTACTTACTTTTCTTCTGTATATCTCGTTTCCATTTGATTGTCCCTCATAGTTTCCGTTTTATTCTTCTATAAGCGGCTATCAAAACGATTTCGTTCGAAGGCCGTAGAGTTCAGAATCGTTATGCCAATCAGGTAAAATCGCTCTTAGCAGTGAGTTAATCATTCCATCGACACGACAGGTGGACGACACCCGTTTGCGTGAAGAAGTCCGTACTTTCTGTTGCACATCCTCGTCCGACAGGAATCGCCGACCCTTCAGAACATTTTTTTAGATACCGAAGGCGTGAAAATAGCATGGGGAGCTATCAGGACTATTGGGCGCGTGCTCAGGTGTCTCCCACTTTAATTGCCGGAACTATTGTTTTACGAGATTTGCGATACGAGGACTCCCCTTATCATGAACAAGCAGCACCGCTTAGCGCAGATTTCCGGACCATTGCACAACGGCGCTTTCCGGTACACGTGCTGCCCCATGCACAACGCTCATTCTCCAACGGATGTCTTTCTTCCGTGACAACCAATAACTGAAAAACACCACATTGGTACTGTTTGGCAGCATTTGGAAATAGCGCTGTTGAAGTTTCCATATAAACCACATGCACATCAGAAAGAGACGAATAGCACTCTGGTCCCTTGCCTACCTCTCGGTGCTTAGACTATCTGATCGGAGTCGCACTATTTTCCATATACGCTCCAACAACGACCTCAAACGGAAACTTGTTGATCGCCCTTCATACATTCCACGAATAAGTACAGTAACTCGTTATCTAAAACAGAATGTTGAGCTATGGCCACTACAGGCATTTTTTTTACATTTACTGAGAATACGAATTTAACTGAGCTACTCCCTAGTTACCGAGTGAGCTGGAGAGGTGGTAAGACACTAGACCAGGACCCTGTAGGACTGAGTTTGAAATACTATCCCGATCGGACAGATTTTGGTTACTTGCGAAATTTCATTCCTTCGCTGCTTTTATCTTAACATTAAATCAAGTTGATACCAAAAGAGAATGCAAGGCAGTTAGTTAATGGGGATAACATGGTGGGCTGAGCAAATTCACCGGCGGATTGCACTTAAATTACACATTGATTAAGCAGAACCATCACGATGAAGTAATATATGCTCTTCACCTTTATCACGCATGAGAAATCAAAATTCATTTTGAATACAGCTTTCATTTTTCCACGAATTCCTTTCCTGTGCTAACCTCTTTATCTCAGAGTAGCACTTGCAACCTACGTCCTCAATTATTTGCTTGACGTATTCCAATCTCTGTCTTCCTCTACAGTTTTTGCCCTCTACAGCTCCCTCTAGTACCATGGAAGTCATTCCCTCATGTCTTAGCAGATGTCCTATCATCCTGTCCCTTCTCCTTATCAGTGTTTTCCACATATTCCTTTCCTCTCCGATTCTGCGTAGAACCTCCTCATTCCTTACCTTATCGGTCCACCTAATTTTCAACATTCGTCCATAGCACCACATCTCAAATGCTTCGATTCTCTTCAGTTCCGGTTTTCCCACAGTCCATGTTTCACCACCATACAATGCTGTACTCCAGACGTACATCCTCAGAAATTTCTTCCTCAAATTAAGGCCGGTATTTGATATTAGTAGACTTCTCTTGGCCAGAAATGCCTTTTTTGCCATAGCGTGTCTGCTTTTGATGTCCTCCTTGCTCCGTCCGTCATTGGTTATTTTACTGCCTAGGTAGTAGAATTCCTTAACTTCATTGACTTCGTGACCATCAATCCTGATGTTAAGTTTCTCGCTGTTCTCATTTCTACTACTTCTCATTACCTTCGTCTTTCTCCGATTTACTCTCAAACCGTACTGTGTACTCATTAGACTGTTCATTCCGTTCAACAGATCATTTAATTCTTCTTCACTCTCACTCAGGATAGCAATGTGATCAGCGAATCGTATCATTGATATCCTTTCACCTTGTATTTTAATTCCACTCCTGAACCTTTCTTTTATTTCCATCATTGCTTCCTCGATGTACAGATTGAAGAGTAGGGGCGAAAGGCTACAGCCTTGTCTTACACCCTTCTTAATACTAGCACTTCGGTCTTGATCGTCCACTCTTATTATTCCCTCTTGGTTGCTGTACATATTGTATATGACCCGTCTCTCCCTATAGCTTACCCCTACTTTTTTCAGAATCTCGAACAGCTTGCACCATTTTATATTGCCGAACGCTTTTTCCACGTCGACAAATCCTATTAAAGTGTCTTGATTTTTCTTTAGCCTTGCTTACATTATTAGCCGTAACGTCAGAATTGCCTCTCTCGTCCCTTTACTTTTCCTAAGGCCAAACTGATCGTCACCTAGCGCATTCTCAATTTTCTTTTCCGTTCTTCTGTATATTATTCTTGTAAGCAGCTTCGATGCATGAGCTGTTAAGCTGATTGTGCGATAATTCTCGCACTTGTCAGCTCTTGCCGACTTCGGAATTGTGTGGATGATGCTTTTCCGAAAGTCAGATGGTATATCGCCAGGCTCATATATTCTACACACCAACGTGAATAGTCGTTTTGTTGCCACTTCCCCCAATGATTTTAGACATTCTGATGGAATGTTACCTATCCCTTCTGCCTAATTTGACCGTACGTCCTCCAAAGCTCTTTTAAATTCCGGTTCTAATACTGGATCCCCTATCTCTTCTAAATCGACTCCTGTTTCTTCCTCTATCACATCAGACAAATCTTCACCCTCATAGAGGCTTTCATGTATTCTTTCCACCTATCTGCTCTCTCGTCTACATTTAACAGTGGAATTCCCGTTGCACTCTTAATGTTACCACCGTTGCTTTTAATGTCACCAAAGGTTGTTTTGACTTTCCTGTATGCTGAATCTGTCCTTCCGATAATCATATCTTTTTCGATGTCTTCACATTTTTCCTGCAGCCATTTCGTCTTAGCTTCCCTGCACTTCCTATTTATTTCATTCCTCAGCGACTTGTATTTCTGTATTGCTGATTTTCCCGGAACATGTTTGTACTTCCTCCTTTCATCAATCAACTGAAGTATTTCTTCTGTTACCCATGGTTTCTTCGCAGGTACCTTCTTTGTAGCTATGTTTTCCTTCCCAACTTCTGTGATGGCCCTTTTTAGAGATGTCCATTCCTCTTCAACTGTTCTGCCTACTACGCTACTCCTTATTGCTGTATCTATAGCGTTAGAGAACTTCAAACGTATCTCGTCATTTCTTGGCACTTCCGTATCCCACTTCTTTGCGTATTGATTCTTCCTGACTAATGTCTTGAACTTCAGCCTACTCTTCATCACTACTATATTGTGATCTGAGTCTATATCTGCTCCTGGGTACGCCTTACAATCCAGTATCTGATTTCGGAATCTCTGTCTGACCATGATGTAATCTAATTGAAATCTTCCCGTATCTCCCGGCCTTTTCGAAGTATACCTCCTCCTCTTGTGATTCTTGAACAGGGTATTTGCTATTAGTAGCTGAAACTTGTTGCAGAACTTAATTAGTCTTTCTCCTCTTTCATTCCTTGTCCCAAGCCCATATTCTCCTGTAACCTTTTCTCCTACTCCTGCCCCTACAACTGCATTCCAGTCGCCCATGACTATTAGATTTTCGTCCCCCTTTACATACTGCATTACCCTTTCAATATCCTCATACACTTTCTCTATCTGTTCATCTTCAGCTTGCGACGTCGGCATGTATACCTGAACTATCGTTGTCGGTGTTGGTCTGCTGTCGATCCTGATTAGAACAACCCGGTCACTGAACTGTTCACAGTAACACACTCTCTGCCCTACCTTCCTATTCATAACGAATCCTACACCTGTTATACCGGCTATCATACAAAGAGAATATCCTCACCAAATGGCAACTGTATCAAACAATTATTTTTAAAAGCAGTAGAAGCTGTAATAATAGAATATATAATAAATACTGAAACTTTTAATTTTTTTAAAAAGAACTGGATTTACAGGTGGTTCTGCATCTCAGAAATGGGGTAAGCATTAACCCATTTAAACAGATTCAAATCTTTGTACGGATCGTGGCCTGTTTAGTCCATATGTTAACCCAAAAGAAGCCAAATAAAACATACACTACTAGCGATTAAAATTGCTACACCACGAAGATGACGTGCTACAGACACGAAATTTACCCGACAGGAAGAAGATGCTGTGAGATGCAAATCATTAGCTTTTCAGAGCATTCACTCAAGGTTGGCGACACCTACAACGTGCTGATGTGAGAAAAGTTTCCAACCGATTTCTCATACACAAACAGCAGTTGACCGGCGTTGCCTGGTGAAACGTTGTTCTGATGCCTCGTGTAACGAGGAGAAATGCGTACCATCACGTTTCCGACTTTGATAAAGGTCGGATTGTAGCCTATCGCGATTGCGGTTTATCGTATCGGGACATCGCTGCTCATGTTGGTCGAGAACCAATGACTGTTAGCAGAATATGGAATCTGTGGGTCCAGCAGGGTAATACGGAACGCCGTGCTGTATCCCAACGGCCTCGTATCACTAGCAGTCGAGATGACAGGCATCTTATCCGCATGGCTGTAACGGATCGTGCAGCCACGTCTCGATCCCTCAGTCAACATATGGGGACGTTTGCAATACGACAACCACCTGCACGAACAGTTCGACGACGTTTGCAGCAGCACGGACTATCAGCTCGGAGAGCGTGGCTGCGGTTACCCTTGCTGCATCACAGACAGGAGCGCCTGCGATGGTGTACTCAACGACGAACCTGAGTGCACGAATGGCAAAACGTCATTTTTTTGGATGAATCCAGGTTCTGTTTACAGCATCATGATGGTCGCATCCGTTTTGGCGACATCGCGGTGAACGCACATTGGAAGCGTGTATTCGTCATCGTCATACTGGCGTTCACCTGGCGTGATGGTATGGGGTGCCATTGGTTACACGTCTCGGTGAAGTCTTGTTCGCATTGACGGCACTTTGAACAGTGGACGTTACATTTCAGATGTGTTACGACTCGTGGCTCTACCCTTCATTCGATCCCTGCGAAACCCTACATTTCAGCAGGATATTGCACGACCGCATGTTGCAGGTCCTGTACGGGCCTTTCTGGATACGGAATATGTTCGACTGCTACCCTGACCAGCACATTCTCCAGATCTCTCACCAACTGAAAACGTCTGGTAAATGGTGGCCGAGCAACTGGCTCGTCACAATACGCCAGTCACTACTCTTGATGAACTGTGGTATCGTGTTGAAGCTGCATGGACAGCTGTACCTGTACACGCCATCCTAGCTCTGTTTGACTCAATGTCCAGGCGTATAAAGGCCGTTATTACGGCCAGAGGTGTATGTTCTGGGTACTGATTTCTCAGGATCTATGCACCCAAATTGAGTGAAAAAGTAATCACATGTCAGTTCTAGTATAATATATTTGTCCATTGAATACCCGTTTATCATCTGCATTTCCTCTTGGTGTAGTTATTTTAATGGCCAGTAGTGTAGATGTGATACGCAGCAGAACTCATGTTAGTACGGCACTTTCATATCATTAACCGTGACAAGAAGTAACTTACTATACACATTGCTGATGTGATGCATAAATAGCTTATCAGATAAATGCAGCTAAATTAAAAACGTAATAAGTGAAAGATATTAGTAGCTCAGCTAAAACTACCGTAGTGGCCTAGGTAACCTGTTGACACACGGCCTGTCAGTCCCAGCCAGAAACAAACTCCTGTCACACTACTGTAAAGGGCGCAATGCATTAGCTAGACTAACAACGACATGCTAGCAGTCCACTTTGAAGATACCACACAGTTTAAGCACGATGTCTACATCACTATAGCGTCCCTCCGTACATTCCAAAAACGGCGATGAAATCCAAGTTACAGGTGGCCAGTCAAACCGAGACGAACAAACAGATCTGACTTATACTGTAGCTTCAGTCGACATCCTCCGTTCGAAGTGCATTTCTATCAGAATACACACCATACGAAAAGCAGGATGCAGTCACATCGCAGTACCTTACAGTTCGCTGCTGATAAACACACACAGCTCCCCACATCGCTTAAATAACCACAACAAATTGTGCTGAGCACTCCTGTGCTCTCCCACACAAAAATTCATAGCACGGACAGATGGCTTCAGTCGCATCTATTCGCAGCTACCAAAAAACAGCTCTTCTCTTCGCAAGCTGCAACTTGGCTCTCCGTGCGCGCCACTAAGGAGAAATACTCGAGTCGCTCTGCTTCCCTGCGCGCGCCGCACCAGTTTCAGAGCTCAGTGTACCAACGTTTACCAGCAGGTGGCACCCGCCCATATTTTGCGAGACTTTTGAAAATGTACCTTCATGGGGAAAATCACCTGTCAAGTAATCCAAGGCGCCTGCTGGTAGAGAACCACTTGACACACCTCCAAGGCCAGTTGCCTCCCAATAGGCGCCTAGAAGTACAGGGTGATTCAAAAAGAATACCACAACTTTAAAAATGTGTATTTAATGAAAGAAACATAATATAACCTTCTGTTATACATCATTACAAAGAGTATTTAAAAAGGTTTTTTTCACTCAAAAACAAGTTCAGAGATGTTCAATATGGCCCCCTCCAGACACTCGAGCAATATCAACCCGATACTCCAACTCGTTCCACACTCTCTGTAGCATAACAGGCGTAACAGTTTGGATAGCTGCTGTTATTTCTCGTTTCAAATCATCAATGGTGGCTGGGAGAGGTGGCCGAAACACCATATCCTTAACGTACCCCCATAAGAAAAAACCGCAGGGGGTAAGATCAGGGCTTCTTGGAGGCCAGTGATGAAGTGCTCTGTCACGGGCTGCCTGGCGGCCGATCCATCGCCTCGGGTAGTTGACGTTCAGGTAGTTACGGACAGATAAGTGCCAATGTGGTGGCGCTCCATCCTGCTGAAATATGAATTGTTGTGCTTCTTGTTCGAGCTGAGGGAACAGCCAATTCTCTTAACATCACCAGATACTGTAGTCCAGTTACAGTAGCACCTTCGAAGAAAAAGGGACCAAAAACTTTATTGGCTGAAATGGCACAGAAAACGTTCACCTTAGGCGAGTCACGTTCATACTGAGTTGTTTCCCGCGGATTCTCAGTGCCCCATATACAGACATTGTGACGGTTGACTTTCCCGTTAGTGTGGAAAGTTGCTTCATAACTAAACACAATCTTTGAAACGAAAGATTCATCTGTTTCCATTTGAGCAAGGATAAAATCACAGAAATCGATTCTTTTAATCTTATCAGCTGCAGACAGTGCTTGAACCAATTTCAGACGATAAGGTTTCATAACTAACCTTTTTCGTAGGACTCTCCATACAGTTGATCGTGGAATTTGCAGCTCTCTGCTAGCTCTGCGAGTCGATTTTCCTGGGCTGCGAACAAATGCTTGCTGGATGCGTGCTACATTTTCATCACTCGTTCTCGGCCATCCAGAACTTTTCCCTTTGCACAAACACCCATTCTCTGTAAACTGTTCATACCAACGTTTAATACACCACCTATCAGGAGGTTTAACACCATACTTCGTTCGAAATGCACGCTGAACAACTGTCGTCGAATCACTTCTGCCGTACTCAATAACACAAAAAGCTTTCTGTTGAGCGGTCGCCATCTTAGCATCAACTGACGCTGACGCCTAGTCAACAGCGCCTCAAGCGAACAAATGTACAACTAAATGAAACTTTATAGCTCCCTTAATTCGCCGACAGATAGTGCTTAGCTCTGCCTTTTGTCGTTGCAGAGTTTTAAATTCCTAAAGTTGTGGTATTCTTTTTTAATCACCCTGTATTTTGCATGCTTTCTCTGTAATGGTACAGTTTTTAAATACTGAATAAATTTGGGATAGCGCTACCGTGAGTTTAGTCGGAGTGGGCGGTCTTAGAGAGACAATTTGCTATTTTATTATCGTGTTTGTCAATGTCACACACCTCCATGATAGCGCCACAGGAGGTCCTGAAAAAAGGAGATCTGAAAAATCATAACGAGTCTTTGATGATTCAGATCACGTTCTAATTTCGTCGTACGGTATTTAACAGTCCCTAGTGGTTTCAACCTGTACACAAGAGCAAACATTTCGGTCGCACTGCACTCCAGAGGGGTGATATCACATTCAGTAAACTTGCAGCCCTGTGATGACCGTCGAGAAAGGCTGAATCACACAGTAGGTGTCCACAATGCCGAAGATTGACAAGAACTTCGTCCTTTTGCTCACTGCACTGGGAACTGTAGTTTCCGACCGCTGAATGAGTGAGAATCGACGTCTAAGGAATGGAGAGGTTTCATTGACACTCTTTATAGGAACCCTTGTCTTTTAGTTTCGATTTTGAGCGGCGATGTATCTGAAATCTTTTTTTCGGTCACTCGTAAGAAAACCGCGTAATTTCAACGCTGGGCGTCGCGGTTATGACCTCCATCGCAGAGACGTTAAAGAAGGGTTGAAATGTGGGTTATAGGGACCGTGACGGACAGCCTATCGTGTGACATGTCTACGGTGGCGTTGGGTAGAACAGTGGTGAAATCTGATACCAAAGCGACATCGTTAACCCACTCTTCACCCGTCACGTGTACTGAGCTGGCTGTGGCCTTCTTTCCGCACGTGTCGACACCTTGCTTTTTTAAGTGTCCTCGTGCTCTAGGGTAATAGCGCAGGGCGCCACGCTTTTGAACCGTTTCAGAGAAACATTGTAGGCAACTTTGCCCCAAATTTCAAATTTATACGTAGGAATGTGAGAAATTTACGAGGTTGTATGTGTGTATGTTGCACGTTTTCTTCTAAACTACTGGACCGATTTCAACAAAATTCGGTTTGTAGGGTTTAAAACTTACTGTTTGGAAAGAAGTGCTTCGGGGAAGCAGCACCTACCTATCACAGGGGTGAGGATGAAGGTGAAAAACAAGCGCAAACACCCAGAATTTATTCATCCAGTATTCAAGAATGAAAGTACGAGGGTTATTCGGAAAGTAAGGAACGATCGGTCGCGAAATGCAAACCAAAGTGAAAATCCGATGTTTTACACAGGTGTGTTGGGCAGTGTCTCTAGTATGCCCGTCGATCACGTTACGTCGTTCGTTTTAGTTCTGAGCACACATGGAGCTTACAAAGATACCTAGAACAATAGTGTCTCCCGTCAAGTACAAGGGCCTGGTGAGAAATTTCGCCTGAAGCTATGCAGCCAACATTACATGCGTTTTCTTCTTCAAGACAATTCTCAGCAGCATTGTGCAGGGGCAATGAAGATGCTCTTCCATCGTTTTCAATTGGAAATGTTTGATTAGCCACAACACAACCCGTAATTGGCTCCCTCTGAGTTTCATCTTTGCTCACATGAACCGCTGGCTATGAAGACAATATTTTGACACACACAACGAGCTGTAGCCCAGCGTAGACAACCCCCCAAAAATTATGAACGTCGGGAAGATTATTGCTTAGTACACTTTCTTGCTCATCCAGTAGAACTGCCGCATCTGGCATTATGTTTTAATTTATTATTTCTTTCTTACAAACACTATTCGCGACAAATTTTGCTAACAGTATTCACGTATACCACTCTATGTCCCTGCAAAATTATATCACCGTGCGAACACATAGCTCACGAGATAAGACTGAGATGTGTGAAAAAGTGCCGCATCAAGTGTCACGTTTAAATTTATTGCTTCTTTACTGCTAACGCTATTCGCAACACATTTCGCAGATAGTATCCACATGTGCCACTGAATGATATATCATCGTATGTATTGTATGTTAGCCGGGGACCTATAAACAACAGAGAGACTCCTTCCTCGCCGCAGCCGCAGTGGCCCACAACCCCACGACGACTACCGCAGTCCACTTCACCCCTCCGCCGCACCACACCGAACCCAGGGTTATTGTGCGGTTCGGCCCCCGGAGGACCCCCAGGGAACGTCTCACACGAGACGAGTGTAACCCCTATATTTGTGTGGTAGAGTAATGGCGGTGCACGCGTACGTGGAGAACTTGTTTGCGCAGCAATCGCCGACGTATTGTAGCTGAGGCGGAATAAGGAGATACAGCTCGCATTCGCCGAGGCAGATGGAAAACCGCCTAAAAACCATCCACAGACTGGCCGGTTCACCGGACCTCGACACAAGTCCCCCAGGTGTATTCTTGCCGGGCACCAGGCGCTCCTTCCCAGTCTGGATACCCGGCACTGGATCGCACGGCTAACCGGGAGGGAAAAAATTGATATAGTGTGACACGGGGTTCAGGTGATAAAACGTCATAAACATCGACGAGCGTGAAAACGAAACTGAAGCCGAAATTCGCTACAGATGCAGATGATATAAATGTGTGAAGTAAGTTGTACATATGTAAATATATATGTGACATGTGTGTACACGTATGAAGCCGCGTGTAAAAATCCCCTCCTAAGGCCCTGGTTCTACTTCAACCGAACTTGGTGGTATACATGTTTCTTACTGGCTAGAAAAAAAAACTAAGTGAGTAAGGGTCGTCAACTTACTGGGGCCCGCATCTCGTGGTCGTGCGGTAGCGTTCTCGCTTCCGACGCCCGGGTTCCCGGGTTCGATTCCCGGCGGGGTCAGGGATTTTCTCTGCCTCGTGATGGCTGGGTGTTGTGTGCTGTCCTTAGGTTAGTTAGGTTTAAGTAGTTCTAAGTTCTAGGGGACTTATGACCACAGCAGTTGAGTTCCATAGTGCTCAGAGCCATTTGAACCGTTTTTGAACTTACTGGGGTGGAGGTGATGCATAGAGAATGCTTGAAGACGAGGAAATGGAAAGACAAAGAGAAGGAAGGGGGCGGTGGGCACAGATGGGCGGAAGAGTAGATGGACGCAGAAAGGGGGGAGAGGACATGGATAGAGAGAGAGGGAGAGGAGATGGATAGAGAGAGAGGGAGGTGATGGACAGTGGGAGGGTAGAGAAGGAGATGGATAGGGAAAGGAGCGCTATGAGATGGACAGAGACGGGGGAGAGGAGAGGGAAACAGAAGGACAGAGAGACGAACAGAAGCAGGTGTACTGATAGAACTTTGTGATAAATAAATGCCTGGGCAACACAATGTTCTCAGCTACGAGTAGTAACAAATAAAAGGCCCAACAATGAGACTGAAACCTTGGCGAAAGACATCTGGGTAGACATGGAGAAAAAAATTTTTGTTTACCCGTGACGGAACCTATCTAAATACAATTTTACACTTGTATCGACTTTGATGCTCAATAGCCGTATTAGCGGTGACTGAGACGAGAGCTGTTTCAGTGTTGTTGTTGTTGTTGTTGTTGTTGTTGTTCAGGGCCTGCTGCTGACCCTGGAGCGCGACAAGCCGGGCATGCTGGCGCTGGTGAACAAGGCCATCCCGCCGCTCTTCCGCAAGCCGGAGAGCATCTTCGTGACGGCGCCAGTGCGCAACTTCCTCTTCGACGGCATCGTCATCAACTGCACCGTCACCGACTTCTCGGCCAAGGCGCTGTGCACGGGGCTCAAGAAGGAGGCCAAGGAGCTCAAGCGCGAGGGCGACAACTTCTTCTTCTCCTTCTTTGGACACGTGAGTCTCATTATGCGTCAGAATTCTTCCATATATTTGCCCATACCAGTACGGCAATCCTAGCAACAAATAATAATATCATAGTCTGGGAGACGAGTCTTTGGTATTGACAGCTCGGTAGCGTCTTTCCGTTGCCTAGCGACCGCAGGCAGGCGGCCAATGACGGCCTGACTTTGAGCGGGTAGCAAGGGCCACGTTGCCGCTCTGAAACCCGGTCGCGCGCGTTTATGAAACTTACCAGTGTCTCGCGTGCAGGGGGTGCGGTTGTTCGTCGTTTGTCTGAAGTTGAATTCGCAGTCTATTTCGTTTTTGTTGTTTTTAGTGTTTCTTTGTTTATGTTTCGTTGTAAACAATGTCTAGTGCGGCGGGTAGTACCAGCCCAACACAAGAAGTGAAACGGAGGAAGAAATGTGTGCTACACACCCAGGCCCGTGAATTCGTGTGCTCTGTGAGGGATTACTTTGAGAAAGAAAAGGACAAAGGTGGGCCCTTAATTCCTGTTGTTCAGGTTGTGAAGAGAACTGCAGCAGCATTGAAAATAAGTAAGAACACTGTTGTAAAGATAGGGAAAGAACAGTATAGTGTAGATTGTGACGAGAGTGGCACAACAAAGCTGCACACACCAGGAAAGAAGCGACCGAGAAATAAGCAGGTGACAGCTTTGGACGATTTTCAGAAAGACGCTATTCGTCGTCATATGTACAGCTATTATAAGAGAAGGGAACATCCCACTCTATCTAAATTACAGGTGTCGCTTCAGAAAGACGATCTTATTAAAGGGAGCAAATTTTCATTGCGTACAGTGTTGCAAGACATAGGCTTCAGCTATTCACTGTTTAACGGACGCAAAATATTAATGGAAAGGACAGATGTAGTTGTAGATTTCAATCGGCCGCCCGCCCCTCAGGAGCTCAGTTCGTCAGCGCACCTGACGATGGCGACATTTCTGATCGCCGAAACATTGTGCCCGTTTGACACTATGAACCGGCAGTATAACCGTGGACTATTCGAGCAATAATAATATTATTCATTGCAACTGAACATGATTAAAGTCAATCTGATATGGGTCCGCAGCTCGTGGTCGTGCGGTAGCGTTCTCGCTTCCCGCGCCCGAGTTCCCGGGTTCGATTCCCGGCGGGGTCAGGGATTTTCTCTGCCTCGTGATGACTGGGTGTTGTGTGATGTCCTTAGCTTAGTTAGGTTTAAGTAGTTCTAAGTTCTAGGGGACTGATGACCATAGATGTTAAGTCCCATAGTCCTCAGAGCCATTTGAACCAATCTGAAATGGGAATCAGCACGGAGCTAGGTGTGGTATGTCTCTAAACTTCACATACCCAGTGAAAGGAAACATTTTATATAACATCTATTCGCCTCGGCGGCATCCAAGCAACCTTGACAATACTTACTATACTTCCCGTGTCCGGAACTTGACTTTAAACTTCCAAAAATCACCAGCCAATATGGCCTTGTCATTTGCCTCCCATAAGTCATTCATTGTGCAGGGCTGGTCTAAATATGGACAGATAAGCAGGTCTTGAGGATCCTGGACAGAACCACACAGACAGAGAGTGTTCTCATTCTCTTTTAGGAAACCCTATTGCTGCAGGTTTGTCTTGCACTTTGGCACTTCTACTCTCATACGGTTTAGGGTTCTCCAGACTGTGGTTCAAATGGCTCTGACCACTATGGGACTTAACTTCTGAGGCCATCAGTCCCCTAGAACTTAGAACTAGTTAAACCTAACTAACCTAAGCACATCACACACATCCATGCCCGAGGCAGGATTCGAACCTGCGACCGTAGCTGTCGCGCGGTTCCAGACTGAAGCGCCTACAACCGCTCGGCCACTCGGGCCGGCTCCAGACTGTCTATGGTAGGTCTCCACCAGGCGCCAGTTCTTCTTTTACATCTTTATGGGGGTTTCTCAGGTCGATTTCCCACCTTTTCAAACGATTCTCTGCAGCCGACCCTTCCAGGGCTCGGGTACGTGACAGTAAATTCTTCCTCGAACAAAGCCGTCGGTCAGCATGCTGGTGTCCATATAAAGGGTGACGCGTGTCCTTTTCTTCTTTGTTTTTTTCGGCTTTGGCAGCGATGCCACGTCGTATGTTGGGCGGTGCGATCCCCGTGATAAGTACATATTGTGTACTGGGGTTGGCCTCAAGCATCCGGTAACAATCCGTGCCATTTCATTCACCGCGACATCGACTGTTCTCGCCTGTGTTGATGCAGACCACACTGGAGCGGCGTATTCCGCGGCTGACACACTGAGCGCAAGGGCTGAGGTTCTCAGGACTTTTGGGTTTGCACCCCGGGATCCGCTGGTTAGTTTCCTGATGATGTTGTTTCTAGTTGAGACTTTTTCCCTTGTGGCATTACAATGATGTTTATAGGTCAATGTGTGATCCAACGTGACACCAAGATATTTGGGCGTTTTACCGTGCTCGAGACGTTCATCTCTGCATATTACATTTAATTCACGATTTGCCTCCCTGTTCTTTAAATGGAATGCACAGACCTGCGTCTTGCAAGGGTTCGAACTTAGGTGGTTTGCCTCATAATACTGGGAGAGAGCTTCCAAGGTACTGGTTAATTTCTCCTCTACATCCATAAAATTGTTACCTTGGGCTGCAACTGCAGTGTCGTTGGCATACATAAATTGGCGCGTGATGTTTGGCACTGGTTGGTCATTTGTATATATATTACACAGAGCTTGGGCGAGGACGTTTCCCTGAGGTAGGCCATTCCTCTGATTTCTCCATCTGCTCTTCTTGCCCTGGATACAGACGAAAAATCTCCTATTATGCAGGAAAGTACCTATCAGTGATGTTAAATGGTCATCTCTTATCACATTATATACTTTTCTAAGGAGCCTCCGATGGTTTACAGTATCATATGCAGCTGAAATGTCTATGAATGCCACTCCCGTGATCTCTTTCCTCTCAAACCCATCCTCGATATGTTGGGTCAGGTTCAGGACTTGACCGCAGCACCTTGACAACAATGAACACTGAAGATGTAACACATATACAGTGCTATTACAAATGATTGAGGCGACTTCATAAATTCACTGTAGCTCAATTCATTGACATATGGTCACGACACACTATAGATACATAGAAAAACTCATAAAGTTTTGTTCGGCTGAAGCCGCACTTCAGGTTTCTGCCGCCAGAGCGCTCGAGAGCGCAGTGAGACAAAATGGCGACAGGAGCCGACAAAGCGTATGTCGTGCTTGAAATGCACACACGTCAGTCAGTCATAATAGTGCAACGACACTTCAGGACGAAGTTCAACAAATATCCACCAACTGCTAACTCCATTCGGCGATGGTATGCGCAGTTTAAAGCTTCTGGATGCCTCTGTAAGGGGAAATCAACGGGTCGGCCTGCAGTGAGCGAAGAAACGGTTGAACACGTGTATCTGGACATGCTGGAAAATTGGCTCATGCCACAACTGGAGACCGACAGCGCCGACTTCATCTTTCAACAGGATGGTGCTCCACCGCACTTCCATCATGATGTTCGGCATTTCTTAAACAGGAGATTGGAAAACCGGTGGATCGGTCGTGGTGGAGATCATGATCAGCAATTCATGTCATGGCCTCCACGCTCTCCCGACTTAATCCCATGCGATTTCTTTCTGTGGGGTTATGTGAAAGATTCAGTGTTTAAACCTCCTCTACCAATAAACGTGCCAGAACTGCGAGCTCGCATCAACGATGCTTTCGAACTCATTGATGGGGACATGCTGCGCCGATTGTGGGAGGAACTTGATTATCGGCTTGATGTCTGCCGAATCACTAAAGGGGCACATATCGAACATTTGTGAATGCCTAAAAAAACTTTTTGAGTTTTTGTATGTGAGTGCAAGCCATTGTGAAAATATCTCAAATAATAAAGTTATTGTAGAGATGTGAAATCGCTTCAATCATTTGTAATAACCCTGTACATGGTGGTCCATTGATAGTGACCGGGCCAAATATTTCACGAAATAAGCGTCAAACGAAAAAACTACAAATAACGAAACTTGTCTACCTTGAAGGGGGAAACCAGATAGCGCTATGGTTGTCCCACTAGATGGCGGTACCATAGGTCAAACGGATGTCAACTGCGTTTTTTTTAAATGCCAACCCCCATTTTTTATTACATAAACATTCGTATTTCTTTACGTACTACACGAATATGTAATAAAAAATGGGGGTTGGTATTTAAAAAAAACGCAGTTGATATCCGTTTGATCAATGGCAGCGCCATCTAGCGGGCCAACCATAGCGCCATCTGGTTTCCCCCTTCAAGCTAGACAAGTTTCGTTCTTTGTAGTTTTTTCGTTTGACGCTTATTTCGTGAGATATTTGGCCCGGTCACTATCAATGAACCAGCCAGTCTACTGACAAGGAAATTATTACAGTTTCACAGATCAATGGATGATTCTTTCGAGAGAAAGCTAGCCAGTAATGCGTTGGTCCACCTCTGGCCCTTATGCAAGCATTTTGGCAAGGCAGGGTTTGGCGAGCACGAAGAAAAGCAGTCGAAATACTCAACATGTGCGGGCGGGCATTATCTTGCTGAAATGGAAGCCCAGGATGGCTTACCATGAAGTGCAACAAAATGGGGCATAGAATATCGTCGATTTACCGCTATGTTTTACGGGTGCCGCAGAAGACAACCCAACTGGTTCAAAATGGTTCAAATGGCTCTGAGCGCTATGGGACTTAACATCTGAGGTCATCAGTCCCCTTAACCTTAAACCTAACTAACCTAAGGACATCACACACATCCATGCCCGAGGCAGGATTCGAACCTGCGACCGTAGCATTCGCGCGGTTCCGGACTGCGCGCCTAGAACCGCTAGACCACCGCGGCCGGCCAACAACCCAACTGGTCCTGCTATGAAAAGAAATGGCATCTCCAGACACACCATCGGCCCGGAATCACATTCACTTGTATAGGATCGTCGTTAGTGATGAGTCACGCTTCGAATTGAGCCTCGTTGACCCGTGAAGGCCTGGGATGCCAGGCTGTTTGTCACCAGGAGTGATGGTCCGGGCTGCCAACTCTTTTCATAGCAAGGCCCGTTTAGTTGTCATCCGCTACACGCTTGTAACAGAGTGGTACAGCGGCGATATTCTACGCCCTGTTTTGTTGCCCTTCATCGCAAGTCATTCTGGGCTTACATTTCATCGTTGTAATCATTTTAATGCACGCTCACACGCGGCGAGACTTCCTACTGCTTCGTGCTTTGCGAACCCTAACTTGGGTAGCAGGGGCGCTTGATCACTGCCCATCTGAGAACGTTTCCAGTGTTGTGGGCAGCGCTCTCCAATCAGCTCGGGGTTTTGTCGGTCTTACGTACCAGAATTTGTCACGATATCCCTCAGGAGGACATCCAATAAGTCTATCAATGAATACTTGCATAAGGTCCAGAGGTCGACTAACGCGTTATGGGCTTCTCTTGAATAAATCACCTAATTTTTCTGAAATTGTAACCATTTGCTTGTCTGCACATGCACATCACATTATTGTTTTGCCTCCTTCCAAAACAGGCGTCATAAGAGCCACCATAAGGTTTCTAATGAATCACACAATCAGAATGACACAACATTAATCTTTTAGACACGTAAAGAATATTATAAAATTTTGTGCATATTAGTTTTAAATCCCATAAACAGTGACAGAATCAGTATTCATAGAATTTACACGTTTGGCAACAATTTTCCGTTATTGAGTAGATGGGTTAATCAGATAACCAACACTGAAAGCCTCAGCAGTATTAAATCAACATTCAAAGAAGTGAAAAAAATACATTTCGTTAATGATCAGTCGTTGATATTACGTGACTAGCTTCAGCTTAGCCCCGATTCACACGTTGTCTTTATTTAGCTCAAATCAGATACCCTAAAACTCACACAGAATAATAAAATTAAAACCACATAGCCTCTGGGTGACAACAACAGATATGATTTACACGCTGAAGGGTCTCATAACATTGTTTCAGGCATTTATGCTGAACAATACAAGTTTTTATATCCCAGGACAGTAATCTTGAATTTAAAAAAAATAACAACTGTAGCGAGTGATACGTTGTTGTGGTCTTTAGTCCTGAGACTGGTTTGATGCAGCTCTCCATGCTACTCTGTCCTGTGCAAGCTGCTTCATCTCCCAGTACGTGCTGCACCCTACATCTTTCTGAATCTGCTTAGTGTATTCATCTCTTGGTCTCCCTCTACGATTTTTACCCTCCACGCTTCCCTCCAATACTAAATTGGTGATCTCTTAATTCCTCAGAACATGTCCTACCAACCGGTCCCATCTTCTAGTCAAGTTGTGCCACAAACTCCTCTTCTCCCCAATTCTATTCAATACTTCCTCATTAGTTATGTGATCTACCCATTTAATCTTCAGCATTCTTCTGTAGCACCACATTTCGAAAGCTTCTATTCTCTTCTTGTCCAAGCTATTTATCGCCCATGTTTAACTTCCATACATGGCTACACACCATACAAATACTCTCAGAAACGACTTCCTGACACTTAAATCTATACTCGATGTTAACAAATTTCTCTTCTTCAGAAACGCTTTCCTTGCCATTGCCAGTCTACATTTTATATCCTCTCTACTTCGACCATCATCAGTTATTTTGCTCCCCAAATACCAAAACTTCTGTACTACTTTAAGGGTCTCATTTCCTAATCTAATTACCTCAACATCACCCGATTTAATTCGACTACATTCCATTATCCTCGTTTAGCTTTTGATGATGTTCATCTTATATCCTCCTTTCAAGACACTGTCCATTCCGTTCAACTGCTCTTCCAAGTCCTTTGCTGTCTCTGACAGAATTACAATGTCGTCGGCGAACCTCAAAGTTTTTATTTCTTCTCCATGGATTTTAATTCCTACTCCGAATTTTTCTTTTGTTTCCTTTACTGCTTGCTCAATATACAGATTGAATAGCATCGGGGAGAGGCTACAACCCTGCCTCACTCCCTTGCCAACCACTGCTTCCCTTTCATGTCCCTCGACTCGTATAACTGCCATCTGGTTTCTGTACAAATTGTAAATAGCCTTTCGCTCCCTGTATTTTACCCTTGCCACCTTCATAATTTGAAAGAGAGTATTGCAGTCAACATCGTCAAAATCTTTCTCTAAGTCTACAAATACCAGAAACGTAGGTTTGCCTTTTCTTAGTTTAGCTTCTAAGATACAAGGTAACACACGAATGCCGAAAAGAACACAAACAGTTCAGTGCCGACAATATTTCGTGAAAGTTTTAACACGCGGGGCTTTGAAAAGGAAAAACACGGATTAAAATGATTAATTCTTTTTATACCCACCCATGATAACACCACACACTGCGAGAATTTCAGTTTGACGTAGTGTTACTTTTTACAAGTGGGTTTATGAGTAATTCTAGCGTGTTCTGGTAACACTGAATGCCGATACACATTGAGAACTATAACATATGCAACAGTTACTATTCAAAGATAGAGGGTATAAAACTCTTCGTTCGCTCGGTCCACACATCTGGACCTTCATTCACTTTTTCAACATTTCGCGGTCCTGTCAGCAACTGTATAAATATTAATTTTAATTTTAATTTAATTTAATTTTAAAAACCAACAGCCTCAGTTGCAAAGTTTACTTAGATTTACCTAAGTTTCAGTCGCGATAACCCAATCTTCTTCACAACAAAATTAACTACCATTTGTCCATTGTGGACATCGTCAAGCTAGAACTACAAATCCATAAATCATCGTGAGACTGTAAAAACTTATCTGAAACTGCCTCGGCTCCACTTCCCGACCGCGATGTGGCAGCCACGACTGCTGTACTGGAACTTGTGGCTGCCACATTGCGAAGAAGGTTGGGTTATCCCGACTGAAACCCAGGCAAATATTCATTCACTACATTTTTCCGCTTAAATAGCCGTTTTTTCCGGCCTTAGACCGATGGTCCGCGAGTTTGGGGCTTCGAATTCTTATTTTTAATACAAGGGTGCAGCACCTTACAAGAAACTGTGTGTTTCCAGCAAGTCATACCCAGGAAATGGCTACCTCTACAAATCAAAATGGTATGTTATGCCGAAACAGTGTACTGAGAATCTGTGTTTTTTTACCTAACGTTCGATAACTATTTAGATGCTGAGAATTAGTTCAGATTTGCATTAATTTTGTTCGTCAGTACAAACTAACACATTTTATGAAGATCTTCGTACGTGGACATCAGGTCATAATGCATATTTGATAATTTAAATTTGGTCTTCGATAATGGAATACTGAAGCAACCGTTACTTCTACACTTTACAGCACTGAATGGAATATTAACTAACGAGTATATAGAATATCTTCTTAATGACAGCAATGTAGAATTATCTGTTTGTAAAGATGACAAATTCTCGGTTTTTTGGCCGGTCAGGATGGCCGAGCGGTTCTAGGCGCTCCAGCCTGGAAACGCGCGACCGCTACGGTCGCAGGTTCCAATCCTGCCTTGGGCATGGATGTGTGTGATGTCCTTAGGTTAGTTAGGTTTAAGTAGTTCTAAGTTCTAGGGGACTGATGATATCAGAAGTTAAGTTCTACAGTGCTCAGAGCCATTTGAACGATTTGTCCTGCTGAGTTTGGTGAAACTGCCTGGAAAACAATAAGAGCGTTACGGTGTCATGCCAGTACTTAGGAGAAGAGATCGTCGATGTGCTGTGGATTCCTCTAACAGCGAAGACGTTGATGATATAGAAAATGTGAATACAGAGCCTAGAAGAGTTATGTTGCAACCGGTTTCACAAGTTGGGTATTACAGTGGTGACCAACTACCAAAATTTGTTGAAGCAAGGAACGCCTCAAAATTCAGGAATTCCAAAATAAGAGACGTGTACGTCAAATCTGGAAAATACATTTGTATTGAGGAAAACAATTTATTTGACACTTACCATTGAACGTAAAGATTCATTTAATGCCAGCAGGAAATACACTACTGGCTATTAAAATTGCTACACCGCGATGGTGACGTGCTAAAGACGCGAAATTTAACCGACATGTCGAAGATGCTGTGATATGCAAATGATTAGCTTTTCAGAGCATTCACACAAGGTTGGCGCCGGTGGCGACACCTACAACGTGCTGACATGAGGAAAGTTTCTCATACACAAACAGCAGTTGACTGGCGTTGCCTGGTGAAACGTTGTGATGCCTCGTGTAAGGAGGAGAAATGTGTAACATCACGTTTCCGAATTTGGTAATGGTCGGATTGTAGCCTGTTGCGATTGCGGTTTATCGTATCGCGACACTGCTGCTCGCGTTGGTCCAGATGCAATGACTGTTAGCAGAATATGGAATTGGTGGGTTCAGGAGGGTAATACGGAACGCCGTTCTGGATCCTAACGGCCTCGTATCACTAGGAGTCGACATGAGAGGCATCGTATCAGAATGGCTGTAACGGACCGTGCAGCCACGTCTCGATCCCTGAGTCAACAGATGAGGACGTTTGCAAGACAACAACCATCTGCACGAACAGTTCGACGACGTTTGCAGCAGCATAGACTATCAGCTCGGAGACCATGGCTGCGGTTACCCTTGACGCTGCATCACAGACAGGAGCGCCTGCGATGGTGTACTCAACGACGAACCTGGGTGCACGAACGGCAAAACGTCATTTTTCGGATGAATCCAGGTTCTGTTTACTGCATCATGATGGTCGCATCCGTGTTTGGCGACATCGCGGTGAAAGCACATTGGAAGCGTGTATTCGTCATCGCCATTCTGGCGGTATCACCCGGCGTAATGGTATGTGGTGCCATTGGTTACACGTCTCGGTCACCACTTGTTCGCACTGACGGCACTTTCAGTGGTGGACGTTACATTTCTGATGTGTTCCGACCCGTGGCTCTACGCTTCATTCGATCCCTTCGAAACCCTACATTTCAGCAGGATAATGCACGACCGCATGTTGCAGGTCCTGTACAGGACTTTCTGGATACAGAAAATGTTCGACTGCTGGCCTGGCCAGTACATTCTCCAGATCTCTCACCAACTGGAAACGTCTGGTCAATGGTGGCCGAGCAACTGGCTCGTCACAATACACCAGTCACTGCTCTTGATGAACTGTGGTATCGTGTTGAACTGCAGGGGCAGCTGTACCTGTACACACCATCCAAGCTCTGTTTGACTCAATGCACAGGCGCATCAAGGCCGTTATTACGACCAGAGGTGGTTGTTCTGGGTACTTATTTCTCAGGATCTATGCACCCAAATTGCGTGAAAATGTATTCACATGTCAGTTCTAGTATAATATATTTGTCCAATGAATACCCGTTTATCATTTGCATTTCTTCTTGGTTCAAAAAATGGTTCAAATGGCTCTGAGCACTATGGGACTTAACATCTGAGGTCATCAGTCCCCTAGAACTTAGAACTACTTAAACCTAACTAACCTAAGGACATCACACACATCCATGCCCGAAGCAGGATTCGAACCTGCGACCGTAGCGGTCGCGCGGCTCCAGACTGAAGCGCCTAGAACCGCTCCGCCATTCCGGCCGGCTTTCTTCTTGGTGTAGCAATTTTAACGGCCAGTAGTGTAATTCTATTGTATTGCATGGAACTGCGGACCTAGAAACGACGGAGAGGCTTCGTCCTGCCGTAGCCCTCTGTCGTACAGAACCCGACAACAGGCTACAGCAGTCTACCCACCCCACCGCCGCCCCACACTGATTCCAGGGTTATTGTCCTGTTCGGCCACCAGGGGACCTCCCAGGGAACGTCTCGCACCAAACGAGTGTAACCCCAAATGTTTGTGAGGTAGAGTAATTATGGTGTACGCTTACATGGAGAACAGTGTTTGGGCAGCAATCGCCAACATAGTGTAACTGAGGCGGAATAAGGGGAACCAGCCCGCATTCGCCGAGGCAGATGGAAAACCGCCTCAAAAACCATCCACACGCTGGCCGGCACACCGGACCTCGACACTGATCCACCGGGCGGATTCGTGCCGGGGACCAGGTGCTCCTTCCCGCCCGGAATGCAGTGCGTTAGACCGCACGGCTAACCGGGCGAGCAGGATATAATTAATCGCCGGAAATTATTGTATGGTCATTATTTTCCTGAGTTTGTCAAGTTGTTTTAGAGCACCAAAAAATTTGTATTGGGAATCATGTACTTCAGAATTATTAATCGCCGCGCGGGATTAGCCGTGCGGTCTGGGCGCTGCAGTCATGGACTGTGCGGCTGGTCCCGGAGGAGGTTCGAGACCTCCCTCGGGCATGGGTGTGTGTGTTTGTCCTTAGGATAAATTAGGTTAAGTAGTGTGTAAGCTTAGGTACTGATGACCTTAGCAGTTAAGTCCCATAAGATTTCACACACATTTGAACATTTTTGAACAAATATTAACATTAAAAGACATATTTTCGGTGTGCATTACCATACACAGTTTAGTGTTTCAATATATACATATGCGAATAAAATATTCTTATTGAAGAAAGGGGACAGAAAATACAAAATAAAGACTAGTATGTTTTCTCGATAAGCTAGACTTCTACATACGTGGACCTCCATTTATGTCGTAGAGAATAACCAAAAAACATTTCATTTGCATAGATGCCATACTTGTTTATTAATATGTTGGAAAGTATTAAAAAAAATTTCCTGCAATTTTTTTAACCTCAGAACTGAGCGGGTTATATACGACAACCGAAATTAAATGTGTTGTGGGTTGGCAGTAGAGCCAACCCCGGTATGAGAGGAAGCCGAAAGGCACGCGTTTTAGCTCACGCAGGCTGGCGTGAGGTCTGGAACAGGACATGGAAATTAGACTGTAGGAAAAACTGACGTAGCTGGTGGAATACTTAACTTTAATCCATAAATGGTCAACGTCGCTCTTGACGGTACATATTTTACAGCATCAATAGTAACTGGTAATGACGCCTTGCTAGGTCGTAGCAAATGACGTAGCTAAACGCTATGCTAACTATCGTCTCGGCAAATGAGAGCGTATTTTGTCAGTGAACCATCGCTAGCAAAGTCGGTGGTACCACTGGGGCGAGTGCTAGGAAGTCTCTCTAGTCCTGCCGTGTGGCGGCGCTCGGTCTGCAATTACTGACAATGGCGACACGCGGGTCCGTCGTATACTAGCGGACCGCGGCCGATTTAAAGGCTACCACCTAGCAGGTGTGGTGTCTGGCGGTGACACCACAAAATGTCTGTAGCAAGGCCTCGCTTGAAGACCCGGAGTTATCGTGAATCACAGCCCATACGAGTACATTGGTCTCTTTGTACGCCAGTCCTTGGCTGTATAGTCAACATAGGAAACTAGTTCACGAATCGAAACAGTAGAAATGTGATATGTGCCGACTCTGAGGACGCAAATTGGCGATCACCAAGTCAGTGGGGAGCAATAATTCTTGGAATGTCGTAGAAACACTTTTCACCATTACCGATCACCGTGCAAAATATGACAAACGGACCACTGTTTCCATGGGGACATCAAGCAAAAACAGTCCCTCCAGAGAACGTGTGCGTCATAACATCCGCTGACGGGATGCCGGCGAACCCGTGGCTGTGATACAAAGCACAGAGAAGTATAATGAGCGGAAGACATCGACATTAACGCACGCACTGCCTGCAGTCTTCAGTGTCGGTGCAATCCTTACGCCGTTCTCTGTTTTGCCACAAACAGCGCCAACCGTCTCCGATCGTACTGGACCAGCAGGACGGGTAACAGGCGTAGTTGTGCCTTGCGGAGCCAAAGCGAAACACCGAATATCTAAAAATGTCCACCAACCAGGCATATCACGTGATGTCATATCAGAGCGTACATCTTGAGTCCGCTGCTTTTATTATTCTTCGCATATCCATAATTGAAATGGACGACTTGGGACGTCAGCTAGTATAATATATGTTAAAAAATGACGAAATTCCTCCAACTGTACACTGGGCTCGCATTCGGGAGGACGACGGTTCAAACCCGCGTCCAGCCATCCTGATTTACGTTTTCCGTGATTTCCCTAGATCACACCAGGCAAATGCCGGGATGGTTCCTTTGAAAAGGCACGGCCGACTTCCTTTCCCATCCTTCCCTAATCCGAGCTTGTCCTACGTCTCTAATGATCTCGTTGCCGACGGGACGTTACATCTACATCTACATCTACATTTATACTCCGCAAGCCACCCAACGGTGTGTGGCGGAGGGCACTTTACGTGCCACTGTCATTATCTCCCTTTCCTGTTCCAGTCGCGTATGGTTCGCGGGAAGAACGACTGTCTGAAAGCCTCTGTGCGCGCTCTAATCTCTCTAATTTTACATTCGTGATCTCCTCGGGAGGTATAAGTAGGGGGAAGCAATATATTCGATACCTCATCCAGAAACGCACCCTCTCGAAACCTGGCGAGCAAGCTACACCGCGATGCAGAGCGCCTCTCTTGCAGAGTCTGCCACTTGAGTTTGTTAAACATCTCCGTAACGCTATCACGGTTACCAAATAACCCTGTGACGAAACGCGCCGCTCTTCTTTGGATCTTCTCTATCTCCTCCGTCAACCCGATCTGGTACGGATCCCACACTGATGAGCAATACTCAAGTATAGGTCGAACGAGTGTTTTGTAAGCCACCTCCTTTGTTGATGGACTACATTTTCTAAGGACTCTCCCAATGAATCTCAACCTGGTACCCGCCTTACCAACAATTAATTTTATATGATCATTCCACTTCAAATCGTTCCGCACGCATACTCCCAGATATTTTACAGAAGTAACTGCTACCAGTGTTTGTTCCGCTATCATATAATCATACAATAAAGGATCCTTCTTTCTATGTATTCGCAATACATTACATTTGTCTATGTTAAGGGTCAGTTGCCACTCCCTGCACCAAGTGCCTATCCGCTGCAGATCTTCCTGCATTTCGCTACAATTTTCTAATGCTGCAACTTCTCTGTATACTACAGCATCATCCGCGAAAAGCCGCATGGAACTTCCGACACTATCTACTAGGTCATTTATATATATTGTGAAAAGCAATGGTCCCATAACACTCCCCTGTGGCACGCCAGAGGTTACTTTAACGTCTGTAGATGTCTCTCCATTGAGAACAACATGCTGTGTTCTGTTTGCTAAAAACTCTTCAATCCAGCCACACAGCTGGTCTGATATTCCGTAGGCTCTTACTTTGTTTATCAGACGACAGTGCGGAACTGTATCGAACGCCTTCCGGAAGTCAAGGAAAATGGCATCTACCTGGGAGCCTGTATCTAATATTTTCTGGGTTTCATGAACAAATAATGCGAGTTGGGTTTCACACGATCGCTGTTTCCGGAATCCATGTTGATTCCTACATAGTAGATTCTGAGTTTCCAAAAACGACATGATACTCGAGCAAAAGACATGTTCTAAAATTCTACAACAGATCGACGTCAGAGAGATAGGTCTATAGTTTTGCGCATCTGCTCGACGACCCTTCTTGAAGACTGGGACTACCTGTGCTCTTTTCCAATCATTTGGAACCTTCTGTTCCTCTAGAGACTTGCGGTACACGGCTGTTAGAAGGGGGGCAAGTTCTTTCGCGTACTCTGTGTAGAATCGAATTGGTATCCCGTCAGGTCCAGTGGACTTTCCTCTGTTGAGTGATTCCAGTTGCTTTTCTATTCCTTGGACACTTATTTCAATGTCAGCCATTTTTTCGTTGGTGCGAGGATTTAGAGAGGGAACTGCAGTGCGGTCTTCCTCTGTGAAACAGCTTTGGAAAAAGGTGTTTAGTATTTCAGCTTTACGCTTGTCATCCTCTGTTTCAATGCCATCATCATCCCAGAGTGTCTGGACATGATGTTTCGAGCCACTTACTGATTTAACGTAAGACCAGAACTTCCTAGGATTTTCTGTCAAGTCGGTACCTAGTATTTTACTTTCGAATTCACTGAACGCTTCACGCATAGCCCTCCTTACGCTAACTTTGACATCGTTTAGCTTCTGTTTGTCTGAGAGGTTTTGGCTGCGTTTAAACTTGGAGTGAAGCTCTCTTTGCTTTCGCAGTAGTTTCCTAACTTTGTTGTTGTACCACGGTGGGTTTTTCCCGTCCCTCACAGTTTTGCTCGGCACGTACCTGTCTAAAACGCATTTAACGGTTGCCTTGAACTTTTTCCATAAACACTCAACATTGTCAGTGTCGGAACAGAAATTTTCGTTTTGATCTGTTAGGTAGTCTGAAATCTGCCTTCTATTACTCTTGCTAAACAGATAAACCTTCCTCCCTTTTTTTATATTCCTATTAACTTCCATATTCAGGGATGCTGCAACGGCCTTATGATCACTGATTCCCTGTTCTGCACTTACAATATCCTCCTCCTCCTCCGCCAACTGTATTAAGGTGTGGGTTTGATTGATAACTAGTTTCGATATTGTTACAACATCATCTTCAGGCCCTAAATACAACATTTTTTTTGTCATCAGTCTACTGACTGGTTTGATGCGGCCCGCCACGAATTCCTTTCCTGTGCTAACCTCTTCATCTCACAGTAGCACTTGCAACCTACGTCCTCAATTATTTGCTTGACGTATTCCAATCTCTGTCTTCCTCTACAGTTTTTGCCCTCTACAGCTTCCTCTAGTACCATGGAAGTCATTCCCTCATGTCTTAGCAGATGTCCTATCATCCTGTCCGTTCTCCTTATCAGTGTTTTCCACATATTCCTTTCCTCTCCGATTCTGCGTAAAACCTCCTCATTCCTTATCAGTCCACCTAATTTTCAACATTCGTCTATAGCACCACATCTCAAATGCTTCGATTCGCTTCTGTTCGAGTTTTCCCACAGTCCATGTTTCACTACCATACAATGCTGTACTCCAGACGTACATCCTCAGAAATTTCTTCCTCAAATTAAGGCCGGTATTTGATATTAGTAGACTTCTCTTGGCCAGAAATGCCTTTTTTGCCATAGCGAGGCTGCTTTTGATGTCCTCCTTGCTCCGTCCGTCATTGGTTATTTTACTGCCTAGGTAGCAGAATTCCTTAACTTCATTGACTTCGTGACCATCAATCCTGATGTTAAGTTTCTCGCTGTTCTCATTTCTACTACTTCTCATTACCTTCGTCTTTCTCCGATTTACTCTCAAACCATACTGTGTACTCATTAGACTGTTCATTCCGTTCAGCAGATCATTTAATTCTTCTTCACTTTCACTCAGGATAGCAGTGTCGTCAGCGAATCGTATCATTGATATCATTTCACCTTGTATTTTAATTCCACTCCTGAACCTTTCTTTTATTTCCATCATTGCTTCCTCGATGTACAGATTGAAGAGTGGGGGGCGAAAGGCCACAGCCTTGTCTTACACCCTTCTTAATACGAGCACTTCGTTCTTGATCGTCCACTCTTATTATTCCCTCTTGGTTGTTGTACATATTGTATATGACCCGTCTCTCCCTGTAGCTTACCCCTACTTTTTTTCAGAATCTCGAACAGCTTGCACCATTTTATACTGTCGAACGCTTTTTCCAGGTCGACCAATCCTATGAAAGTGTCTTGATTTTTCTTTAGCCTTGCTTCCATTATTAGCCGTAACGTCAGAATTGCCTCTCTCGTCCCTTTACTTTTCCTAAAGCCAAACTGATCGTCACCTAGCGCATTCTCAATTTTCTTTTCCATTCTTCTGTATATTATTCTTGTAAGCAGCTTCGATGCATGAGCTGTTAAGCTGATTGTGCGATAATTCTCGCACTTGTCAGCTCTTGCCGTCTTCGGAATTGTGTGGATGATGCTTTTCCGAAAGTCAAATGGTATATCGCCAGACTCATATATTCTACACACCAACGTGAATAGTCGTTTTGTTGCCACTTCCCCATATGATTTTAGAAATTCTGATGGAATGTTATCCATCCCTTCTGCCTTATTTGACCGTAAGTCCTCCTAAGCTCTTTTAAATTCCGATTCTAATACTGGATCCCCTATCTCTTCTAAATCGACTCCTGTTTCTTCTTCTATCACATCAGACAAATCTTCACCCTCATAGAGGCTTTCATGTATTCTTTCCACCTATCTGCTCTCTCTCCTCTGCATTTAACAGTGGAATTCCCGTTGCACTCTTAATGTTACCACCGTTGCTTTTAATGTCACCAAAGGTTGTTTTGACCTTCCTGTATGCTGAGTGTGTCCTTCCGACAATCATATCTTTTTCGATGTCTTCACATTATGCCTGTAGCCATTTCATTCCTCAGCGACTTGTATTTCTGTATTCCTGATTTTCCCGGAACATGTTTGTAGTTCCTCCTTTCATCAATCAACTGAAGTATTTCTTCTGTTACCCATGGTTTCTTCGCAGCTACCTTCTTTGTACCTATGTTTTCCTTCCCAACTTCTGTGATGGCCCTTTTTAGAGACGTCCATTCCTCTTCAACTGTACTGCCTACTGCGCTATTCCTTATTGCTGTATCTATAGCGTTAGAGAACTTCAAACGTATCTCGTCATTCCTTAGTACTTCCGTATCCCACTTCTTTGCGTATTGATTCTTCCTGACTAATGTCTTGAACTTCAGCCTACTTTTCATCACTACTATATTGTGATCTGAGTCTATATCTGCTCCTGGGTACGCCTTACAATCCAGTATCTGATTTCGGAATCTCTGTCTGACCATGATGTAATCTAATTGAAATCTTCCCGTATCTCCCGGCCTTTTCCAAGTATACCTCCTCCTCTTGTGATTCTTGAACAGGGTATTCGCTATTACTAGCTGAAACTTGTTACAGAACTGAATTAGTCTTTCTCCTCTTTCATTCCTTGTCCCAAGCCCATATTCTCCTGTAACCTTTTCTTCTACTCCTTCCCCTACAACTGCATTCCAGTCGCCCATGACTATTAGATTTTCGTCCCCCTTTACATACTGCATTACCCTTTGAATATCCTCATACACTTTCTCTATCTGTTCATCTTCAGCTTGCGACGTCGGCATGTATACCTGAACTATCGTTGTCGGTGTTGGTCTGCTGTCGATTCTGATTAGAACAACCCGGTCACTGAACTGTCCACAGTAACACACCCTCTGCCCTACCTTCCTATTCATAACGAATCCTACACCTGTTATACCATTTTCTGCTGCTGTTGATATTACCCGATACTCATTTGACCAGAAATCCTTGCCTTCCTTCCACTTCAGTTCACTGACCCCTACTATATCTAGATTGAGCATTTGCATTTCCCTTTTCAGATTTTCTAGTTTCCCTACTACGTTCAAGCTTCTGACATTCCACGCCCCGACTCTTAGAACGTTATCCTTTCGTAGATTATTCAATCTTTTTCTCATGGTAACCTCCCCCTTGGCAGTCCCCTCCCGGAGATCCGGATGGGGGACTATTCCGGAATCTTTTGCCAATGGAGAGATCATCATGACACTTCTTCAATTACAGGCCACATATCCTGTGGATACACGTTACGTGTCTTTAATGCAGTGGTTTCCATTGCCTTCTGCATCCTCATGTCGTTGATCATTGCTGATTCTTCCGCCTTTAGGGACAATTTCCCACCCTTAGGACAAGAGAGTGCCCTGAACCTCTATCCGCTCCTCCGCCCTCTTTGACAAGGCCGTTGGCAGAATGAGGCTGACTTCTTATGCCGGAAGTCTTCGGTCGCCAATGCTGATTATTTATCAAAATTTAGGCAGTGGCGGGGATCGAACCCGGGACCGAAGACGTTTTGATTATGAATCAAAGATGCTACCCCTTTTTTTTTCTTTTTTAATCTCATTTTGTTCGGTATCGTTCGTTGTATCTGCTCTGGGCGGACGTCGTAAGACATCCGTTTAAGTTCGTTGTTGATCGATTAACTCAGTGGTTTTTTTTATTACAGAGGGCAGCTAACCCTCTGACCGAACACGCTGAGCTACCGTGCCGGCACCCCTAGACCACGGGTACCCCTACTAAATACCATACATAAATACAACATACCATACATAAACAAGCAATGCAACAACAGTAATTTATGAGTTAATGCAAAACAATACAGTTATAACCATATTACATAATGGATAATTTTAATGAAACTGATTATATTTTCGGTCATTTCCGTTAAAATGCCATCACTCAGGACATTAGCCATATACGTGGTATCACTAAATATAAATGAAGCTGTATATGCCCAGTCGTTATATTATAGGTTAATATCAGGTATTAAAAATAGGAGTATATAAAAGACTTAAGCGACAAGCCGTTATTCTAATGGGTAATAATATAGGCATGAAAATTGTAAATTTTTTTTAAAAATAATGAAATATAAAAACGGGAATATACGCATTGCCAATCAGACATATGTTGGGTAAACTTCATTGTTTCATAGTAGTGAACGGTGGACAAGGCAGACTAGAGTTACGTTTGCTAAATTCTGTACTTTCGCCATACTAAAGTAACAGTGGCGTAATTTACTTAGACAACTTCGTTCCTAACATCACGAAAGAAATGGTAAGGGACCGAAAAAATGATGTGAAATCCAGTTGATACAAGGTAGTCAATAGTGTAAAATACATGCTAATCAGTTTTTAAAAACTATTCATTCCAATAAAAGTATATTTTAATAGGTTGCTGAAATAATTTCTATGTCGGTGTCTCACCGAAGGTTATGACCGAGGCCTAAAATAATCTATTCCAGTAAGTTTACATGGTCAAAAGTACGATCAGGTACATGGAAATGCTCTAAATAGAAGCAATCTAGGTAATGTCAGTTGAAATAAACGGTCATATATGTAATCTATTTGTTGTTCCTCTAATATATACACACAAACATAGCCACTCAGTAAAATACACGATGTGTGTAACTCTTGTATTAAGTATGTGATCTCGTCGAGTGTCAATTCGAGTTAATTACGATCAATGATGCGCTTAATCTCTGTTTACTATGGGGAAATACTCTATTGGACCAATCACTATTACAACATTTTACTTATCTTTATAATTCAGTTGCATAGAATTGGTAGTTAAAGCATATCGGCTACCCACTGCTTTACGAGAAACGAGCATGAAAGTAGGAAGCACAATTATTTTGACTATAAGACCAATTTAGTGAGTAAGATAAACTGACTCTAATAACGGAAGTTGATAATGTAACAAGTACAAAATCTGTCTAAGGAGGGCAAGTTACTCATCGAAGTGACAACATATTGAACTCTATAGTAGGTATAAGCGGATGTAAACACGTGAACTACTATCTTATAATCAGTATTAAACAGAACAATCTCTACACGCGGGATAAACGGTTCAAGTATCGTCAAACAAGTTGACATTAAATATTCAAGGAAGCTAAGACATTCTAAAAGTGTTGTAACAGTAACACGCGGTAAGCGGACGGAGAAACGGTCTTGCTTCGTTATTATGACGTGCAGGACGTTTAAGAAGAACAACATTTAACAAGTAACTCACCATATTTGTGGATGGCGATCAGAAGTGGCTAACACTAGTAGTCGGTGGTGAGATGTTCTATGCGGAAGGCACGTAGTGACTAGTATGAAATCAAAACTAGTCGTTCACAGATCGTAACCAAGATAACTTCAGCACCAAGGATACAAAATCGTGGAAGTGGTCCACTTACAGTATCGAGAACCAGACTATTCGACGCATACATACACTCATCGAAGTAACAATATATTGCACTCCAACGTAGGTATGGTTCAAATGGCTCTGAGCACTATGGAACTTAACTTCTAAGGTCATCAGTCCCCTAGAACTTAGAACTACTTAAACCTAACTAACCTAAGGACATCACACACATCCATGTCCATGCCCAAGCCCATGCCAGAGGCAGACTGTAGCGCCTAGAACCGCTCGGCCACACCGGCCGGCCAACGTAGGTATAATCCGGGTATAAACACGTGAACCATTAACCTGTAATCAGTACTAAACAGAACAATCTCTACACATATAGGAAAACAATTCAAGTATCGTCAACCTGTTGACATTGTTAGACGTTAATGGAATGGCCAAAAAACAGACTAAGGCTCTCTTTTTCTGTAATAATGAGGTCCGTATAATTTATGGGAAGCCTCATACAGCTGTTACTCAAGCAATATTGAGGATATTCAAGCCAGCTGCCAATAGTGTGATTATTGCCAAACATGTTTCGGGACAACAGTATCGCATTTTCAAGTGCAATGACAATGAAACCAGGTACCACAACACTCCTTATACAGACAGACATATAAGGATAACAGACGTCCTGAGTTATAACCTACCTTAAAATTTTTAATGCCATTAGGTGCCGTCACAACTTAAATCTAACGAAAGTAAAATTGTAAGTACCGACTTGACAGAAAATCCTAGGAAGTTCTGGTCTTACGTTAAATCAGCAAGTGGCTCGAAACAGCATATCCAGACACTCTGGGATGATGATGGTATTGAAACAGAGGATGACACACGTAAAGCTGAAATAGTAAACACCTTTTTCCAAAGCTGTTTCACAGAGGAAGACCGCACTGCAGTTCCTTCTCTAAATCCTCGCACAAACGAAAAAATGTCTGACATCGATGTAAGTGTCCAAGGAACAGAAAAGCAACTGGAATCACTCAACAGAGGAAAGTCCACTGGACCTGACGGGATACCAATGCAGGGAGTGGCAACTGACCCTTAACATAGACAAATGTACTGTATTGCGAATACATAGAAAGAAGGATCCTTTATTGTATGATTATATGATAGCGGAACAAACACTGGTAGCAGTTACTTCTGTAAAATATCTGGGAGTATGCGTGCGGAACGATTTGAAGTGGAACGATCATATAAAATTAATTGTTGGTAAGGCGAGTACCATGTTGAGATTCATTGGGAGAGTCCTTAGAAAATGTAGTCCATCAACAAAGGAGGTGGCTTACAAAACAATCGTTCGACCTATACTTGAGTATTGCTCATCAGTGTGGGATCCGTACCAGATCGGGTTGACGCAGGAGATAGAGAAGATCCAAAGAAGAGCGGCGCGTTTCGTCACAGGTTTATTTAGTAACCGTGATAGCGTTACGGAGATGTGTAGCAAACTCAAGTGGCAGACTCTGCAAGAGAGGCGCTCTGCATCGCGGTGTAGCTTGCTCGCCAGGTTTCGAGAGGGTGCGTTTCTGGATGAGGTATCGAATATATTGCTTCCCCCTACTTATACCTCCCGAGGAGATCACGAATGCAAAATTAGAGAGATTCGAGCGCGCACGGAGGCTTTCAGACAGTCGTTCTTCCCGCGAACCATACGCGACTGGAACAGAAAAGGGAGGTAATGACAGTGGCACGTAAAGTGCCCTCCGCCACACACCGTTGGGTGGCTTGCGGAGTATAAATGTAGATGTAGATGTAGGAAAACAAGCTGCACATGTGCATTGTCAAACCATAAAACGTAAAACATCACAAGCTGGTGCTTCCACCGTTCCGGAGACAGAGTTGCAAACTGAAAGCCGCTGCCATCACCTAGCAACGATGGTATTTACTTTAAGCCTAGTGCTCAGCACCAACGATAGTACAGTGTCTGATAAAATCTTTGAGAAATTCGAGATTGTTCGTAGCCCATTCTAAATTAAAACTACCTCTACTCTGCAATCTGAACGGAGAAGCATGTGTAAATCCTATGTCGCTTTCTATTATATCCGTCAACGTATGCTGCTCATTCTTGAGATCTTTTGCTACAGCTGACGAGGCCTTCTCTCTACGGATGGCATAAGGGTGTTGCACGTTGAAGGAAAGGGGTGGTTGCTATCGAATGTATAAGAGGTATAGATTTTTTGTGCCCTGAAATAAGAGTGCGTCGGCGTTTTAAATGAGAGGACCGAAGTCTCCAAAGGGATTTTCTGGGCACGCTTTAGCGATACCCTCCTTAAGAAGCACCCACCAATATATTTTACCTAGCGACATAGGATTTACACATGCTTTTCCGTTCAGTTTGTAGGGTAGTGGTAGTTTTAAGTTGGAATGGGCTATCATCACATAGGCATTTCTCAAACTTTTTATGACAGACTGTAGTTTCGTTGGTGCTGAGCAGTAGGTTTACAGTAAATTTCATCGTTGCTAGGTGATTCCAGCGACTTTCAATTTGCAGTGTACCTCGGGAACTGTGGAGGCCCCAGCTAGTGGTGTTTTATGTTTTATGGTTTCAGTTGACAATAGGCGTGAGCAACTTCTTTTTAAGTTGTGACGAGACGTAATGGAGTAAAAAATTATTAATATACGTTGTAACTCAGGACGTCTCGAATCCCTATTTGTCTGTCGATGTAAGGAGGGTTGTTCTATCCGGTTTCCTTGTTTTTAGCAATTGAAAATGCGACATTGTTGTCCCGCAACATGCTGCGGCAGTAATCACATGATTGGCATCTCGAATTAATATCCTCGTATTGTTCGAATGACGTCCGTAGTCTAAATGGATGTCAGCTACTTCTTTTTACTATGAACGCTTCTTCAGATAAAATAGAAAACTGCTGTTTAGTAATTCGTACGGCCACAGAAATCACACGCAAAGCTACTAGTCATTCTTATAGACAAAAATGCAGTTATTTCTCATTTGCAAACTGTTTAGGAAATACTGATAACAATTCGACATCCAAATCACACGCTCCTAAACTCAGTTACACTCAGCTTTGCTCTCAGAGTCGCTATCGCAGTCGAAATCTTTGACGCGCAGTGTAATCGATCCATTCTGTTCGGCCCTTCCTCAGAATTCAGCTGTTTGGCACAAAAACCTTCGCCAGTCAGTTGTTCGTTGCGAAGGCGGTAACACACAAAGTGATTCGGCTCTCTCGAGAAATTCCAATATTTTCTGAAAGTTGACAATAAAATGTTTGGTTATATAGTGATAGTACAGTTCAAAAAAAGTTCAAATGACTCTGAGCACTATGGGACTTGAGTGGCGTAGGACGTCAAACAGGCCGACTTGGAGCAGGAGAAGCACCACGGGACATTTTAATTTCCACCGTCTACACTTTTGCAAATAAATTCATAAAACTTCGTCATTATAACCAGGAAGCATTCAGGATTCGCACTTATAGCAATGGAAGTTCAAAAACGTAACAAAATAAATATTTTTACATCTGAACTTTCATCTTATCTTAACTTCCAAATACTCCAAAATACCTGTGTACCGTGTTTTCAGCAATCGCAAGTTGCAACAAAAAATTTACTGCTGTAGGTACACTGTTCTTCATAAGTGAGAGAGATTCTTCAATGAATTTTTCATAGCATACAAACCATACTTACAGGTGTATGAAACTCTAGAATATATTTAATTTATGATAAAATGAGTGAGCTGTTACATTTTAAATTTCATGTATAGAAAAAACTCAAAGTTTATTGTTAATTATGTCGATTTTTATCACAGGTTTTAACAGATTTGGAAAATTCTAGAGGTTCATACACCTGTAAGTATGATTTGTATGCTGTCCAAAATTTATCGAAGTATCTGTCTTACTCATGAAGAAAAGCGTACCTATGTCAACAAATGCAGCCAATAGTAAGTGAAAAAAGATGCGATTTCGCATGTAAAAAGAATTTAATTTTGCTATGTTTTTGAACTTCCACTGCCATGAATGTGAATCCTGTATCCTTCCTGGTCATCCTGACAATTTTTTATGAATTTATTTGTAAAAGCATAGACAGTGGACATTAAAATGTCCTGTGGTCTCTCTCCTGCTCCAAGTCAGCCCGTTCGACGTCCTATCCCCCTTAACATCTGAGGTCATCAGTCCCCTAGAACTTAGAACTACTTAAACCTAATTAACCTAAGGACATCACACACATCCATGCCCGAGGCAGGATTCGAACCTTCGACCGTATCGGTCGCGCGGTTCCAGATTGTAGCGCCTAGAACCGGTCGGCTAGCCCGGCCGGCGACAGTACAGTGTTAAGAGGTTCTCCCAAAATACGAGGTTTCGTGAGCAGGTCGAAGGGTGACCTATCTTTCATTACAGTAGCCATACAGAACACAAGTTCGCAGTTTCCCACGATAGGTGTAACTGAGTAGTAGCACCCGTCGTTCCCACCTCGCTCCACTCCATGACGGCATGCGACAGCTGCCGTATCTTAGCTCGACACGCAGAGCTTGCCTGCAGGGCCAGGTATCAGGTGAACGTGTCTAGCCCATTCTCTACGACTGGAGAACGTTGAAAGACAGGAGCGGTGCGTGTAACCCGAGAGACTATGGGCTCTTCCTGTTCAACAGTCGGCATCTGTCACCCGGGGTCAGCGCCCTTACTTGTCTAAACATGTGTAGCGCACACATCGATTTTACACGTAACCTTAGAGTCGCCAGTGGATTAAACTGCAGCAGCACACTTGACGTTTGAACGTAGCGCCGCTCAATTCGTGTTCACTCTACGTCCAATGAAAGGCGAGGCATGCGCCGTTTATACCACACTGAAGAGGCAAAGAAACTGGTACACTTGCCTAATGTCGTGTAGGGTCTCCGCGAGCACGCAGAAGTGCCGCAACACGACGTGGCATGGACTCGACTAATGCTGAGGCAGTGCTGGAGCGAACTGACACGACGAATCCCGCAGGGCCGTCTATACATCCGTACGAAGTGGTGGAGATCTCTTGTGGACAGCAAGTTACAAGACATCCCTGGTACGCTCAATAAATGTTCATGCCCGGCGAGCTTGGTGGCCAGCGGAAGTGTCTGAACTCATAAGAGTATTCCTGGACCCACTCTGTAGCAATTCTGGACGTGTGGGGTGTAGCATTGTCCTGCTGGAATTGCCAAAGTCCGTCGGAATGCACAATGGACATGAATGGATGCAGGGATTCAGACAGGATGATTACGTACGTGTCACCTGTCAGAATCGTATCGAGACGCATCAGGAGTCCCACATCACTGCAACTGCACACGCCACACGCCATTGCAAAGCCTCCGCCCGCTTGAACAATCCCCTGCTGTCAACCAGGGACCGTGGGTTCATGAGGTTGCTTCCATACCCGTACACGTCCATCCGCACAATACAATTGCCGGCCGGGGTGACCGAGCGGTTCTAGGCACTACAGTCTGGAACTGCACGACCGCTACGGTCGCAGGTTCGAATCCTGCCTCGGGCATGGCTGTGTGTGATGTCGTTAGGTTAGTTAGGTAGTTTTAAGTTTTAGGGGACTGATGACCTCAGAAGTTGTCCCTTAGTGCTCAGAGCCATTTGAACCATTTGAACCACAATACAATTTTGAACGAGACTCGGCCGACCAGGCAACATGTTTCGAGTGATCAACAGCCGGTGTTGACGGGCCCAGTCGAGGCGTAAAGCTTTTTGTCATGCAGTCATCAATGGTACACGAGATTACTTTCGGCTCGGAAAGCCCATATCGATGGTGTTCCGTTCAATTGTTCGCATGCTGACACTTCTTGATGGTCCGACACTGAAATGTGCAGCAATTTGCGGAAAGGTTGCACCTCTGTCACGTTGACGATTCTCTTCAGTCGTCGTTGGTCCCGTTCTTGCAGGATCTTTCGCCGGCCGCAGCGATGTCGGAGATTTGATGTTTTACCGGGTTCCTGCTATTCACGGTAGACTCTTGAAATGCTCGCACCGAAAAATCCCCACTTCATCGCTACCTCGGAGATGCTGCATCTCATCGCTCGTGCGGCGACTATAACACCACATCGAAACTCACTTATATCTTTATAACCTACCATTGTAGCAGCAATAACTGATCTAACAACGGCACCAGACATTTGTTGTCTTATATAAGTGTTGCCGATCGCAGGCAGCGCCTTATTCTGCCTGTTTACATATCTCCGTGTTTGAATACCCATGCCTATAGCAGTTTCTTTGGGCCTTCAGTGTATAGTAAATATGGCCACGTCAGCGTTAATGTCAATCAGCACAGCACATAAACACTGACCTTCAAAATGGTTCAAATGGCTCTGAGCACTATGCGACTTAACTTCTGAGGTCATCAGTCGCCTAGAACTTAGAACTAATTAAACCTAACTAACCTAAGGACATCACACACATCCGTGCACGAGGCAGGATTCGAACCTGCGAGCGTAGCGGTCGCTCGGCTCCAGACTGTAGCGCCTAGAACCGCACGGCCACTCCGGCCGGCCACTGACCTTCATTTAAGCCCTTAGGCCTTTTCTCGTCGATTCTCAGCGGCGGTGTGTTTAAAATGTTTTCCTCGACCACCCTTAAGAAATCCGCATGAATTGAGCACTGGGTATCACGGTTGTGACCTCCGTCACGCGTCGAAAGGAGTGGTGAAATGTAGGTAAGAGGGGCTGTGACGAACTTGCCGTCGGATGACACGTCCACGTGGCGTTGAACAGAAGTGGGGTAAAATTTGGTTACATTGTGATATCATTAACCAGTCTCACAGATGACATGAACTTCTGAGCTTTGTTCGCATGTGTCGACATCTTTCTGTCTGAAGCGACGTCGAGCTCAGGGGGTGATGTCGCAGGTTACACGTTTTCGTACCATCGCAGAGGAAGGTTGTAGGCAGCTTTGTGCCAAATTTAAACTTACGCCCTGGAGTGGGAGACGCTTACGGTTTCCCAAAAAGTGAACCTTTAATACTTTCTACCATCATAGCTTTGTCAGGAAGTCGTTTCTGAAAGTATTTGTATGGAGTGTAGCCATGTATGGAAGTGAAACATGGACGATAAACAGTTTGGACAAGAAGAGAATAGAAGCTTTCGAAATGTGGTGCTACAGAAGAATGCTGAAGATTAGATGAATAGATCACACAACTAATGAGGAGGTATGGAATAGGATTGGGGAGAAGAGGAGCTTGTGGCACAACTTGACTATAAGAAGGGACCGGTTGGTAGGACATGTTCTGAGGCATCAAGGGTTCACAAGTTTAGTATTGGAGGGCAGCGTGGAGGGTAAAAATCGTAGAGGGAGACCAAGAGATGAATACACAAGCAGATTCAGATGGATGTAGGTTGCAGTAAGTACTGGAAGATGAAGAAGCTTGCACAGGATAGAGTAGCATGGAGAGCTGCATCAAACCAGTCTCAGGACTGAAGACCACAACAACAACAACACCATCACTAAAGGAAGAAAAATACACTGGCTGCCACATTTCCGTAGAAGTCTACCGATCGTTTCAGATATTTGTGCAGTATAAGGCAGATAAGCCAATTTAGGTTTTTAAGAACCTTCAACGTTGCAGCGCGTCAGTAGTCGTTGGTTAATATATTAAAAAACTAGAAACCCGCCTCGACTGCGAAAGAAGCACCTAGTGTTTAAATAGGTTTCGGCGTAGATAACTACACCTTCTTCAGAACAATGAAACCCACAAGTGCCTAAGAAGACCTTTGTCAATGATTAAAAGAACACCATGGCTATACATTTATAAACGAAAAAAGGGAAACACAAACAGTACATATGTACAAAGTCTAAACCGTTACTTAACTTAAAGGTGTAACCTCCACCTCACACCGGCTTATCTTCTATGGGCCACGACCCGCCATACACTGCAGTGCAGGTCTTCTTAGGCACTTGTGAGTTTTATTGTACTGAAGAAGGTGTAGTTATCTACGCCGAAACCTAGGTAACAACTGGGTGCTTTTTTCACAGTCGAGGCGGGTTTCTAGTTTTTCAATATATTTCGGTTTTTCTTGCTTGGTCTCAAAAAAAGGTTCAAATGGTTCTGAGCATTATGGGACTTACCATCTGAGGTCATCAGTCCCCTAGAACTTAGAACTACTTAAACCTAACTAACCTAAGGACATCACACACATTCGTGCCCGAGGCAGGATTCGAACATGCGACCGTAGCAGGAACGCGGTTCCAGACTGAAGCTCCTAGTACCCCTCGGCCACAACGGCCGGCCCTTGGTCTGAGTCCCAACCTCTTTATCTGCCGTTTTTGGTTTTTGACTGCATCGTTCGTCCAATTTAATGATCAGACTACCCATTCCTTCGCTACACTATTCGGAGGCAAGGGTCTACTTATGTGAAGATAGTTGAGCTGTACGGACCATAGTCTAACACCGAATTTCCTTGCGACGGATGGTAATGGTTCGAGACGTGGAAGTGGAGGTCAGAGTGTGTAGGTTTCCTGTATACACTGTGCCCCAGTATTCTGTCCGCTCTTCTCAAATAATAACACATTGTGGAAAGGTACACTACTGGTCATTAAAATTGCTATACCACGAAAATGACGTGCTACAGATTCGAAATTTAACCGACAGGAAGAAGATATTGTCACATGAAAATGACTAGCATTTCAGAGCATTCACAAAAGGTTGGCGCCGGTGGCGACACCTACAACGTGCTGACATTAGGAAAGTTTCCAACCGATTTTTCATACACAAACAGCAGTTGACCGGCGTTGCCCGGTGAAACGTTGTGGTGATGCCTCGTGTAAGGAGGAGAAATGGGTACCATCACGTTTCCGACTTTGATACAGGTCGGATTGTAGCCTATCGCGATTGCGGTTTATCGTATCGCGACATTGCTGCTCGCGTTGGTCGAGATACAATGACTGTTCGCAGAATATGGAATCGCTGGGTTCAGAAGGGTAATACGGAAAGCCGTTCTGGATCCCAACGGCCTCGTATCACTAGCAGTCGAGATGACAGGCATCTTATCCGCATGGCTGTAACGGATCGTGCAGCCATGTCTCGATCCCTGAGTCAACAGATGGGGACGTTTGCAAGACAACAACCATCTACACGAACAGTTCGACGACGTTTGCAGCAGCATGGACTATCAGCTCGGAGACCACGGCTGCGGTTACCCTTGACGCTGCATCACAGACAGGAGCACCTCCGATGGTGTACTTAACGACGAACTTTGGTGCACAAATGGCAAAACGTCATTTTTTCGGATAAATCCAGGTTCTGTTTACAGCATCAAGGTGGTCGCGTCCGTGTTTGGCGACATCGCGGTGAACGCACATTGGGAGCGTGTATTCGTCATCGCCATACTGGCGTATCACCCGGCGTGATGGTATGGGGTGTCATTGGTTGCACGTCTTTGTCACCTCTTATTCGCACTGACGGCACTTTGAACAGTGGACGTTACATTTCAGGTGTGTTACGACCCGTGGCTGTACCCTTCATTCTATCCCTGCGAAACCCAACATTTCAGCAGGATAATGCACGACCGCATGTTGCAGGTCCTGTACGGGCCTTTCTGGATACAGAAAAAATACTGCTGACCTGGCCAGCACATTCTCCAGATCTCTCACCAATTGAAAGCGTCTGGTCAATGGTGGTTGAGCAGCTGGCTCGTCACAATACGCCAGTGAACTGTGGTATCGTGTTGAAGCTGCATGGACAGCTGTACCTGTACACGCCATCCAAGCTCTGTTTGACTGAATGCCCAGCCGTATCAATGCCGTTATTACGGCCAGAGGTGGTTGTTTTGGGTACTGATTTCTCAGGATCTATGCACCCAAATTGCGTGTAAATGTAATCACATGTCAGTTCTAGCATAATATATTTGTCCAATGAATACACGTTTATCATCTGCATTTCTTCTTCATGTAGCAATTTTAATGGCCAGTAGTATAGTTGGATCTCTTTTGCAAATTCCATCGTGAATTTTATATTAAGACGGATGGAGCAGTTTTTTCCACTGCAGGTGACCGCACTACAAATATGTCCACCACGTACCACGCGGGTTTCAACTTATCGAATTCTAGTGACCTTGCTTCAAAGTGTTCCATGTGTAGGTTCACCATGATAGCCCATAACGGTATGCCCAACGCCATGCCGTAGGGTTATTCATAATATCTTCCGTCGGATAAGAAAGAAGTAGGTATGAGAACATGCTTTGTTCCATGGAATCAGAAATTGTGACTGTCGTAAAGAGAGTAGACGATGATGTTTGGTTCTGTGGGGCTGAACCGTGTCGTTTGGCACGGTTCCTGTTTCTCCCTCGGTTCACCCCTGTTTGGAGTTTCCGCGCTTTCCCAGAGGGCGTTGCGGAGCCTCCGCGAGCGAGCTCTTAGCGCGCCCGCAGGGAAGAGGCGGTGTGTGCAGTGCCCAGGGACGGAGGGGGCAGCTGAGACGAGTGTTTGGCCCTCGACGACTGTTCTGCAGCGGGACGCTCGGTCCGTCTACGCTAAGTCTGGATGGGCCCAAAAACCCGGGGCGTGAGGACACAAGAGGCCGTAAATCTGTGGACAACGTTTGGTTTCCGTTCATGGGCTGGGGAGGCTATGAAATCCGTTGCAGCTCTCAGTAACGTCCAGAAGGTGGTATGGTCACTGAAAGTAAGATTTTTCACCTGGTTAGTGCGACGGCCGTCGTCTGCCGTCGCCAACCTCCCGGTGTTGTGGGATCTGTTAATAACTGTGTGGCAACGTTTCTCTGCTTTGAGTTTGTGATCGAAAATTGCCTTGTGTGTTGTGTGTGTGTGTGTGTGTGTGTGTGTGTGTGTGTGTGTGTGTGTGTGTTACTGCCCCCCTGCGTGATCGTGCATTTGAACGCCATGCCGACTTCAGGCGTGCGTCGTTGTTTTCCCATCGTCGGCGTAGGTCTCTGTTTGGATAAGCACGCTGTAAAATGTTAAATAACCTTGTACTGCCTGGAGGAGAGATAAAGTGGACTGTAGACAATTAATTTTATGGATGTGTGAAATGCGAGATTATGTTAATGTTTGCCAATATCTCTTGTGTTTTAGTACGTAGGCATATTTAAGTTTAGTCGTGGTTATTGTGCATATAGTCTTGTGTTAAGGAGTTTAGTCCTGGTGGCATTTAAGTGCTCTGTTTAATTATACTGAAGGTAGTGCTAGAGTTTCTATTCGGTAATCCGCCTAGCCACGACTGAGGTCGGTCACTCGGTCTGTTCAAAAATGGCTCTGAGCACTATGGGACTTAACTTCTAAGGTCATCAGCCACCTGGAACTTCGAACTACTTAAACCTAACTAACCCAAGGACATCACACACATCCATGCCCGAGGCAGGATTCGAACCTGCGACCGTAGCGGTCACGCGGTTCCAGACTGTAGCGCCTAGAACCGCACGGCCACCCCGGCCGGCACGCTCGGTCTGTCTGAAATGTCGGTCCTATTGGGTAGAGACTCGCTCTCCTCAGCTCCGAAGTCCCGCATTGATACTACGGCGCTAGCTCTGCCGGAATCTCATTTGCGGAAGTTACCAATTCTTGTGAGCACAAATAAAGCTACCTTTGCCTCTGTAATTTTCGTCCGCTGGCCAGCGAGCTTTGGTTAATGATTAAAAATCGCAAACTGGTCTTCGTCCAACCTAGTGGGTCGTGTTAGACTAGTTCCCTTTCCAGTTCGGGTAAATGTTTCCTCCTCCTGGTGGAGCCGTCCTCTTTCCCGAGCCACTCTTGGGTAAGAGTTGCCCGAGCGTCTATTGCCGCTCAATGTTCCAGGAGAATGAAATAAGAGGTTAATTATCTACTCCACCATTATGCCAAAGAAAGGCGAATTGGAGTAGTTCTGGATAATCTAAGTACTGTACACTATTAAGATAGTTCTAGGTTTGGAAAAATTTCTGTTTGGAAAATTTAGCCTTCTGTGTCGGTAATCCGGCGTATTCCTCGATCCAACATTGTTATAGAGCTGAAAGATTTGGTTTTGATAAATTTGCTGAAACGTGACTTAGTTATTTGCTATTGATGTTAATTTCTTTAAACGAATCTTCTTTAATTTGTGGTTGTAATTCCTAATGAGTCATCCTCCTTAATGCTGCAACATTTAATGTACGTCTGATTGTCCCTTATGTCACCTATTGACCATTCAGAGACTGAAAAGGTGATCCTTGCTCAAGTTTATGGGACTTTATTAACCGTTGATCTTTATCGTGTAAGGTCTTAAAAATGTTTGTGAAAAAGAAATAATTTTTGATTCCTATTGTTTATTAATTCTTAAGTTACATAGCAGATTTTACGAGTGCAAATGTTATTTAATTCTTACACTTGCTTGTTCTGTGGTTTGCACGGAAGGGTGTGACAATAATTGCAAAATCTAAAGTAAAGCGTTGGGTCGGAGTAATGCTTTCCATTATCATTACCTTTAAAGATAACTGATTGTTTGTCGCTTGTTATTAAAATTGGTTGGGAGAATAGTTTATTGATTGACCCCGTAGAAAGAGTAAATCAGGGGCACTCAACTACGCGGTCATCTTCGCCCGTACGAAGTCCCAATTTTTAAACCAGTACAATCTAGCCACTGTCACGAATGATGATGATGATGATGATGATAATGATGATGAAATACTGAGAACAAAACAAACACCCAGTCCTGGTGCAGAGAAAATCCCCAACCCGGCCGGGAATCACCGGCCGGAGTGCCGAGCGGTTCTAGGCTGTACAATCTGGAGCCGCACGACCGCTGCGGTCGCCGGTTCGAATCCTGCCTCGGGCAGGAGTGATGTTCCTTAGCTTAGTTAGATTTAAGTAGTTCTAAGTTCTAGGGGACTGATGACCTCAGAAGTTAAGTCCCATAGTGCTCAGAGCCATTTTTGAACCGGCCGAGAATCGAACACGGGACCCCGTGACCTGTATCCTGGAGCCACAATTGAATGCGACGGTGTACGGAGCCGGTGGAGTTGTCGATGAGGTGCGTGCAGTTCCACATATATTTGCAGAGAATGTGTTTTAGGTACACTAATGTTCAGAAGAAACAGACTTGAACAACTAGAGGTAGGACGTTAACATTCACAGGACTCGTACATTTGTATGATCTGCAGAAATGACCAGCACTTGGGCCATGTCGGCCCGCGGCGCAACACCACCTACCGGGAAAATATGCCTGTGGCTCTCATTGTCACTGTGAACCGAAGGTGATGGATCAGTGCGAGTTGAGCAAACATGCAGAATGCCTCGCAGACGTATGCGCGAACCGTACTGTCAAATGAGTGAGTTTACAAAGGGGGGGCCTTACAGTACGAGATGGGTCAGGTCTCACCAACCACACCACCCCTCGAGAAGATCGATACCTCGTCCGAATGGCATTGCAGGACAGATCCGCGTCCTCCTCATCTCTGGAGCAATAGTGGAACACATCGTACAGTATCAGGGGTGAGAGTCCATCGCCATTTACGAGGTGCATTCAAGTTCTAAGGCCTCCAATTTTTTCTGTCCGGACTGGAAAGAGATAGAAACATGCGCATTGTTTTAAAATGACGCCCCGTTCATTGCCAATACGTCCCAGAGATGGCAGCACCGTATGGCAGATGGAATTTTACCGCCAGCGGCGAGAATGAGAACTGTTTTAAATACTTAAAATGGCGACGTTTTCCTTACATGAACAGCGTGCAATCAATTGTTTTCTGAATTTGCGTGGAGTGAAACCAATTGAAATTCATCGACAGTTGAAGGAGACATGTGGTGACGGAGTTATGGATGTGTCGAAAGTGCGTTCGTGGGTGCGACAGTTTAATGAAGGCAGAACATCGTGTGACAACAAACCGAAACAACCTCGGGCTCGCACAAGCCGGTCTGACGACACGGTCGAGAAAGTGGAGACAATTGTTTTGGGGGATCGCAGAATGACTGTTGAACAGATCGTCTCCAGAGCTGGCATTTCTGTGGGTTCTGTGCACACAATCCTGCATGAAGACCTGAAAATGCGAAGAGTGTCATCCAGGTGGGTGCCACAAATGCTGACGGACGACCACATGGCTGCCCGTGTGACATGTTGCCGAGCAATGTTGACGCACAACGACAGCATGAATGGGACTTTCTTTTCGTCGGTTGTGACAATGGATGAGACGTGGATGCCATTTTTCAATCCAGAAACAAAGCGCCAGTCAGCTCAATAGATGCACACAGATTCACCGCCACCAAAAAAATTTCGGATAACCGGCAGTGCTGAAAAAATGATGGTGTCCATGTTCTGGGACAGCGAGGGCGTAATCCTTACCCATTGCGTTCCAAAGGGCACTACGGTAACAGGTGCATCCTACGAAAATGTTTTGAAGAACAAATTCCTTCCTGCACTGCAACAAAAACGTCCGGGAAGGGCTGCGCGTGTGCTGTTTCACCAAGACAATGCACCCGCACATCGAGCTAACGTTACGCAACAGTTTCTTCGTGATAACAACTTTGAAGTGATTCCTCATGCTCCCTTCTCACCTGACCTGGCTCCTAGTGACTTTTGGCTTTTTCCAACAATGAAAGACACTCTCCGTGGCCGCACATTCACTAGCCGTGCTGCTATTGCCTCAGCGATTTTCCAGTGGTCAAAACAGACTCCTAATGGAGCCTTCGCGCTGCCATGGAATCATGGTGTCAGCGTTGTGAAAAATGTGTACGTCTGCAGGGCGATTACGTCGAGAAGTAACTCCAGTTTCATCGATTTCGGGTGAGTAGTTAATTAGAAAAAGATCGGAGGCCTTAGAACTTGAATGCACCTCGTATTACGGCGTGGGTTACGTGCGCGTCGTGCACTTTTCCACCCACCCTTAACGAATCTGCAGATACGTGCTACACTTCAATGGTGTACAGAACGGCGGCACTGAGGACAGGAATGGCATCAGACAATGTTTTCGAACTAATCCGAGCTCTGTTTGTTTCAAAGTGATGGCCGCATTTTAGTTCGCGGCAGAAAGTGGGAGCGACGTTACAATGAATGCACAAGATATACAGCGGGAACTCAAAACCCTACGATGTGGGCTGCTGTTGGGTACAACCACAAATCACAGTTGGTGCCTGTTCAGAGCACTGTGGCCAGTGGGACGACCGTTAATGACATCCTGCGACCCGTAACAACACCCCCTCTGCAGGACACCACAGACGCCGTTTTTCAGGAAGACAATGCACGACCACTGCAGGAACACGCGCCCTCTTGGTGTCACAGGACGTGACCTTGTTGCTCTGCCGCGCGCTACACCACCAGACTTGTCGCCAATCTAAAACGTGTGAGATATGGTGAATCGACGGGTGCAGCCCTGAGACCCAATGTCAGCCACCACAGATGAACTTTGGAGCCAGGCGAATGCAGTGCGGATGGCTATAACACCTGACACCATTCGCTCGCTATACACGTCGATGCCATTACGAGTGGAACAAATTACCAGGGCCCATGGCGAACCTTGTACCTACTAGGCAACAGGACACATGCTGAACTGAGGTGACTGAAACGCTAAACATTTCTGCAGAACATAGTAATATACAGGTCCTGTGAATATGAACGCCCTATCCCTAAGGTGGTCTGTTTTTTTTCTGAACTGGATGATTTTGCCAGCTGGTATCTAGTTCCGTCGAGATATTAAATATGGGTCTTAGGTTAACTCTTTCCTTCAGTACCTTAAAAAGGACATACTCGTATAATCGTACTGATTCTGCTGCTAAGCCTGAAGTCACTTATCTACCTTATGATGCCCAAATATCCGGAAACTCGGTAGACTCCTACGGCAATATGGCGTCCAGTGTACTTCGCTCCCATCCAAAGATAAAAAAACGTGTACCAAAGCCGGATGCATTCCATGCAGAAGTGGCACGTCTTATGTGGAGCAGACTATCAGAACAGTCCAAGAAATATGCAAGGGAAATCAGCGATATAGCCGATTAGAACAACGAAGTAAATCATATGTCGCCGAGCACTGCTTGGAATATACTGTACAGGGTGATTCAAAAAGAATACCACAACTTTAGGAATTTAAAACTCTGCAACGACAAAAGGCAGAGCTAAGCACTATCTGTCGGCGAATTAAGGGAGCTATAAAGTTTCGTTTAGTTGTACATTTGTTCGCTTGAGGTGCTGTTGACTAGGCGTCAGCGTCAGTTGATGCTAAGATGGCGACCGCTCAACAGAAAGCTTTTTGTGTTATTGAGTACGGCGGAAGCGAATCGACGACAGTTGTTCAGCGTGCATTTCGAACGAAGTATGGTGTTAAACCTCCTGATAGGTGGTGTATTAAACGTTGGTATAAACAGTTTACAGAGAATGGGTGTTTGTGCAAAGGGAAAAGTTCTGGACGGCCGAGAACGAGTGATGATAATGTAGCACGCATCCAGCAAGCATTTGTTCGCAGCCCAGGAAAATCGACTCGCAGAGCTAGCAGAGAGCTGCAAATTCCACATTCAACTGTATGGAGAGTCCTACGAAAAAGGTTAGTTATGAAACCTTATCGTCTGAAATTGGTTCAAGCACTGTCTGCAGCTGATAAGATTAAAAGAATCGATTTCTGTGATTTTATCCTTGCTCAAATGGAAACAGATGAATCTTTCGTTTCAAAGATTGTGTTTAGTGATGAAGCAACTTTCCACACTAACGGGAAAGTCAACCGTCACAATGTCTGTATATGGGGCACTGAGAATCCGCGGGAAACAACTCAGTATGAACGTGACTCGCCTAAGGTGAACGTTTTCTGTGTCATTTCAGCCAATAAAGTATTTGGTCCCTTTTTCTTCGAAGGTGCTACTGTAACTGGACCACAGTATCTGGAGATGTTAGAGAATTGGTTGTTCCCTCAGCTCGAACAAGAAGCACAACAATTCATATTTCAGCAGGATGGAGCGCCACCACATTGGCACTTATCTGTCCGTAACTACCTGAACGTCAACTACCGGAGGCGATGGATCGGCCGCCAGGCAGCCCGTGACAGAGCACTTCATCACTGGCCTCCAAGAAGTCCTGATCTTACCCCCTGCGATTTTCTCTTATGGGGGTATGTTAAGGATATGGTGTTTCGGCCACCTCTCCCAGCCACCATTGATGATTTGAAACGAGAAATAACAGCAGCTATCCAAACTGTTACGCCTGATATGCTACAGAGAGTGTGGAACGAGTTGGAGTATCGGGTTGATATTGCTCGAGTGTCTGGAGGGGGCCATATTGAACATCTCTGAACTTGTTTTTGAGTGAAATGGTTCGAATGGCTCTGAGCACTATGGGACTTAACTTCTATGGTCATCAGTCCCCTAGAACTTAGAACTACTTAAACCTAACTACCCTAAGGACAGCACACAACACCTAGCCATCACGAGGCAGAGAAAATCCCTGACCCCGCCGGGAATCGAACCCGGGAACCCGGGCGCGGGAAGCGAGAACGCTACCGCACGACCACGAGATGCGGGCTTTTGAACGAAAAAAAAAACCTTTTTAAATACTCTTTGTAATGGTGTATAACAGAAGGTTATATTATGTTTCTTTCATTAAATACACATTTTTAAAGTTGTGGTATTCTTTTTGAATCACCCTGTATAATAATAATGTCGTGTGGCTAGGGCCTCCCGTCGGGTAGACCGTTCGCCTGGTGCAGGTCTTTCGATTTGACGCCACTTCGGCGACCTGCGCGTCGATGGGGATGAAATGATGATGATTAGGACAACACAACACCCACAATGAGCGGAGAAAATCTCCTACCCAGCCGGGAATCGAACCTGGGCCCTTAGGATTGACATTCCCTCCCGATGACCACTTAGCTACCAGGGTCGGACACTGCGTGGAATGAAAACGCTGAAATGAATATCGTGCTGCAAACTCCATGTTCTGAGACAGAATAATTAAGGAGTCTTCCGAAATAAAGGTAACAGAAAACCTAATAGAAAGTAATGGCGGTTGCATTTTAAACAACGCTTTGGGGACCGTCGGCCATCGCAGCCACCAGAGTTGGAAAACTCTGAGAGAAATTGCGTTTCACTGAATATTACTACGATATCTGAGTAACAAAAGAGCATCAAGGGCTTAGTGGTAGAGAGCCCATATAGCGAGAGAGAGTGGCCAGTGCTCGTTAGACCACAGATAATATGCACTGACTGTCTCTAAGCTAGTCGTAGATTGTGTTCCAAAAATGAACAGCACAGAGACAGAAGTGATAACACTTTCTGCAGGACCTGACCATCATTTTGCAGGACAATGCTCAAGCACGTACTGTGCAAGCTGTTACTGATTTGTTTGACTGATGGGGCTGCTAAGTGCTATGCCACCTACTGCACTCCACTCACTTAAGCCACCGTGAGTTCAATTCGAGGGAAACACTTCACGGCATTCGCTTCAGAACTGCTACAAATTCATCGGGCAATAGACCGCGCCGCTCGAACTGTCAACACAACTGGCACTGCTAAGAGTATCCTACGACTTCCACACCACTGGCAACGGGTTATACACAATGCTGGTGACTACTTTGGAGCTCAATAAAACTCTGAAACACGTATGTATTTTGTACGAGCTGTAAATAAATACTTGCCAACCCTCGTATTTTTGCCAGAATTTGTTGAGTATCACAATACATGTGTTTGACACTCACATTACAGCAGAAGTTCCAGCTTGTTACTTAGTATATGACTACACTACTTTAATGTGGGATAAATTAAAGTCTGTTAGCCATTTATTACAACTTTCCGGAAACAATGGGAATGGATCAGTTAGTGTGAATCGATTTCAGAGTGCCCTATTCGGACATGCATTATTGAAGTTAGTAGCCTCTAACCTTTATATAGTTTTTTCCTTCCCAGTTAATATATTGTAGATGAGATCATTTTGGATCTAGAAACCGTCGTATGCTGGAAAACCCCAAAAGAAATACTTCAGTAATGATGTTTAGAAAAGAGAAAGAGTGCGAGTATGGTAAAACAACTGGGCTACAATCTTTTCATGTTCAATTACTAATCGCATGAAAATGCGAGTATACGCAATAACAGAGGTTTCGTTTCGGAAACTGTGATCCAGAGTTTGTTAATGTATATTTCAGTCCGATAAATGCAATTCAAATAAAAGTAAATAAATAAATAATTTAGTGATAGCGAGAATCGAACTGCCGACAGCACGATTTGTAACTTACGATATTGCAGTGTCTGTGTTATTCTGAATTACGATGTAATGTAAATTCGGACATGCTCTGCGGCGACTACAGCCGTCATGAAATAGGTGAAATCTACTCTCAATTGCGAATATGGACTACCATCAACTGTATAGTGAAAATATGAGAATGAAGATTTGTGCCCGACCAGGATTCGAACAAGGATTTCCCGCTTATAATGAGCGGTCGCCTCACGATTTCTTTCTTTCTTTCTTTCTTTCTTTCTTTCAGTTTTTTATTGATCTCATTTTGTTCATTAATGTTCGTTGTATTTGTTCATGGCGGACGGCCATATGACAGCCGTTCAAGCTGATCTTTGATCCAGTCTCTCAGGTTTTTTATTTCAGAGGGCAGCTAGCCCTCTGACCGAACACCCTCAGCTACCGTGCCGACTGGCCATTCGGCAATCCGTGCACGATTCGCCGCCAGATACAAAGTTCCATACGTCGTCAACCATGTGACTACAACCTGTACTCGTACATCCACTGTGTATACTCCCGTATAGGGAGACACTTTAGCCGGCCAGTGTGGCCGAGCTGTTCTAGTCGCTTCAGTCTGAAACCGCATGATCGCTACGGTCGCAGGTTCGAATCCTGCCTCGGGCATGGATGTGTGTGATGTCCTTAGGTTAGTTAGGTTTCAGTAGTTCTAAGTTCTAGGGGACTGATGACCTCAGATGTTAAGTCCCATAGTGCTCAGAGCCATTTGAACCATTTTTGAGACACTTAAATTGAAAATCGCTTGCTCGGTGTCAGCGCATAAATACAATATTGCACTGCCTGTGTTATTCTGGATTACGATGTAATGTACCTTCCGACATGCATGCATGCAAATTTTCAGTCATCGTCCCATTATACAGCTGATAGTATTTCATACTCGGAATTGCGAATGCACTTCGTGTATTTATAATCTTGAATGTATCTTACTGAGCTACAAGCGACATTACGACATAGTGGAAAACACTGCTCAGAAGATTTCGAATACACTATTTTCTTCCAAAGGCAATAAATCTGCAGACATGGTATGCTAAGACTGAAACAGTTTTCCAATAGTCCAACTGCAGGAAGCACTGGGAACATAGGAAACGAGGGACTCCAATGGAACACAATGGCGTCTCAGCTGATCAGCCAATCACGTGCGATTTCACCACTCTCTGTGTATAGGTTCCCTACTTAGTGGATTTCGAGAATCGAGCTTGGCTACAAATACCGGCGTGAGAATAACACTAGTTTGGAGCCTGGTTGAGGTTCACGCAGCGAGTACGCATAACAGCTAAACTCGCAGCGCCTGAAGAAGGCGGCTGCGTCTGCCGTCGAAATATTTTGCTCAAAATGGAAACAGCAACTCGACAAAACACCCAGAAGCTCACCTTTTATAATCACGCCGATAAAACCTGAGACATCATATTTCGGAAATCGGCTGTTTGTGACGGAAAAAAGAGCCTTAATAATGGCAGAAATTATACTGAAGTGAGTTGATCGGTGTAAAGGCTTTCATGAAATAATAAAATTGTTTTAAAAAGGCTCATTCGTTGCTCTAATATAAAAAGATATTAAAAACACTAACTCATACACCACTGGCCATTAAAATTGCTACATCACGAGGATGACGTGCTACAGACGCGAAATTTAACCAACAGGAAGAAGATGCTGTGATATGCAAATGATTAACTTATCAGACCATTCACACAAGGCTGGAGCCGGTGGCGACACCTGCAACGTGCTGACATGAGGAAAGTTTCCAACCGATTTCTCATACACAAACAGCAGTTGACCGGCTTTGCCTGGTGAAACGTTGTTGTGATGCCTCGTATAAGAAGGAGGAATGCGTACCATCACGTTTCCCACATGATAAAGGTCGGATTGTAGCCTATCGCGATTTCGGTTTACCATATCGCGACATTGCTGCTCGCGTTGGGCGAGATCCAATTACTGTTAGCGGAATATGGAATTGGTGGGTTCAGGAGGGTAATACGGAACGCCGTGCTGTATCCCAACGGCCTCGTATCACTAGCGTTCTAGATGAGAGGCATCTTATACGCATGGCTGTAACGGATCGTGCAGCCACGTCTCGATCCCTGAGTCAACAGATGGGGACGTTTGCAAGACAACACTCATCTGCACGAACAGGTCGACGACGTTTGCAGCAGCATGGACTATCAGCTCGGAGACCATGACTGCGGTTACCCTTGACGCTGCATCACAGACAGGAGGGCCTGCGATGGTGTACTCAGCGACGAACCTGGGTGCACGAATGGCAAAACGTCATTTTTTCGGATGAATCCAGGTTCTTTTTACAGCATCATGATAGTCGCATCCGTGTTTGGCGACATCGCGGTGAACGCACATTGGAACCGTGTATTCGTATTACCTGCCGTGATGGTATGGGGTGCCATTGGTTACACACCACGGTCACCTCGTGTTCGCATTGACATCACTTTGAACACTGGACGCTACATTCGATCCCAGCGAAACCCCTACATTTCAGCAGGATAAAGCACGACCTCATGTTGCAGGTCCTGTATGTGCCTTTCTGGGTACAGAAAATGTTTGACTGCTGTCCTGGCTAGCACATTCTCCAGATCTCTTACCAATTGAAAACGTCTGGTCAATGGTGGCCGAGTATCTGGCTCGTCACAATACGCCAGTCACTACTCTTGATGAACTGTGGTATCGTGTCGAAGCTGCATGGGCAGCTGTACCTGTACACGCCATCCAAGCTCTGCTTGACTCAATGCCCAGGCGTATCGAGGCCGTTATTACTGCCAGAGGTGGTTGTTCTGGGTACTCATTTCTCAGGACCTATGCACCCAAATTGCGTGAAAAAGTAAATCGCATGTCAGTTCTAGTATAATATATTTGTTCAAATGGTTCAAATGGCTCTGAGCACTATGGGACTTAACATCTGTGGTCATCAGTCCCCTAGAACTTAGAACTACTTAAACCTAACTAACCTAAGGACATCACACACATCCATGCCCGAGGCAGGATTCGAACCTGCGACCGGAGCGGTCTCGCGGTTCCAGACTGAAGCGCCTAGACCGCATGGCCACACCGGCCGGCTAATATATTTGTCCAATGAATACCCGTTTATCATCTGTATTTCTTCTTGGTGTAGCAATTTTAGTGGCCAGTAGTGTATCTTCAGATTAGTTGTTGGTAGTCCTAAATGGAAGAGAGAATCACTGGCGTCTTAATCTGGTGTCTATAAACGATAGGAATTCCTTTCATATGTCTGTCAGGTCAACACATTACTTGATATAACATGGTGAAATTAGTACTTCGATGTATTTAATAATTCTGCGTATATTTCTGGTGGTATGTCACCTGCCTCACCCTATGTATAGAAATTACTTTCACTTCGAGCATCTACATCTACATGGATACTACAAATCACATTTAAGTGCCCTGGCAGGCGGTTCATCGAAAAATCTTCACAATTCTCTATTATTCCAATCTCGTAGTTCGCGCGGAAAGAATGAATATCTATATATTTCCGCACGAGCTCTGATTTCCCTTATTTTATCGTGGTGATCGTCCTCCCTATGTAGGTCAGTTTCAACAAAATACTTTCTGATTCGGAGGTGAAAGTTGGTGATTGGAATTTCGTGAGAAGATTCGGTTGCAACGAAAAACGCCTTTCTTTTAATGATGTCCATCCCAAATCTTGTATCATTTCAGTGACACTCTCCCATATTTCGCGATAATGCAAAACGTTCTGTCCTTCTTTGAACTTTTTCAATGTACTCCGTCAGTCCTATCTGGTAAGGATCCCACACCGCGCAGCAGTATTCTAAAAGAGGACGGACAAGCGTAGCGTAGTCAGTCTCCTTAGTAGATATGTTACATTTTCTTAGCGTCCTGCCAATAAAAGGCAGTCTTTGGTTAGCCTTCCCCACAACATTTTCTGTGTTCCTTCCAATTTGCTTGTTCAGTTCGCAGATGATGCTGAATGCACTCTTATTATTAATCGCGAATTCCATGCGGGAGTACATCGATTAACGTGTGAGTGTAAGACCCTTGGATCCCCGCACAGACTTCTGTAAGAAGTTCGGTCATACACTTTACATGACTTTAGTACTGACTCGTCTGTAAAATAAATTTATTCTTGGCCTAAGCAGTATTGCCCCGGAAGATGGTGCCCAGAAGACAGTATCACGTGGAAGTACACCAAATACACGAGTAAACCTGTCTGCAGGTCCACTGAGAAAGAGACATTCATAAATCCAAAGCAGGAGTAAGTGAGATATTTGCTTAACTTACTCACCTGCCGGTGCCCCATCAGTCAGTTCTCGATCTTGATGACTATAACTTTCACACGGATAGTTTTATTTTGCGTGTACCCACTGACCTCTGCTTCTAGCGCCCATGAGTAAGTATCTGGATCTAGAATTCCGTAGTGGAAGTTGTTTCTAAGAACAAGGGCTATTTTTTCGCGGTAAACCAGTTGTTAGCCATTATTCTCATGGCTATGTCTGGTAGGAATGCATTTGGATCCCTTATCACTGTACTTGCATCATCAGGTGTGACAGTTTAGAAGCGTCCTGCAGTATCCATGGTAAATAATTTATGTTGATTACGAGGAAAAGTGTGCTCACGGTACATTTTATTCAATATCATTCTCATTCCAAATTAATTTGTTTACCCTTTGCGTCAGTTGGTAGATTTGCTGACTTTCACTAGTACATTATAGTAACCATTCGAAGGCATACTCATATCACAGGCGTTCTGGCATATTACGTCAGTGCTGAAAGTGCGAAGCAATGATAAACCTATTCTTGTATTGTCCTGGCTGTGTCTCTTTTATACATCTCATTGAGCCCTGTATGAGTACGCTTGTGTTGGCAGCATACGCCATAGTTTTTGTAGACTTTTCCGGTACCTCTGGTATATGATCTATGTAGATCAATAACTAGAGTGGGCCAAATACTGAACCATGTGGGATACGATATTTCATGGTTAACCACGCAGAATTTAGTCTTATTCGATAGTGTCTTATATTAATGTCACTGTCTTTTTTCTGATGTTGAGGTATGGCTCCATTCATGCAAGGGGATGCCTTCAGCACCAAAAAATTCTGATTTCATATGTAATTTTTTTCAGTTGGTGGCTCTCAACCTTTTTCAAATCAGCGCCTACGTGCCGCCTTAGAATGGTAGCCTGCGCCCACATCTTCGCCGTAGATTAAAATGTTGTCAAGGTTCCTCAGGCACGGGGGTTGGAACTTTAATAGTGTCATATATTTATTTACAATGTAGTCGAATTAAGTCGGGTGATGCTGAAGGAATTAGATTAGGAAATGAGACAAAGTAGTAAAGGAGTTTTGCTATATGGGGAGCAAAATAACTGATGATGGTCGAAGTAGGATATAAAATGTAGACTGGGAATGGCAAGGAAAGCATTTCTGAAGAAAAATTTGTTAACATCGAGTATAGATTTAAGTGTTTCTGAAAGTATTTGTATGGAATGTAGCCATGTATGGAAGTGAAACATGGACGATAAATAGTTTGGACAAGAAGAGACTAGAAGCTTTAGAAATGTGGTGCTACAGAAGAATGCTTAATATTAGATGGGTAGATCACATAACTAATGAGGAAGTACTGAATAGGATTGGGGAGAAGTTTGTGGCACAACTTGACTAGAAGAAGGGATCGATTGGTAGAACATGTTCTGAGGCATCAAGGGATCACCAATTTAGTATTGTAGGGCAGCGTGGAGGGTAAAAATCGCAGAGGGAGACCAAGAGATGAATACACTAAGCAGATTCAGAAGGATGTAGGTTGCAGTAGGTACTGCGAGATGAAGAAGCTTATACAGGATAGAGTACCATGGAGGGCAGCATCAAACCAGTCTCAGGACTGAAGACCACAATAACAACAACATATTTATTTACAGCTTTGACAAAGCAGACACATGTTTCAAAGTTTTCCTGTCCTTGAGAGTAGTCACCAGCATTGATATAACCCCTTGCCAGCAATGTGGAAGTCGTAGGACACATTGAGCAGTGCCAGATGTGTTGATACGTGGAGTGGAGCGGTCTACTGCCTGACAAATCTCTGTAACAGTTCTGAAACGAATGCCATAAAGTGGTTCCTTCATCTCAGGAATCAAGCCCCATCGATCGACCGAATCAGTCGCAAGTTCGTGCCACACGAGACCGGGCATTGTCGTACAAAGTGACGAGCGGATCCTGAAGAAAGTGTCACCGCTTCTTTCTCTAAGCTGTTCATTTTTGGAACACAGCCTGCAGTCCACCACAGTCCCAGGACTTAAGCCCTTATGATTTTAACTTGATTCCTTAGATGAAGGAAGCACACTTCTCGGTATTCGTTTCAGAACTGTTACAGAGATTCGGGAAATAGACTGCTCCTCTCGAACTATCAACACAACTAGCGCTGCTAAAGCTATCCTATGAGTTCTACATTACTGACAACTGGTTATACACAATTCTGGTGACTACTCTGAAGGACAGTAAAACTTTGAAACATTTATGTATTATGTATAAGTTGTAAATAAACCTTTCCCCACCATTAAAGTTCCAACCCCCGTATAAATGACAATGCAGAGCCACGGTCACAATTGCATAAATGGGAATTTTTTCATGCACAATAAGTTTATAATAAGGGAAATTAAATTTTTGTATCTCCAAAAATATTTACTAATAATTTCAATGGCATTTTCAAGATTTTATCGGTAATTCATTACTTTCATAATAGTTATCACACTTTTTGTAAATCTGATATTTTAAACAGACCAGCATTAATTGTGAAAGAGTTACATCATGACGTTAGTTGTGAAATGGTTAACTTATGGATACAATCGTAATTGAACTCCACTTTAAATTTTTTTTAAATTTGTGCATAATTTAAACTTATGGTACAAATTTAGACAGTAAAAAATAAATAGATTTAATGCTCGCAATATTAATATAATATGCAAGTAAAATGAATTTTACCTAAATTTAATAATAGTGGTAATAATAGGTCTTACAATAATCACATGGCTATTTAAAAATGGTTCTCTAGACTGTTATTAACAAATGGATAGCTCGTCGCATCTCGTTCCATCAACTGGTGACCCGCATTCCCATTTCCACATACACACACTTTATTTCTTCCTTTCATCAGTAATCATTGGATGACACTATAGTCCTGGAAACAGTTTAAACGAGTAAGTTAACTTCCTGTGAAATTGAGACAAAAGGAAATCTTCACTTTCCACCAGGAACATTTATAAGCATACTGCTGAAAAATTACTTTACTGAAAAGGATTTTCATATTAAAGTTTTTCAAGTTAAATTAATTCAAGTGTCGTTTTTAAACAAACACATTAAATTCAGTTGTTATGTGTTACTCAGCACTCAGGAAACTAAATCCGTGTGCCACTTTTATATATAGCCGCCACGAAGCTACTAAAATTTTTATTTCCTGCATGTAGTTTCGAAATTATATTATTATCCATCAGACATTAAATTTTTAAAAATTGGTGTACAGTGCTTTCATGATTTTAAAATAATAGTAATTTTAAAATCATTAAAATAGAACATGAATATTAACCTTATTTCACGTGCAAATGGTATTATCTATATAACCCCCAAAAAGCTTCTGCAGTATTTATTTTTCTGCAAATCATTTCGACAGTGTGTCACCATTTAGCATACTTAAAAATTTTAAAATCGTGTATGTAACTTCGTAATTTTAAAATCACAAATATCAGCAGCTTTGTGGTGGCTATGTATACAATATCATTTACAACAACTTTTTCACTATCGTTAAGTATAAGAGTAATGATGAAAGAAAGCACGAACATTTTCCCTGACCCATGCCGCCCTTCTCCTGAAGGGAACCTCACCCCCCCCCCATGCCGCCCTTCTCCAGAAGACAACCCCCCCCCCCACTCCGCCTTACTCGCAAGCGAGCGACAATGACTGATTGGGCAGTCACTGTTATAGATTGTTGAAGGCTTTAGCTAGGTCACGAAAATGCCAATAATGTAAATTTTTCTCGTTTACTTCTTTCACAACTCATTTGCCTAGGTAAATAATGGGGAGGGTGTAGAATCACCCAGCATCCTAAAACCATGGTAATCATCATCAAGAACAGGAATGGGGCAAGCATCGAACCTTGCGGGACCCCATCTTTAACGTGTTATTGTCATGCTGTCATTTGATAGGTGTACTATCCTCCTCCAACTTGTAGTTCCTATCCATCTTCATTGCTTTCCCGGAAGAATACTGGGTGTGTATTATCGTCGCTGATTTTGGTTTTGCAGAAAAACGGCACGGTGGACGCCGGGCGGCTGCGGGTGAAGCGCGGCATCGAGAACATCGACGACCTGGGCCGCGTGGTGGCCTTCAACGGCGAGCCCAAGATGTCCTCCTGGCGGGGCGACCCGTGCAACGACCTGCGCGGCACAGACTCCACCATCTTCCCGCCCTTCAGGGACCCCAAGGAGCCCATCGTCGCCTTCGGCGCAGACCTCTGTCTGTAAGGCAAACCTGCAGTACCCAATAGCATCCAGAGCCTCCTCCTTTACTCTGCAAAAACAGTCTGTATAACAGCATGATAGGACATGTGCTAAGACATCAGGGAATAACTTTCATTGGTACTAGAGGGTGCAAAATGTAGGGGAACACACAGACTGGAACCTATTCGAGAAATGACCGAGGACACTGCGTGTAAGTGCTGCTCTGCGATGAAGAGGCTGGCACAGGAGAACAACTTGTAGTGCGCAGCATCAAAGCAGTCGCAATACTGATGACTCCAGATTAGTATACGTTTTTATAGAACCGAGATCTCCTCTGTACGAATCAACAAGGATTCCACAAACAGAACTTCAGGAATCTCAGCCATTGCTGTTCGTCCATGGATGCAGAGGGCACTAAACATCGGAGACTACACTGATGCCATGTTCCTGTACTAGGGGCGGGCATCCCTTAGACTTACGCACCAAAATTTTTTATGAAATTACAGTGAAATACAGACCTTTGTAGCTGCTTACAGGAGTTGATAAATATCAATGGGGACAGTTCAAAACCTGTGGTGTCACCGCTAGAAACCACACTTGCTAGGTGGTAGCCTTTAAATCGGCCGCGGTCCGTTAGTATACGTCGGAACCGCGTGTCGCCACTATCAGTGATTGCAGACCGAGCGCCGCCACACGGCAGGTCTAGTCTAGAGAGACTCCCTAGCACTCGCCCCAGTTGTACAGCCGACTTGGCTAGCGATGGTTCACTGACTACATACGCTCTCATTTGCAGAGGCGAGGCCGCGGTGGTCTAGCGGTTCTGGCGCTGCAGTGCGGAACCGCGGAACTGCTACTGTCGCAGGTTCGAATCCTGCCTCGGGCATGGGTGTGTGTGATGTCCTTAGGTTAGTTAGGTTTAAGTAGTTCTAAGTTCTAGGGGACTTATGACCTAAGATGTTGAGTCCCATAGTGTTCAGAGCCATTTGAACCATTTTTTTGCAGAGGCGACAGTTTAGCATAGCCTTCAGCTACGTCATTTGCTACGACCTAGCAAGGCGCCATATTCAGTTACTATGTCTTCTGCACAGAAAATATTGTGACTCATGTAACGTCAAGAGCGACGTTCATCATTAATGGATTGAAGTTAAGTATCAAAGTAATTACGTCCGCTTTCTGAATTCTAATTCCTTGTCATGTTCCACACCTCGCGTCAGTATAGTTCTTCCCTCCTCACGCCAGCCTGCGTGAGCTAAAACGCGTGCCTTTCGGCCTCCTCTAGTAACACGGTGTTGGCTCTTCTGCCAACCCAACAAAACCTGTGCCCCATGGGCAGGGACACTACCAATGTAGTGTGTGGACAATAAGTTGGAAATGAGAGATAAGTCCCTGCAGTCGCAGTATCCTCTGTGTCCTCGAAGGCTCAGTCCGACAAAGCGTCTGCCACGTAAGCAGGAGGTCCTGGGTTCGAGTGCCGGTGGGGGGACACATTTTCAACTGTCCACGTTGATATTTATAAACACCTGTAAGTGGCTACAAAGATTCGATTTCACTGTAGTTTCATTCTTCGAGAGCTGCTAGATCACCATTGGTGTCTGTTCTTTTGGACACCATATTGATATAAAATTATTTCTTGTCTCTGACTTGTTGGATGCCGCCAACCACGAATCCTCTCCTGTGACAATCTTTTCATCTCTGAGTAGCCCTTGAAACCTACGTCCTCAATTATTTGCTGGATGTATCCTAATCTGCCTTCTTCTACAATTTTTACTCTCTGCAGCTCCCTCGAGTACCATGGAAGTTATTCCCTGAGAGATGTCCTACCATCCTGCCTCTTCTTCTTATCCAACCAAATCCTTACCCCTACACCACAGCTCCATAACTGCACCAAATACTGGACCAAATTTTTGACTGCTTTCAGGACTTTCCTGTAGATGGAAATGCACATAATTCTCTTAACGGAACGAAATCTAATAGTAACACAAGGAAATTGCTTGGGCAGTTACTGTTTACATCCCGGGTACTGGCATCTAGATGGAGTTACTGCATGAGCTAGTCCAGCGCATGTTTCATTCGAGACAGATCTGGGGATCATGCTGGCCATGGGAATACCTCAGCATCAAGCAGACATTTCATAGAGTAACGTGCCATGGGCGGACGAGCACTGTCCTGTAAAAAAGATGGCGCCACGATACTGCCACTTGAGAGGTAACACATGAGGACGTAGGGTGTACATGAACTCATATTGTGCAGACAATCACTAACAACTATAACCTGAAACCACACCTCATGGCTTACCACGCCTCTCCAAAACATTTCAAGAATGAGAACGCTGCCGGCCACGGTGGCCGAGCGATTCTAGGCGCTTCAGTCCGCAACCACCTGGCTGCTACGGTCGCAGGTTTGAATCCTGCCTCGGGCATGGATGTGTGTGACGTCCTTTGGTTAGTTAGGTTTACGTAGTTCTAAGCCTAGGGGACTGATGACCTCAGATGTTAAGCCCCATAGTGCTTAGAGCCATTTGAACCATTGGAATGAGAAATCTACCTAGGATGCCGCCATAGTCGTCAACAATAGTCATGTGCAGTAGGGCAGATCAGCAGTTCACGCTGAACGTTATGCGACGCCATTCATCAGCCTCCATGGTTCACATTCACAGCACCACTCGAAACGCACCCGTTTGTGTTGTGGGGTCAAAGGTGTCCTATGCGCCAGATGGTAATTTCTTTGTTCGGCAGCTGCTACTTTCCGGCCAGTGGTGTAGTATGACACACAGTAATGTTGGCCGGTGAGTGTGCTGTGTTCAAAGATATGCAGGTTAATACGTCCATGCAACAGTATGTCTTCTGTAACACCATAACATGCTAACCACGAAAGCATCACGTTCGATCGTTTTCCTGAGTTCATTATTTGTTCCAGACTGAATACGTTCTCATCCGAGATGAACACTTGACGCCACTCGTCCATGGTCCTGTTTCTGTGATCTTGGCACTATTGCAAACGCGCCGCCGATGTGCGGACGGCTGCGCTACGCAACGTTCTGGTGGCTAGGAAAGGAAGCCTTCTATGCAGTCCGGGAGCCACTGTGAAACCACGTGGGGCTGCGTGCCTTGCAGTCCTTTAAAATTCGAATGCTACACTACTGGTCATTGCTACACCAAGAAAAAATGCAGATGATTAAAGGGTATTCGTTGGACAAATATATCGTACTAGAACTGACATGTGATTAAATTTTCACGCAATTTGGGTGCATAGATCCTGAGAAATCAGTACCCAGAACAACCACCTCTGGCCGTAATTGTTGTTGTGGTCTTCAGTCCTCAAACGGCATTGATACTCCTGGGCATTGAGTCACAGCTTGGATGGCGTGTACAAGTACAGCTGTGCATCCAGCTTAAACACGATACCATAGTTCATCAAGAGTAGTGACTGGCGTATTGTGACGAGCCAGTTGCTCGGCCACCATTGACCAGACGTTTTCAATTTGTGAGAGATATGGAGAATGTGCTGACCAGGGCAGCAGTAGAACATTTTCTGTATCCAGAAAGGCCCGTACAGGACCTGCAACATGCAGTCGTGCATTATCCTGCTGAAATGCAGGGTATCGCAGGGATCGAATGAAGGGTAGAGCCACGGGTATGTGGGGATCGTGAACAGCATCAGATGTTGAGTCAAAACAGTGTGAAGAACACGGAGATGGTGCGTATTCGTGTCTGACAGCGTTATTAGCACTTTAAAGACTTTAAATGGGACTTTATCGTGGGTCTGTATTTGGACGGCTTGCCGAGTCGTTCAATATCAAAATTTTTCGGACATTCAGGTGTGACAGTGGCCAGATGTTACATAGTATGGGAACGTGAGTTCAGGCATATCGTCACCAAGGTTCTGGTTGGCCACGTCTAATCACCAAAGTGATGATGAATGCTGTACACCAAGTATATGATAGTTCCTTTACGTCTGCACGTCCCATCCGGGAACAAGTAATTGTTTCCCTGTAGCATTCTGTGTTACCCCACATCATTGTCCGCCCCCGGTAGCTGAATGCTCAGGCGACGGAATGTCAATGCTAAGGGCTCGGGTTCGATTCCCGGTTGGGTCGGAGATTTTTCTCCGCTCAGGGACTGGGTGTTGTGTTGTCCCAATCATCATCATTTCATCCCCATCGACGCGCAGGTCGCCAAAGTGGCGTCAAATCGAAAGACTTGCACCCGGCGAACGGTCTACCCGACGGGAGGCCCTAGTCACACCACATAATAACCCCACATCATTGATCCCAGATTGTCCATAGGTGGACTAGAGAAATGCAGCCCCGTCCGTAGGCTGCTGTGAACGTCACAGCACAAACGGCCGCGTTTGGAGCGATGCCATGACAGGGAAACATGGACTGCTGATGAATGGCGTCGCGTTGCCTCCAGTGACGAACGGTGCGTTGGCACTGTCCTGGTTCACCATTGTCAGCGAGTGTGGGGATGACCTGACTGAGGACAGATTCTTCCAATACGAGGTCTTTTAACATTTTTAAATGTTCGGATAATAAGTTGCCGTCTCTTTATCTAAGAATAGATTATGAATGCAGCTAGCCGCTATGTCTGTGTAATGTCTTGTCTGTATAGACGTGTATCTGTTGCCTTTAAAATCCCTTCACCTTCACACATAAATCTATACAGTAAAGTAAGGCCTCTTGGCTGATCCGTGATAAGAGAGGCGGAAAATTAGACTAATGGAGGATTATTAGTATTATCTCTATTTTCATTCGCTCTCTCTCTTTCTCTCCGTTATCTATGTACAGTTTTTAATATAATATTTCATTACGTGAAATCAGCCAAATAGGATCTTTGGTGGAGTCCTTCGTCTTGGTAATCAGCGGCTGGCTTGCTGTAAGAGATCTTTACATTTATTATTACTGTTATACACTGCAGTCAGTCGGGAGAATCAATCGTTTGGACAATTTGTTTCTTTTACGAAAGATTGCGAATTACAGATGTGTACGAAGCCTTTTTGGACGATTTAACACAGACTCAGTGATTGCAGGCTCTCTTCGACACAGCTGAAACTTCCCCACTAATTACAGGGCCAACGTGATCATCAAATGATTCAGAAAAAACTCATTCGTTCATTCACTCCAGAACAAAAAAGTCACAAACCTTATTTATGGAGGAAATTGTGTATTAAATCCATCTCCATTACATATCCAGATCTCCGGTGATTCCACGCCTGAATTATTTTCCTTTTACAGTCTCTTTATCCTCAAACAAACCGCTAGCGGCACAAATGTTACTTGGCTCCCTTTAGCGAGGAGAAAAGCAGAATATGTATCTCTCAGAAACACGTCAATCCCTCAACAGGTACTCCAGAAGCTGTCCTAGTTACCCCTCTAACAACCATGGAGAATGCATATATGCATCTCTGTTATTTCAAAGAATAAACGCACTAGAAAATACTTTGGCGTCGTCGAGCTGTCGCCGCATATATTACGAGAAAATCAGATCAGATAACTTTTCCAAAGTGAATGAATGTGGATGGTTTGATTGAAAATGATTAATTGGTGCGTGGGAGAGGATATTTTCTGTGGGGTCATTACAGTCTGTTCAAAAACTTCCGGAAAATTCGTAATTTCTCTCCAACGGTGTATTGGAGCGACCTGGGGCTGGCATATCAGCACACGCGTGTGTTTAATGTGTAACTGCCGGAAGTTTCATTGTTGTATGTCTGTCAGGAGGTGGAGTGCCCCAGGGAAGTGTGTTAGGTTCGCTGTTGTTTTCTATCTACATAAAGGATCTTTTGGATAGGGTGGATAGCAATGTGCGGCTGTTTGCTGATGATACTGTGGTGTACGGGAAGGTGTCGTCGTTGAGTGACTGTAGGAGGATAAAAGATGACTTGGACAGGATTTGTGATTAGTGTAAAGAATGGCAGCTAACTCTAAATATAGATAAATGTAAATTAATGCAGGTGAATAGGAAAAAGAATCCGGTAATGTTTGAATACTCCATTAGTAGTGTAGCGCTTGACACAGTCACGTCGATTAAATATTTGGGCGTAACATTGCAGAGCGATATTAAGTGGGACAGGTATGTAATGGCAGTTGTGGGGAAGGCGGATAGTCGTCTTCGGTTCATTGGTAGAATTTTGGGAAGACGTGGTTCATCTGTAAAGGAGATAGCTTATAAAACACTAATACGACCTATTCTTGAGTGCTGCTCGAGCGTTTGGGATCCCTATCAGGTCGGATTGAGGGAGGGCATGGAAGCAATTCAGAGGCGGGCTGCTAGATTTGTTACTGGTAGGCTTCATCATCACGCGAGTGTTACGTAAATGCTTCAGAAACTCGAGTGGGAGTCTCTAGAGGAAAGGAGGCGTTTTTTTCGCGAATCGCTACTGAGGAAATTTAGAGAACCACCATTTGAGGCTCACTGCAGTACAATTTTACTGCCGCCAACTTATATTTCGCGGAAAGACCACAAAGATAATATAAGAGAGATTAGGGCTCGTACAGAGGCATATAGGCATTTTTCCCTCGTTCTGTTTGGGAGTGGAACAGGGAGAGAAGATGCTAGTTGTGGTACGAGGTACCCTCCGCCACGCACCGTATGGTGGATTGCGGAGTATGTATGTAGATGTAGATGCATCTGTACCATCCCGGTCGTCCACGTGCTGCTTCATGTGGAGTGCATCTTTCTTTGGGCCAAATACATGGAACTCGGAAGATGCGAGATCCAGGCTGTAGGGTGGCTACGCGCACATATCTTGTATGTATTAAGTGCGCCCCTCCACGCCAACACTTGCATGGTGACCATTCCAAAGATCTACTGTCACCTCTGTTTTGGTTAGTATCAGAAAACAATTCCCCCGAAAATTTAGCCATTTCTGTTTTCTTGGCTTATTAACCATTTTTAACTTTCAGAGAAGCGTCATGATTGGAGAATTTTGACTAAAACCCACACATTACTCTGGCTGCCATGTTGAAACTTGCTTTTTTTTTGCGAAACACAGCGGAGTTGACACTGCCTCACCTCACTAACGTGTTGTGCAGACATAATTGCGGGAGAGTTTTGAACAGCTGTGTGTTACACTACTGGCCATTAAAACTGCTACACCACGAAGATGACGTGCTACAGACGCGAAATTTAGCCGACAGGAAGAAGATACTGTGATATGCAAATGATTAGTTTTTCAGAGCATTCACAAAAGATTGGCGCCGGTAGCGACACCTACAACGTGCTGACATGAGGAAAGTTTCCAACCGATTTCTCATACAAAAACAGCAGTTGACCGGCTTTTGCTGGTGAAACGTTATTGTAATGCCTCGTGTAAGGAGGAGAAATGCGTGCCATCACGTTTCCGACTTTGATAAAGGTCGGATGGTAGCCTATCGCGATTGGCGTTTATCGTATCACGACATTGCTACTCGCATTGGGCGAGATCCAATGACTGTTAGCAGAATATGGAATCGGTGGGTTCAGGAGGGTAATAAGGAATGTCGTGCTGGATCCCAACAGCGTCGTATCGCTAGTAGTCGAGATGACAGGAATCTTATCCGCATGGCTGTAACGGATCGTGCAGCCACGTCTCGATCCCTGAGTCAACAGATGGGGACGTTAGCAACACAACAACCATCTGCACGAACAGTTCGACGACGTTTGCAGCAGCATGGACTATCAGCTCGGAGACCGTGGTTGCGGTTACCCTTGATGCTGCATCATAGACAGGAGTGCCTGCGATGGTGTACTCAACGACGAACGTGGGTGCAGAATGGCAAAACTTCATTTTTTTCCGATGAATCCAGGTTCTTTTTACAGCATCATGATGGTCGCATCCGTGTTTGACGACATCGCGGTGAACGCACATTGGAAGCGTGTATTCGTCATCGCCATACTGGCGTATCACCTGGTGTGATGGTATGGGATGCCACTGGTTACACGTCTCGGCCACCTCTTGTTCGCGTTGACGGCGCTTTTAACAGTGGACGTTACATTTCAGATGTGTTACGACCCGTGACTTTACCCTTCATTCGATTCCTGCGGACTCTACATTTCAGCAGGATAATGCACGACCGCATGTTGCAGATCCTGTACGGGCCTTTCTGGATACAGAAAATGTTTGACTGTTGCCATTGCCAGCACATTCTCCGGATCTCTCACCAATTGGAAACGTCTGGTCAATGGTGGGCGAGCAACTGGCTCGTCACAATACGCCAGTCACTACTCTTGATGAACTGTGGTATCGTGTTGAAGCTGCATCGGCAGCTGTACCTGTACACGCCATCCAAGCTCTGTTTGACTCAATGCCCAGGCGTGTCAAGGCCGTTATTACGGCCAGAGGTGGTTGTTGTGCGTACTGATTTCTCAGTATCTATGCACCAAAATTGCGTGAAAATGTAATCGAATGTCAGTTCTAGTATAATATATTTGTCCAATGAATACCCTTTAATCATCTGCATTTCTTCTTGGTGTAGCAATTTTAATGGGCAGTAGTGTAAAGTGTATTAAGTGAGGAAGTGAGGAAAAGTAAGGTCAGTAGCTTATGAAAAAGCACATACACGGTGTAAAAAAAAGTGTATTGTCTTCACTTATCTTATTCCAAAACCCATAGCATTTCTCGTTTCACCATCTAACGATGGCCCTCACCAATTACAAACTTTCATCGAAAAATTCTGTAGTTATTGGAATAACACGGTAGATAATGACTTTTTACATAATATCTATGTTGTACTCTCTTCTTCTCGTTCTATCATTTGCCAAAATCTCATTTCGATATCTGAAACCCTTTATGAAATATGAGGAATGTTGTGGATAAATCACTCTGGCTTTATCGCTGGCGCGGCGCGATCGCAAACGAGTGTGCTACATCAAATCAGTTTTCTCGACTTGCTTAGAGATAGAGACCTCTACCCAAGTCTAAGGAAATATTCAGTATGTTAAAATTTCATACGCAACAACGTATTATGTAATATTCACCAAACGCAAAATCATAGCGACCTCTAACTTTCATTGCAAACTTTCCCAAATTACGTGCAGTGTCTTATTTCCACGTAAATATGATAGTAACTACGACCATTAAGGAAATGATGGGTACATTATTATGAACCTGACATAAAAGCTATAAGTACAGCGAAAGTGAAATTTGTTTACCGAATACCTTCTGTAAAATCGTTCTTGAGAAAAATTTCAGGGCGTGCTCCTCGATTCTGTCAACGCTGACCGGCCGAAAGGGTGAAACACACTTATCGGCCTCCCCTTCCGAAGAAACAAATCAACTCGCCAGGCGCTTGAACGAAATCTGGTCATTGCGGATCGGCGACCTCCTCGGACCCTACGTGTGATTCCCAAAGTAGTGCCGCCTGCAGCGCTGGCACTTCGGCAACCCGCCACACACACCTGTATTGCTGCTGGACTATTTGCCCTGAAACATAGATTATTCCCACTTCACTCTTCGCTCATATGTTTGTATTCAGTAGTGCTCGGTTGTGGCTCAGGAATGTTCACCCAGCTGAGCTACTCGCCCGTTAACGGTGGTGCACAGCAGTACAGACAGGTTTACTGACATAGAGTTGGCCGATGTGCAGTTCCTGTATCGGTTCATTAAATGCAAAACAATGACGCTGTGCAGCGCGGATCCTACAGTGTCAGCAAAAACACTACATCACTTCTTCACGAGAGAGTTGTTGAGTCACGCTGTTTCACATGTTGCACGTTTTTCTGATTGCATTTTACTGGCTTTCCCACTGTTGTCAAGGCATTCTATTTCTATAAGACTTTTATCCATTGTGGATGTGGAACACTGCGACTGTGGTGTGAAAAGGTTTTCAGAAATTACTGCAACCAGTCGCCTTTTATGTAGATGTATTTTATTTAACCATGACCGGTTTCGAGCTGCCTAGCAACTCATCATCAGATGGTATATACATTTAGTGCTTTTTTGTACCCATTGTGTGGGTGGTTGACTATCTGTGGAGATAAATCTTTCTGCAGGTATATATATCTCTTTTAGGACGTATTTTTGAAACCATTGTGTCTTGTTTTTCACAATTACACAAGTTAAAACTTTCACTAGATGTATATTACTTTTATGAGGCACTGTTGGAAACATATATCTTGTTTTTCGTAAACATCGCTGAACACACTTAGCCACAGATACGAATACAGGATTTACACATTATAAACAAGCCAAAGATTGCAATATAACTACAGTATCAAAGATTTCAAGTTGACCAGAGGCATTATTAGTCATCGCACACACTGACAAGAGATTTGTCTTTATTACATAGAAAATAAATGTAAATTAGCTTAAACTATTAAAATATTTATTTATAAATTAACTGTGCAATTTTAACGGGTATATTAAACTAAATTTTTTACATAATATTTCAGTTACATTTAAGATTATTGGTATTGAGAGTATTATGACAGCTAATTTCTTGCTCCTTCCATTGGCTGATCTTGGCATGCGATGTCAGGGATGAGAGATTGATGGTTAACTTGAAATAATAAGTAATGCTGGTACTTGAAAGGGTGTGGAAAAGGAGTTGGCGGTGGGGGGGGGGTGTATAGGAAAAAGGAGAGGGGGGGGGGGACATTTTGTTTCTGAATGACTGTTTAGTTTTTTAAGTTCAAAGAATCCTTAAAATTCTGAAAGAAGGAGTTATTCGCCAATTCTGTCTGCTCATTTAAAATGGTATGTGGGGAATTATGTTTGTGGGTGAAAATCTCTAATTGTTCGAGAAGATCCATCTTGAATCCCTTGTCTACAGTGTGTAGGATTTGAAGGTTAGTTTTAATGTCTGTTATGGAATGTTTATTATCTGCTAGATGGGTAGCAAAAGTGGATCTATTTAAGTTGTTTAGGCGAAGTGCATCAGTGTGCTCTTTGTATCGGATCTCAAAATTTCTACCTGTTTGCCCTATGTAGTAGCAGGAGCAGCTGTCACATCTTAATTTATATATACCAGATTTTTGGTAGGGTGTGCTGGCTATTAAATAGCCAGCTGGCTATTAAATAGATCCACTTTTGCTACCCATCTAGCAGATAATAAACATTCCATAACAGACATTAAAACTAACCTTCAAATCCTACACACTGTAGACAAGGGATTCAAGATGGATCTTCTCGAACAATTAGAGATTTTCACCCACAAACATAATTCCCCACATACCATTTTAAATGAGCAGACAGAATTGGCGAATAACTCCTTCTTTCAGAATTTTAAGGATTCTTTGAACTTAAAAAACTAAACAGTCATTCAGAAACAAAATGTCCCCCCCCTCTCCTTTTTCCTATACACCCCCCCCCCCCCACCGCCAACTCCTTTTCCACACCCTTTCAAGTACCAGCATTACTTATTATTTCAAGTTAACCATCAATCTCTCATCCCTGACATCGCATGCCAAGATCAGCCAATGGAAGGAGCAAGAAATTAGCTGTCATAATACTCTCAATACCAATAATCTTAAATGTAACTGAAATATTATGTAAAAAATTTAGTTTAATATACCTGTTAAAATTGCACAGTTAATTTATAAATAAATATTTTAATAGTTTAAGCTAATTTACATTTATTTTCTATGTAATAAAGACAAATCTCTTGTCAGTGTGTGCGATGACTAATAATGCCTCTGGTCAACTTGAAATCTTTGATACTGTAGTTATATTGCAATCTTTGGCTTGTTTATAATGTGTAAATCCTGTATTCGTATCTGTGGCTAAGTGTGTTCAGCGATGTTTACGAAAAACAAGATATATGTTTCCAACAGTGCCTCATAAAAGTAATATACATCTAGTGAAAGTTTTAACTTGTGTAATTGTGAAAAACAAGACACAATGGTTTCAAAAATACGTCCTAAAAGAGATATATATACCTGCAGAAAGATTTATCTCCACAGATACTCAACCACCCACACAATGGGTACAAAAAAGCACTAAATGTATATACCATCTGATGATGAGTTGCTAGGCAGCTCGAAACCGGTCATGGTTAAATAAAATACATCTACATAAAAGGCGACTGGTTGCAGTAATTTCTGAAAACCTATTCTATTTCTATGTTTAAAACAGCAGATAAAATTTGGCTTCATGCATTCCTAAGAGAAAGTATCCATTTCTTCCAAGGTAATTATGTAAGTGTAGACCAGATATGGCTCAAATTCAAAGATACAGTATCGACAGCAATAGACAGATTCATACCGCATATGTTAATAAGAGACGGGACTGATCCACCATGGTACACAAAACACGTCAGAACACTGTTTCAGAAGCAACGATTAAGCACGCCAAATTCAGAAGAATTCAATGCGAGATGCTTTTAATAGTTTCCACGATGTAGTATTGTCTCATAATATGGTAGAAAACCCGAAGAGATTCTGGTCGTATGTAAAGTACACCAGTAGCAAAAAGCAGTCAATACCGTCACTGCGCGATAGCGATGGAAATGTTACCGATGATGGTGGCACTAAAGCGTAGATACTAAATACAGTTTTCCGTAATTCCTTTACGAAAGAAGACGAAGTAAATATTCCAGAATTCGAAACCAGAACCTGTTAGTATGAGTGACAAAAAAGTAGATATCTTAGGTGTTGCGAAACAACTCAAATCACTTAAGAAAGGCAAGTCTTCCGGTCCAGATGGTATACCAATCATCTTCCTCTCAGAGTATGTAGACACAATAGCGCCTTTCTTAGCAATCATAAACAACCGCTCATTTGACGAAAGGTCTGTTCCTAAAGACTGGAAAGTAGCACTGGTCACACCATAATTCAAGAACGGAAACAGGAGTAACCCATTGAATTACAGGTCCATATCACTGACCCCAGTTTGCAGTAGGATTTTGAAGCATATACTGTACTCGAACATTATGAATCACCTTGAAGAAAATGACTTATTGATACATAACCAACACGGATTCAGAAAATATCGTTCTTGTACAACACAGCTAGCTCTTTATTTCCATGAAGTAATGAGTGCTGTCGACAAGGGATCTCAGATCGATTCCATGTTCCTAGATTTCGAGAAGGCTTTTGATACCGTTCCTCACAAGCGACTATTAATCAAATTGAGTGCATATGGATTATCGTCTCAGTTGTGTGACTGGATTCGTGATTTCCTCTCAGAGAGGTCACAGTTCCTAGTGACAGACAGTAAATCATCGAGTAGAATAGAAGAGATATCTGGCGTTCTGCAAGGTAGTGTGATAGGCCCTCTGCTGTTCCTGATTTACGTAAATGATCTAGGTGATAATCTGAGCAACCCCCTTAGATTGTTTGCAGATGACGCTGTAATTTACCGTCTAGTAAAATCATCAGACGATCAATTCCAATTACAAAATGATCTAGAGAGAATTTCTGTATGGTGCGAAAATTGACAATTGGCACTAAACAAAGAAAAGTACGAGGTCATCCACATGGATACTAAAAGAAATCCGATAAATTTTGGGTATACGATAAATCGCACAAATCTAAGGGCTGTCAATTCGACTAAATACCTAGGAATTGCAATTACGAGCAACTTAAATTGGAAAGACCACACAGATAATATTGTGGGGAAGGCGAAACAGAGATTGCGCTTTGTTGGCAGGACACTTACGTTGGAAGATGTGACTAAAGAGACAGCCTACATTACACTTGTCCGTCCTCTGCTGGAATATTACTGCGCGGTGTGGATCCTTACCAGGTAGGATTGACGTAGGACATCGAAAAAGTGAAAAGAATAGCAGCCAGTTTCGTGTTATCGCGCAATAGGGGTGAGAGTGTCACTGATATGATACCCGAGTTGGGGTGGCAGTCACTGAAACAAAGGCGGTTTTCTTTGCGGCGAGATCTATTTACGAAGTTTCAATCACCAACTTTCCAACTTTCTCTTCCGAAGGCGAAAATATTTTGTTGACACCCACCCACTTAGGGAGAAATGATCATCATAACAAAATAAGAGAAATAAGAACTCGAACGGAAAGATTTAGGTGATCCTTTTAACCACGCGCCATTAGAGAGTGGAATGGTGGATAAGTATGATAATGGTTCGATGAACCCTCCGCCAGGCACTTAAGTGTGAATTTCAAGTAGCCATGTAGATGTAGATGCAGATTTCTACAGTATATAAACTATGGTTAAAACACGAATATATCATAGGAACATTGAGGTGAATAAATGAGCCTCTAACTATAAAAAATTATGAAACTTCTTCAAACTCATACTGTGTATGGTACAGCAAAATGAGTTTTCATTTCTTTTTATTATAGAAGATTTACTACGAAGGGCAGCTGAGATGCATGATAATTAATTTAGAGAGATCCCTTCCAGTCGTACTAATATTTATTTAAACTGAGATTTTAAAAACTCATCGTCAGGTGTAAAAATTGTAGTATTTAGTAACAAATAACATGTGGTCGGGCAGTCGGTGCAAGAGTTCCAGTCGTTGCACGTTGGCGGAATCTGCCCGCCAACGGGCAGCCACACGGTACGTACGGCAACCACTACTGTGATCATTTAAGTATTACCAAATACTAAAATTTCGCACACCTGAAGATGGGATCTTAAAATCTCTAAACCGGTCGTGGCTTAAATATATATTGATACAACTGAAGCATCTGCCTCTAAATGAATTATCTTTTTATTGTAACATGATCAAATGGTTCAAATGGATCTGAGCACTATGGGACTTAACTTATGAGGTCATCAGTCCCCTAGAACTTAGAACTACTTAAACCTAACTAACCTAAGGACATCACACAGATCTATGCCCGAGACAGGATTTGAACCTGCGACTGTAGTGGTCGTGCGGTTTCAGATTAAAGCGCCTAGAAACGCTCGGCCACCCCGGCCGGCCTGTAACATGATCGATTTCTGGACTATCTGTGCTGTTCTCAGATATGCTTGGTGCACAAATACAGTACTGGCCATTAAAATTGCTACACCAAGAAGAAATGCAGATGATAAACGGGTATTCATTGGACAAATATATTATACTAGAACTGACAAGTGATTACATTTTCACGCAATTTTGGGTGCATAGATCCTGAGAAATCAGTACCCAGAACAATCACCTCTGGCCGTAATAACGGCCTTGATACGCCTGGGCATTGAGTCAAACAGAGCTAGGATGGCGTGTACAGGTACAGCTGCCCATGCAGCTTCAACACGATACCACAGTTCATCAAGAGTAGTGACTGGCGTATTGTGACGAGCCAGTTGCTCGGCCACCATTGACCAGACGTTTTCAGTTGGTGAGAGATCCGGAGAATGTGCTGGCCAGGGTAGCAGACGAACATTTTCTGTATCCAGAAAGGCCCGTACAGGACCCTCAACGTGCGGTCGTGCATTATCATGCTGAAATGTAGGGTTTCGCAGGGATCGAATGAAGGGTAGAGCCACGGGTCGTAACACACCCGAAATGTAACGTTCACTGTTCAAAGTGCCGTCAATGCGAACAAGAGGTGACCGAGACGTTTAACCAATGGCACCCCATACCATCACGCCGGCTTATACGCCAGTATGGCGATGACGAATACACACTTCCAATGTGCGTTCACCGCGATGTCACCAAACACGGATGCGACCATCATGATGCAGTAAACAGAACCTGGATTCATCCAAAAAAATGACGTTTTGACATTCGTGCACCCAGGTTCGTCGTTGAGTACACCATCGCAGGCGCTCCTGTCTATGATGCAGCGTCAAGGGTAACCGCAGCTATGGTCTCCGAGCTGATAGTCGTCGAACTGTTTCTGCAGATGGTTGTTGTCTTGCAAATGTCCCCATCTCTTGATTCAGGGATCGTGACGTGGCTGCACGATCCGTTAAAGCCATGCGGATAAGATGCCTGTCACCTCGACTGCTAGTGATACGAGACCGTTGGGATCCAGCACGGCGTTCCGTATTACCCTCCTGAACCCACCGATTCCATATTCTGCTAACAGTCCCTGGATCTCGACCAACGCGATCAGCAATGTCGCGATACGATAAACCGCAATCACGATAGGCTACAATCCGACCTTTATCAAAGTGGGAAACGTGATGGTACGCATTTCTCCTCCTTACCCGAGGCATCACAACAACGTTTCACCAGGCAACGCCGGTCAACTGCTGTTTGTGTATGAGAAATCAGTTGGAAACGTTCCTCTTGTCAGCACGTTGTATGTGTCACCACCGGCGCCAACCTTGTGTGAATGCTCTGAAAAGCTAATCATTTGCATATCACAGCATCTTCTTCCTGTCGGTGAAATTTCGCATCTGTAGCTCGTCATCTTCGTGGTGTAGCAATTTTAATGGCCAGTAGTGTATCTAGTCGATATTAGGTATGGCTTTCCACGTCGTTCTCGCCGTCCAGCAGTAATACGCACTGTAAAACCTGTGTCCACAGCCTTGTTCAACGATCAGCAGTACATTTTTACAGTCAGAAGCAGACCTACTTTACTAAATGGCTAACCCAGAGCACTGTCGGTGTTGCCGGTTGCCCACGTAACGACAACCAGAAAAAACAAGAATTTTAAGTTCTATATTTCTAAAGTTGTTGACCGAATTTACACTGCTTGTAAACTGCTAAGGAATAGAAACATTGTTCGAGAGGAATAATCACAGGTAATTATGGACGACATGAAAGAGAGTACATACGTAATAGAGATGGTGTATTTGTAATGAAATATGGTACAGATTTCACCACATGGGAAATCAGGATAACAGATATGAATAACATTCATGTCTGACACAGATCAGACTCCCAACGAAAAGGTCGATAACGGAAATCTTAGTAAGAAATATGCCCTCTTCGGGCACTAATGCGCATTTTGAATCTGTGATTCATGCTGGATATGCCACGCAGAACGGCCGAGCGGTTAGAGGCGCCATGTTACGGATTGCGCGGCCACTCCCGCCGGAGGTTCGAGTCCTGCCTCGGTCGTGTGTGTGTGTGTGTGTGTGTGTGTGTGTGTGTGTGTGTGTGTGTGGATCTTAGCACATGTTAGTTTAAGTTACTTTATGTAGTGTGTAAGTCTATGGACGGATGACCTCAGCAGTTTGGTCCCTTAGAAATTCACATACATTTGAAGTTTTTCTTGCTGGCTACCAAGCTGTTCTGGAGTCCTTGGAGGATACTGACCCAGTGCTCTCTCAACGTGGTTTTCATTTCTTGCACGGTTCGGAGAGGGGTGTTCACTGAGAACCACGTATTGAAGTAGCATCCCAGGCATGGTCTACAGGATTTAGATCCGGTGAATGTGCAGACCATTTAATATGTTCAATATCTTCAGTTTCCATTGTGTCTGACACCTCAGAGGTGGTTTGGGGGCTGGCATTCTCGTGCATAAACAGAAAGTGACGACGTACCAAACACTTAAACAGGCGGACATGGTTCAGAATAATCCCCCTGGTATACCTATTTACTAAGATGGTACCTGTTCTTTCGGACATGTCCGAAAGAACAGATATCATCGGTGACCATGCAGCTCGTTAGAATGAAATTACAATGAAATGAACACTCTTAGCTGCTTACAGGCGTTGACATGCGTCAAAGGGGACAGATGAAAATGTGTGCTCCGACCGGGACTCGAACCCGGGATTTCCTGCTTACATGGCAGACGCTCTATCCATCTGAGCCACCAAGGACACAGAGTATAACGCGACTGCAGGGATTTATCTCTGGCACGCCTCCCGCGAAACCCACATTCTCAACGTATTGTCCCGCACTACATTCGTAGTGCCTCCGCCCATTATACTCATTACTCGCGGCGCGTTGCCGATTCCCGTAAGAGTTCGCGCACTGTTTGTGCATTCGCACAGAAGAAGAAGATGGTCAAGTGTCCGGTGAGCCTTAACTATATATATATATATATATATATATATATATATAAAGATGGATACTACAACCCCCTACACATCGCTCACATAGCGATGGTGAGGATAAGAGTAGAATAATTACTGCATGCACAGAGGAATTCAAACAATTAGTCTTCCCACGCGCCATACGTGAATGAAACAAGGAGAAACCGTGATAACTGGTACAATCGGATATACCCTCTACTGTGCACTCTCACGGTGGTTGGTAGACTATAGATGTGCAGGGTGTTTAAAAAATGACCGGTATATTTGAAACGGCAATAAAAACTAAACGAGGAGCGATAGAAATACACCGTTTGTTGCAATATGCTTGGGACAACAGTACATTTTCAGGCGGACAAACTTTCGAAATTACAGTAGTTACAATTCTCAACAACAGATGGCGCTGCAAGTGATGTGAAAGATATAGAAGACAACGCAGTCTGTGGGTGCGCCATTCTATACGTCGTCTTTCTGCTGTAAGCGTGTGCTGTTCACAACGTGCAAGTGTGCTGTAGACAACATGGTTTATTCCTTAGAACAGAGGATTTTTCTGGTGTTGGAATTCCACCGCCTAGAACACAGTGTTGTTGCAACAAGACGAAGTTTTCAACGGAGGTTTAATGTAACCAAAGGACCGAAAAGCGATACAATAAAGGATCTGTTTGAAAAATTTCAACGGACTGGGAACGTGACGGATGAACGTGCTGGAAAGGTAGGGCGACCGCGTACGGCAACCACAGAGGGCAACGCGCAGCTAGTGCAGCAGGTGATCCGACAGCGGCCTCGGGTTTCCGTTCGCCGTGTTGCAGCTGTGGTCCAAATGTTGCCAACGTCTACGTATCGTCTCATGCGCCAGAGTTTACACCTCTATCCATACAAAATTCAAACGCGGCAACCCCTCAGCGCCGCTTCCCATTGCTGCACGAGAGACATTTGCTAACGATATAGTGCACAGGATTGATGACGGCGATATGCATGTGGGCAGCTTTTGGTTTACTGACGAAGCTTATTTTTACCTGGATGGCTTCGTCAATAAACAGAACTGGCGCATATGGGGAACCGAAAAGCCCCATGTTGCAGTCCCATCGTCCCTGCATCCTCAAAAAGTACTGGTCTGGGCCGCCATTTCTTCCAAAGGAATCATTGGCCCAATTTTCAGATCCGAAACGATTACTGCATCACGCCAGCTGGACATTCTTCGTGAATTTGTGGCGCTACAGACTGCCTTAGACGACATTGCGAACACCTCGTGGTTTATGCAAGATGGTGCCCGGCCACATCGCTCGGCCGACGTCTTTAATTTCCTGAATGAATATTTCGATGATCGTGTGATTGCTTTGGGCTATCCGAAACATACAGGAGGCGGCGTGGATTGGCCTCCCTATTCGCCAGACATGAACCCCTGTGACTTCTTTCTGTGGGGACACTTGACAGACCAGGTGTACCGCCAGAATCCAGAAACAATTGAACAGCTGAAGCAGTACATCTCATCTGCATGTGAAGCCATTCCGCCAGACACGTTGTCAAAGGTTTCGGGTAATTTCATTCAGAGACTACGCCATATTATTGCTACGCATGGTGGATATGTGGAAAATATCGTACTATAGAGTTTCCCAGACCGCAGCGCCATCTGTTGTTGAAAATTGTAACTACTGTAATTTCGAAAGTTTGTCTGCCTGAAAATGTACTGTTGTCCCAAGCATATTGCAACAAATGGTGTATTTCTATCGCTGCTCGTTTAGTTTTTATTGCCGTTTCAAATATACCGGTCATTTTTGAAACACCCTCTACATGTAGATGTAGTTGATATCAAACATTTACGAAACTTTTTCTCGCCGACAACCGCCCACAAAATGACTAAAGAAAGAACGTTTCCCTCTTCCTACATTTTCACTATTCATTCGGTAAAACCACCGCATCAGGCACGACGTTATAATTTATTACTTTTTCTTAGTATTCGCAGCACATTAGCAGACGGTCTCCACATATACCGCAGAAAGTATCTGCAAAATTAATTCATTCTACGACATTCTGCTCAGACGAATTTTAAATACATAGTTACATTATTACTCTGTAACAGTCCACCAGTGACCACAGGACATCGTAGGCATGACTGAAAGTCGTGGTAGAGTTGTTAGGCCATTGTAATCACAAAAATAAGAATGGCTTTAAAATAGCTGATTGGTCACGAAACAATGCTCACAGGATGTTACTGGAATTTTTTTCTTATTCATTAAGGGTTTCGGGCTCTGCCCGTCTTCAGATGACCTGGTGAACAATATATTTTGTTACATTCTTGCAATTTTTTTATTGTCATTTCATACTGCTGCCCCATGGGGGCAGCAGTGTGTCAGAAGCGGCACAATACGCCACTCTTCAGCCGCGAGATGGTAGGAGTGATACAGGAGAAACGGTAAAACCAAACAAATAGGGGATAAAAGATGAAGTTGACACTTAATAAGGGGAAAAAAATGGGGGTTAAAACACACGAAAAAGAAGTATAATGAGGGACATTTTTATATAATTCACCTAAAAATGAAATACACTCAGCAAAGACCTAGTACAGAAACACTGGGGACACTAACAGCACAATAAAAATCGGCACCACCGTATGAAAAGCCACACGAGTTGATGACACTGAAAACAGAATTTTCAGCATTGCAGCGCATCAGCAATCGTAAGTATCAAAATAATTATGAAAAATCCGCCTCGATTGCACAAACTACCTGGTGTTTGCCTAGGTTTCAGCGTGGGTAACCATGCCTTCTTCAGAACAGGTATAAAACAGCTTGCCTAAATAGGCATAGTCAGAGGCTAAAATCAACACCTACAGCGGCAAGATCCCATAACAAATTTTTACAAATAAACGCTACATATGTACCAAGTACTGTGCTGCAGCTTCGAGTATAATGAACATGCTGTTGCCTCACAAGTGAGAACATACAGAAATCAGTACAAAGAAAAGCAGCCCTATGCGTCATTACTGGGAGCCATAATGATGTGTACTGTGCGGCTGCCTCGAGTGAAATGAGCACGCTGTGTTCTCACGAGCGAGACTGGGCCTCCAGCGGATGTGGCAGCTGATAAGAGCACAGTGGCAGAAAATCACCACACACCGGAAGGGCGTTGCCGCACCGGAAAATCTCTTTAGCAGCAGACCGCACTTAGTTAAAACTGAGCGCGGTCCTGCGGGCCCCTTGCGGCAGCGGCTGGAACTCGTTTCAAGGTCACCTGCCTTGCGCAACAAGATGGCAGCTACTAACACAGCCATGCATGAATTACTTGCTGCCTCACCCTAGCCAACATACGATGGTCACAGGTTCTCCACCGAACTGAGGCACCGCAGGCTGCTCACACGTTCGGCTATCGAAATCAGTGTGCATGCGTGCGGACAGGAAACGCTCTTCTTATGCATGGGAGCAGGATTACAAAGTTAATACGAATCGGGACCTAACCGATTGCCAAAAGTTGTCGCACAAATAGCAAATTGAGCAAATGATAAAGGCAATGATGTGGGAAATAGGACATATTTAACAGCAACACATGACAAACTTTGTACATGGATGGTAAATCAGCCACCAGCTAATATGGAGGCCCTAGAATTAGGTAGAAATTACAACTAAACAAAAAAATAGCTATGCTAAGAACATTATTGTTAACGGATAGAACCGCATTAATAATATCTGCAGCAGAAACAACCATAGTCGCTACACCGCCATAATACTAAGCGGCCGACCAGGCCGTAATCACAAGACGTTAAACATACCTTGGCTCCATGATCATATAATTACATAGAAGCCAACGAAGACACATAAAATACCTCCTAAAAGCGCACAGCAATACTATCCGTGAACAATCAACATCGTGCGCATGCATCAACCAACTTCCACGTCGTGCAACTTAATGCGAAAAATTAAGTAAGGGACTGAAACCTTCAAAGAAACTTCTGTTTTTTAATTGGAGCTGATCGTTAAGGACATCGTCCTTGGCATATTGCAGGTGTTTAAAAATCTGCATTTCCTCTGAGATGTCCAATTTAGAACCCTTAACTTCAGCATGAAGCAACTCGATATTAGACGGAGGAATCGGCGCATGAGCCTCTGACCATCCTACGTCGGCTGGGGCGAGGCAGCACACACAGAGGTTGAGATGTTGTTGTTGTTGTTGTTGTTGTTGTTGTTGTCTTCAGTCCAGAGACTGGTTTGATGCAGCTCTCCATGCTACTCTATCCTGTGCAAGCTTCTTCATCTCCCAGTACCTACTGCAACCTACATCCTTCTCAATCTGCTTAGTATATTCATCTCTTGGTCTCCCTCTACGATTTTTACCCTCCACGCTGCCCTCCAATACTAAATTGGTGTTCCCTTGATGCCTCAGAACATGTCCTACCAACCGATCCCTTCTTCTGGTCAAGTTGTGCCACAAACTTCTCTTCTCCCCAATCCTATTCAATACTTCCTCATTAGTTATGTGATCTACCCATCTAATCTTTAGCTTTCATTTGTAGCACCACATTTCGACAGCTTCTATTCTCTTCTTGTCCAAACTATTTATCGTCCATGTTTCACTTCCATAGATGGCTACACTTCATACAAATACTTTCAGAAATGACTTCCTGACACTTAAAGCTATACTCGATGTTAACAAATTTCTCTTCTTCAGAAACACTTTTCTTGTCATTGCCAGTCTACATTTTATATCCTCTCTACTTCTACCATCATCAGTTATTTTGCTCCCCAAATAGCGAAACTCCTTTACTACTTTAAGTGTCTCATTTCCTAATCTAATTCCCGCAGCATCACCCAACTTAATTCGACTACACTCCATTATCCTCGTTTTGCTTTTGTTGATGTTCATTTTATATCCTCCTTTCGAGACACTATTCATTCCGTTCAACTGTTCTTCCAAGTCCTTTGCTGTCTCTGACAGAATTACAATGTCGTCGGCAAACCTCAAAGCTTTTATTTCTTCTCCGTGGATTTTAATACCTACTCCGAATTTTTCTTTTGTTTCCTTTACTGCTTGCTCAATATACAGATTGCATAACATCGGGGAGAGGCTACAACCCTGTCTCACTCCCTTCCCAACCACTTCTTCCCTTTCATGACTCTCGACTGTTATAACTGCCATCTGGTTTCTGTACAAATTGTAAATAGCCTTACGCTCTCTGTATTTTACTCCTGCCACTTTCAGAATTTGAAAGAGAGTATTCCAGTCAACATTGTCAAAAGCTTTCTCTAAGTCTACAAATGCTAGAAACGTAGGTTGAGATAAGTAATATTATTGACTTGGTACATATGCACCGTGTATTTGTAAAAATTTGTTAGGGGTCTTGCCGCTGTAGGTGTCGATTTTAGCCTCTGACTATGCCTATTTAGGCAAGCTGTTTTATATTTGTTCTGAAGAAGGCGTGGTTACCCACGCTGAAACCTAAGTAAACACCATGTAGTTTGTGCAATCGAGGCGGATTTTTCATAATTATTTCGACACTGAAAACACATTGCACTGGTGTAACCCATATAACGAGCATCAAAACACGGCGGAGAGTAAGCTGGATTGATCTGGAAGGGGAGGGGGTGGGTGAAGGAGGGGGGCAGGAAGGGGCATAAGGAGAGGGGACAAAACTTGCAAAATCACCCATGTGTATAAATGGAGCTCCCATAAAGAACAACCATACAGCAACAAGACATTTAAGACGTAATACATACCCTTTGATACAAAGTGAACATGCAACTTCGACAAAGTTGTCAAGTAATTTCAAAAGCGACATGGACTTTACAATTCCAAACAGCAAAATAAGATTTCAACTGAACATGTGTGTTACTGACAGCCGAGTAATGTGGCTGGCGGCCATTCCCGACCCTGTGCCAACTGCACTAAAGAGCCCATGAGACTGGTACACCTGCCTTATATCGTATAGAGCCCCATCGAGCAGGCAGAAGTGGTATGGACTCGACTACTGTCTGACGTAGTGCTGCAGGGAAGTGACGCCATGGATCCTGCAGGGCTGTCCATAAATCCGTAAGAATAGGAGTGGATGGAGATCTCTTCCACACAGCACGTTGCAAAGTATCCCAGATATGCCCAATAATGTTCGTGTGTCGGGAGTTTGGTAGCCAGCGGAAGTATTTAAACTCAGAAGAGTGTTCCTGGTGCCACTCCGTAGCAATTCCGCACGTGTGTGTGTGGGGGGGGGGTCGCTTTGTCCTGCTGGAATTGCCCAAGTGCGTCGGAATGCACAATGGATGCGAATGGATGCAGGTGATCACACAGGATGCTTATGCACGTATCACCTGTGTCAGTCCTGTTTCCAGTTATGAACAGTCCAATGTCGGTGTTGAACGGCCCAGGCGAGGCGTAAAGCTTTGTATCGTGCAGTCATCAGGAGTACACGAGCGAGCCTTCGGCTCCGAAAGCTCATATCGATGATGAATGTTTCGCACGCTGACACTTGTTGATGGACCAGCATTGAACTCTGCAGCAATTTGCGGAAGGGTTGCGCTTCTGACTGGCTGAACGGTTCTCTTCGGTCGTGCTTGGTCCCGTCCTTGCAGGATCTTTTTCCGGCCGCAGTGATGTCGGAGATTTGATCTTTTACGCGATTCCTGATATTCGCGGTACGCGAAAATCTCCACTTGATTGCTACCTCAGAGATACTGTCACCGTCACTCATACGCCGATTATAACACGACCTTCAAACTTACTTAAATCGTGAAAACCTGCCATTGTAGCAGCAGTAACTGATCTAACAACTGCACCAGAAACTTGTCTTATACAAGCGTTGCCGCCCGCAGCGCCGCATTCTGCCTGTTTACATATCTCTGTCTTTCAAAACGTTTGCCTATACTAGTTTCTTTGGCGGTGGAGTATAGTTCTCTTTAGGGGTAACGGCCGCCAGCCACGTCACTCGGCTGTTAGTAGCAGACATGTTTAGTTGAAAGCTGATTTGGTGTGTGCAGTTGTAACACTCATGTCGCTTTTGACGTTACTTGACAACGTCAAGGAGGAGGTAGACGGCAAATTACATTTCCTCGATGTGCTTGTTTTTAGGAACGAAAATGGTAGTTTGGGCCACTCAGTATACCGCAAACCCACGCACACGGACCGTTATTTGCACCGGGATTCGAACCACCACCCACAACAGAAGTGGGGTGTTATCAAGACGTTAGCGGACAGAGCTAGAAATATTTGTGAACCTGAGTTGCTCGACGCTGAAATGGAACATTAATGAAGAACGGATATTCGTCCGCCGAAATAAAACGTGCGTTGAGGCAGCCACGCAGAAATCATACTGACGTACAGGCTACTGTAAAATCTAAGGTTTTCCTGCCGTTTGTTAAAAATGTAACGGAAAGAATAGGGAGGATCTTGACGAAGCGGAATATTACCGTAATTTACAAGCCCACCAGGAAGATACAGGAATACCTTAAGCCTGCCAAGGACGCTCGCAAACCACTGGAAAAAGCTGGAGTGTATAGGATCCCATGCAGTTGTGGTGATGTTTATGTGGGTACAACTAAAATAACTGTTTCTAAACGTTTGGAAGAGCACAAGGGAAATTGTAGAAGAGGAGAAACGGAACGATCAGCTGTTGCGGAGCATGCTTTCCAGCCAGGGAACCACAATATTCGTTTCGAGGAGACGCAAGTACTAGCGGCCACAAGCGGATACTAGGAAAGGCTCTACAGGAAGGCAATCGAAATCGCTAAACACCCAAATAATTTCAACCGAAAGGAGGAGGGTGTGAAATTAAACGGCATATGGATGCCGGTGTTAAAGTAGATGTGTACCACCCGTCCACTACTGGGTGATGGCAACGGCGATCGACGGCGACGGACAGCGGCCAATTGCACTGACGTTTTCAAAACACGTGACGTCACACCGCGGCGCGGGAGAGCGCGGACACGGAATTTAGCGGCAGTCAGTAGCGAGCCAGTGGGTGTGTTGGACCTTCCACTGAGCTACGGACCCCCTTGAAGATGTCTCCCGCAGTCGGAGACGAAACGTTGGGAATTGACACAGAATAAATGGTAATTAATTGAAACCCTCAGCTGTCGACAGGTGTTGTTGATATACCTCAATGGGGACAGCTGAAAATGTGTGCCCCGACCGGGACTCGAACCCGGGATCTCCTGCTTACATGCAGACGCTCTATCCATATGAGTCACCGAGGACACAGATGAATAGCGCGACTGCAAGGACTTATCCCTTGCACGCCTCCCGTGAGACCCACATTCCCAACTTCCACAATCTACATACGTAATGTACCTAATAGATATTTGCTCATCCACTCATTACTCGCGCACACTAAGGCGACGATTCCCGTAAGAGTTCGGACAAAATGTGCGCATTCGCACAGAGGAAGGTCAGGGGCTGGGTAGCCTTTAACTATGTATATGTATTACGTCTTAAATATCTTACTGCTATATAGTGGTTCAGTATAGGAGCTCCATTTTTACATGTGTGTGATTTTGCAAGATTTTAACAATATACAAGGGTCACTCCAAAAGAAATGCACACTATTTTTTTAAATCCATGTTTTATTCTACATGTTTGAAAGTTTTACAGTGTGTAGATACATCCTTTAGGAACAATATTTTCAAACGGCTCTGAGCACTATGCGACTTAACTTCTGAGGTCATCAGTCGCCTAGAACTTAGAACTAATTAAACCAAACTAACCGAAGGACATCACACACATCCATGCCCGAGGCAGGATTCGAACCTGCGGCCGTAGCGGTCGCTCGGTTCCAGACTGTAGCGCCTAGAACCGCACGGCCACTCCGGCCGACCAATATTTTCATTTCTCCACATAATTTCCATCTCTCTCAACTGCCTTACGCCATCTTGAAACCAGCCCCTGTATCCCTGCACGGTAAAATTCTGAACCAACCTGTTGGAGCCACTGTTTAGCTGCGTGCACAAGGGAGTCATCATCTTCAAAGCTTGTTCCACGAAGAGAGTCCTTCAGTTTCCCAAAGAGATGATAGTCACATGGAGCCAGGTCAGGACTGTAAGGCGTGTGTTTCAGTGTTGTCCATCCGAGTTTTGTGATCGTTTCCATGGTTTTTTGACTGACATGTGGCCGTGCATTATCGTGCAACAGCAATAGATCCTGCTTTTGCTGATGTGGTCGAACACAACAGTCGTGCTTGAAGTTTCTTCAGTGTCGTCGCATATGCATCAGAATTTATGGTGGTTCCACTTGGCACGATGTCCACAAGCAAGAGTCCTTCGGAATCGAAAAACATCTTAGCCATAACTTTTCCAGCAGAAGGTGTGGTTTTGAATTTTTTTTATTCTTGGGTGAATTTGCATGATCGCACTCCACTGATTGCCTCTTCGTCTCTGGTGAAAAATGATGGAGCCATATTTCATCACCCGTCACAACTCTTCCAAGAAATTCATTTCCACCATTCTCGTACTGTTTCAAAAGTTCGCTGCATACCGTTTTTCTTGTTTCTTTGTGAGCCATTGTCAACATCCCGGGAACCCGCCTTGCACAAACCTTTTTTAGCGCCAACACATTCAGTATTGTGCAAACACTTCCTTTCCCTATCGCAACGTAGCGTGACAATTCGTTCACTGTGATGCGTATGTCAGTAGTAGCCAATTCGTTAACTCTCTGCACATTGTCTGGAGTGTGTGCAGTACGAGGCCTGCCGCTGCGAGGACAATCCTCAATATTGCCGTGCCCGCTTTCATCACGTAACTTGCTTGCCCACCGACTAACTGTACTGCGATCGACAGCAGCATCTCCGTACACCTATACACCTTTTTCAACCTTTTTTGGATGTTTCCCACTGTCCCGTTTTCTCAGCACAGGAATTCTATGACAGCACGTTGCTTCTGACAAGTCAAGTGTAGCAGCCATCTTGAAGACATGCTGCGACGGCGCCACTCACGGGAACAGGTTGAACTAAGTTTGAAAACAAGTGGGAAGGATGTATCTACACACTGTAAAACTTTCACATGTGCAGAATGAATGTATTTTTACAAAAACAGTGTGCATTTCTTTTGGAGTGACCCTCGTACATTTCTCACCAAGTCATCTGAAGGTGGGCAGAACCCGCACCGCTTAATGAATAAAAAATGGGGGTCCATTAACAGCGTAGCCGGCCGGTGTGGCCGTGCGGTTCTAGGCGCTTCAGTCTGGAACCATGTGAACGCTACGGTCGCAGGTTCGAATCCTGCCTCGGGCATGGATGTGTGTGATGTCCTTAGGTTAGTTTGGTTTCAGTAGTTCTAAGTTCTAGGCGACTGATGACCTCAGAAGTTAAGTCACATAGTGCTCAGAGCCATTTGAACCATTTTTCCATTAACAGCCTGTGGCTATTATTTCGCTACTAGCCAGCTATTTTGAAGCCATTTTTATTTTTGTGTCCACGAGACACATCAAAACAGTCAGAAAATGTCGCTGAAAAGTATTCCAGTTTAAGTCGGTGGGATTCGCGTCCACCCAGTAGATGAAAATCTGCGTTAAATCATCGAACCCGGTTTTAGGAGTCGTCCTGCCTCCATCACAGTATTTGCAATGTTGCAGGTCTCTGGGCGCGAACTGGGAGCGCAAGGCGGAGTACATGGGCGTGCCCGGCAACAGGTACACGGCCGAGCTGCCCGACATGAAGGGCAACCCGGAGCACCACTGCTACTGCCCTACCGAGCAGACCTGCCTCGAGAAGGGCACCCTGGACCTCTCGCCCTGCGCAGGTCAGTCGCCTCCCCCCCAGGGGGGGGGGGGGGGGGGAGCAACCCGTGCTCTCCCAGCCGTTTCTTGACTGTTCTTCTTGTAATACCCACGAACACCTCCCTGCAACTACACGAGACCCTATAAATTCCCTCTTTTTCCTGCGATTGGACAGCATACTTGGCCGATTTTAGGTGATGTATCTTCCGGGTGCTTTGTATACTCCGCGATGTTTCGCTTTTTCAAGGTTTTTCCTATGCGGTCAGTGACGTTCTTAACGCGAGTTGGAACGCCCTATCCCGACAATGTTGAATTACGTGACTTGGCTTCACTGCAGCCATTGACATGAAACTTTTAAAGGACATTAACCTCTGTTCTGAGTCTACTGAACTATAATAATTGCAATTCGGCCACTGTTTTCGGAAATACAATTTTTTAATTGCACGGTTAAAATTTTGTAATTTTTTTGTACGTCTTCCTAAATAGTTTTAACTACACGTAACACCTTTACAGACGAATGGAAAAACTGGTGGAAGCCGACCTCGGGGAAGATCAGTTTGGATTCCGTAGAAATATTGGAACACGTGAGGCAATACTGACCCTACGACTTATCTTAGAAGAAAGATTAAGGAAAGGCAAACTACCTTTCTAGCATTTGTAGACTTAGAGCATGCTTTTGACAATGTTGACTGGAATACTCTCTTTCAAATTCTGAAGGTGGCAGGGGTAAAATACAGAGAGCGAAAGGCTATTTACAATTTGTACAGAAAACAGATGGCAGTTGTAAGAGTGGAGGGACATGAAAGGGAAGCAGCGGTTGGGAAGGGAGTGAGACAGGGTTGTAGCCTCTCCCCGATGTTATTCAATTTGTATATTTAGCAAGCAGTGAAGGAGACAAAAGAAAAATTCGGAGAAGTTATTAAAATCCATGGAGAAGAAATAAAAACTTTGAGGTTCTCCGATAACATTGCAATTCTGTCACAGACAGCAAAGGACTTGGAACAGCAGTTGAACGGAATGGATAGTGTCTTGCGAGGAGGATATAAGATGAACATCAACAAAAGCAAAAATACGATAATGGAATGTAGTCGAATTAAATCGGATGATGATGCGGGAATTAGATTAGGAAATGAGACACTTAAAGTAGTAAAGGAGTTTTGCTATTTGGGGCGCAAAGTAACTGATGATGGTCGAGGTAGAGAGGATATAAAATGTAGACTGGCAATGGCAAGGAAAGCGGTTCTGAAGAAGTGAAATTTGTTAACATCGAGTATAGATTTAAGTGTGAAGAAGTCGTTTCTGAAAGTATTTGTATGGAGTGTAGCCATGTATGGAAGTGAAACATGGATGATAAATAGTTTGGCAAGAAGAGAATAGAAGCTTTCGAAATGTGGTGCTACAGAAGAATGCTGAAGATTAGATGGGTAGATCACATAACTAATGAGGAGGTATTGAATAGGATTGGGAAGAAGAGGAGTTTGTGGCACAACTTGACAAGAAGAAGGGACCGGTTGGTAGGAGATGTTCTGAGGCATCAAGGGGTGACAAATTTAGCATTGAAGGTAGGCGTGGAGTTTAAAAATCGTAGAGGGAGACCTAGAGATGAATACACTAAGCAGATTCAGAAGGATGTAGGTTGCAGTAAGTACTGGGAGTTGAAGAAGCTTGCACAGGATAGAATAGCATGGAGAGCTGCATCAAACCAGTCTCAGGACTAAAGACCACAACAACAACAACAACAAAGTAACATTACGTTCATCTTTTAGTTCAGTAGACTCAGGAGATGTATGTTATTACTCCCAGAAAATTTGAAAGGTCTACTCGAAGCGGTTTCTGAGATATAGTGAAAAATGCAGAGAAAAATGTAAATTTTCAGGAACGGCTTCTAAAGTTTCAAAAGACTGTAACTCACTTAATATATGCTTAATTTTTTATTTTTAGTCACTCATAAGCAACCTGCACCATACTGTATATCATCTGCTTGATCTTTTTCCAAGTTTTTTTCTTCCTTTCTTCTTTCTCGACTCCTTAGTTGCCAACTGCGCTGCGTACCTTGCTTTATCTATGCGAACCTTGTCCATCCGTTCAAGTTCTCTGATGCAGTTTGCTCCAGGATTAATTCCCATATGCTGCAGCACTTTCCCCCTACCCATGTTGCCATCATTAAAAGCAATAACAGAATCACTGACCCCTCCCCCCACTTTAGTTTCTTCATTCCAACAAAAACATTCTTTGGTAAGCGAGTCCATATACGATTATTGAACGCCTCATTGGGATTTTGAGTCTGACCATGCAGACACTTCTTCCATAATTCAGAATTTGGCAGCTCTCTCTAAATAGGTTTTACGGTGTCCATGGCTGCTGCTGAGATGGAATGTTTATGGCTGTGCGAACTGTTTGAGTACTGGGCATTGTGGTAATTGCTCCATGAATCAGGCCCAGAAGGGCAAAGGTGGTGTACTGAGTTTTCATCAGTTGACAGGCTGTGAAAGAAGGTAGCCCATACTGCCAGTTTAATTTTCAAAAAAGTCCTGAGTATTGTTTCTGATGAATATGCCATAATACTGTTGTAGTTCATCAATCATTTTGTCTGTCAGCCCTCCTCTTGTGGTTTTATCATCAAAAAGTTTCTTGTCTCTCAAACTTTGTTTCAACTTCCTCAACCTGGTGCCCATCCTCTTCTGGACATGATCAATATAAACGCGTAACGTTGACCTTTATAATACAGCAATCCACAGCCTTCTATATAAAAACTTACCGATTTTATTAGATCTTAAAGTAATACACGTAAAAATTTTAGCATTTCCGACCGGTGTCGATTATATTTAAAAAAATAAAATGAATTACTCCCCATCTGAGATTTATATATATATATATATATATATATATATATATATATCATTTTATTCGAAAAACTGCAAATTTCATAATGAGATTAAAATTCGGAAATGTGAAAAAACAATTTTTTCTTTTATAACTCCCCTTAACGAAAGGCAGTATAACTTTTTCACCAGCACTTGAGCATCAGTATGATTTCTACGGAGGTTCGAGTCCTCCCTCGGGCATGGGTGTATGTGTGTTGTCCTTACGATAATTTAGGTTAAGTAGTGTGTAAGCTTAGGGACTGATGACCTTAGCAGTTAAGTCCCATAAGATTTCACACACATTTGAACATTTTCTTTTTTATTTCTAAACGTTCTTCTCACCTCAGCGAACGAATACCCATTCCTGAGCAATGCTTCAATGAGATGTTTTAATTCTGCGTCAAGTAGCTGCAGTTGGCAGATTTCCTTGCTGTATTCTCCATCGTTTTTATCACGCTTCGCTTTTGTTGTAAGTGGTGGTTCTAATGCCGGTGTAGGTAACGGTCTGTGTGCGTGGATTTTCGGTAAACGATGTGGCCCAAGCTACCATTTTCTTTCTTGAAAACTACCACATCAGGGACACTTAATCTTTCGCCTGCCTCCTCTTCCATGGTAAACTGAATCTTCGGATTGATCCCGTTCAGATGTTTGTGAAAACGATCCAGTTCCTCCCTGCCATGCCGCCACGAAACAAACGTATCATCCACGTAATGCAACCAAATATTCAGTTTCTTGTTCACAGTTTCCAATGTTTGCTCCTCGAATTTCTCCATAAAGCAGTTCGCCACAACCGGTCGTAAGGAGCTCCCCATAGCGGCACCATCCACCTGTTCGTAGAACCTATCGTTCGGTTTGAAATACGTAGTTATGAGGCAATATTTAAACATCTGCAACATTGGGAGGAAAAATCCGATTCAGCTATTGCAACACTTTATTGAGATGAACCTTAGTGAATAACGATACCACATCAAAACTAAGTAATACGTCCTCTGGTTGTACCACTATGCCGTTTAATTTGCTGATAAATTGTCCCGAATTCTTGAGATACGACCCCGATCGGCTCACATACGGTCGTAATAAGGTTGTAAAGAGCTTGGCTATCGAATAGGTGGGCGAACCAATAGATGTAATGTACCGGGTGATCAAAAAGTCAGTATAAATTTGAAAACTGAATAAATCACGGAATAATGTAGACAGAGAGGTACAAATTGACACACATGCATGGAATGACAGGAATGACATGGGGTTTTGTTAGAAACCAAAAAATGCAAACGTTCAAAAAAGTCCGACAGATGGCGCTTCATCTGATCAGAATAGCAATAATTAGCGTAACAAAGTAAGACAAAGCAAAGATGATGTTCTATACAGGAAATGCTCAATATGTCCACCATCATCCCTCAATAATAGCTGTTGTCGAGGAATAATTTTGTGAACAGCACTGTAAAGCATGTCCGTTGTTATGGTAAGGCATTGGCATCGGATGTTGTCTTTCAGCATCCCTAGAGATGTCCGTCGATCACGATACACTTGCGACTTCAGGTAACCCCAAAGCCAATAATCGCACGGACTGAGGTCTGGGGACCTGGGAGGCCAAGCATGACGAAAGTGGCAGCTGAGCACACGATCATCACCAAACGACGCGCACAAGAGGTCTTCTACGCGTCTAGGAATATGGGGTGGAGCGCAATCCTGCATGAACATCGTACGTTCTAGCAGGTGTTTATCAGCCAGGCTGGGGATGATGCGATTCTGTAACCTATCGGCGTACCTCTCACCCGTCACGGTAGCAGTTTTGCTGTGCAGCGCTATCTGTCGGACATTTTGTGAACTTTGTTTTTTTTTTTTTTGTTCTAATAAAACCCCATGTCATTCCAAGCATGTGTGTCAATTTTTACCTCTCTATCTACATTATTCCGTGGTTTATTGAGTTTTCAAATTTATACTGACTTTTTGATCACCCTGTACATAAGTGGGTTGCATGGGTTTGGGCGGGAAGGAGAATTTCTAACTCTGTGGAACACATATAATAATTAACTGCGTTTATTTGCATATCAAACTTAGACAATTGACAATTCAAGCAAAATGATATTCGAAGTCTCATTGAGAGGTATTCCATCACACATGATGATAATGACAACCAGTGTCAACTTCTCAATAAACATTAAATAATAACGGCGACATGTACAAATGCAAATCTGATAAATCTAGCGTGACGGTTGGGGAAAATAACTCATGCAGACACTAAATGACTGTCACGAAATTTAGAAGACCACTATTGAACGTTATAGGTTGTTGAAGGTAATCGCCGGCCAGTGTGGCCGAGCGGTTCTAGGCGCTTCAGTCTGGAACGGTCGCAGGTTCGAATCCTGCCTCCGGCATGGACGTGTGTGATGTCCTTAGGTTAGTTAGGTTTAAGTAGTTCTAAATTCTAGGGGACTGATGACCTCAGATGCTAAGTCCCATAGTGCTCAGAGCCATTTGAACCATTTTGAAGGTAATCTGTCAAATCTGTTGTGGATTTTTAAGGCAAAGTATTCATGACTTTGCAAGACAAATGTTCAGAGTGAGGTTCTGAGATTGTAGTCATACAGGACACCACCAGAGAACGCTCCACTGAATAATTTGAGGTATTGAACCTGAGGTCAGAGGAGCCGGCTTAAGGAGATAGCAGCAATAAAATGACATTAATGTGTACTTTTTGATTTACATTAGTTATAGTTAACTGCAAATACCATCACTGTCACAATCAACGAACTATTTGCACTGCATCTTACAAAATGTGTTGAAACTGATGGGCATCAACCTCAATGCAAGTTTGACATCAGCGAACAAGATTCTGATGCAACCAGACAAATATGCGTATTGTGTTTTGAATCAGATCACAGACAGCTGCAATTCTGGCTACTGATTCCATCTCCGTATCCACACACAAGTGACTTTAGATATCGCGATAGGAAATAATCAAGAGAACTCGTGTTAGATGGCATTGTAGACCACGGAGTAGGACCTCCCATTTCAATCAGCGACCAGGAAATACAGCACTGAGGTGGTTGCGAACATCCATACTGAAGTGAGGCAGTGCACCATCCTGTTCTATCCACATCCTCTCATGAACAGCCAAGGATGGAACTCTTTGCTCGAACCTCAAGTAGAGGTGGCAATTCAGATGGCCAGGCAGAAAATACAGCCCAATGAGATCTTCGCTTACAGTGGCAGCTCAGATATTCGCAGAAAAACTTACTTGATGGTGTGAGTGCACTACAGCATGAGAGTTTTCCTCATCCCACACATGGCTATTCTCACTGTTCGAAAGGCCATCACAATTACATGTAGCCTCATCAGAAAACAGCACGATTTGGAGGAAATCTGGTAGATCAATCCATTACTGGAGCAACCACTGACATAATGCGGCCCTTGGTTCGAAGTCAGTCACAAGCAATCCGTAGACTCATTGTGGGTGATACGGATATAACAGGTGTTCGTGGAGTACTCGCCACGCACTAGTATGTGCAGCGCCCACTTCACATGCAATACGGTGAGTGCCTGTACTGGGGCTCCACTGCAATACGTTCCAGCATGCCTACTCCTCAAAATTGGATGTCAAAAATGGTCCTCATGTTGCCAGGAGCCTCGTTTCTTCTTTTCAATGGACCAGTCTCTCCCACATTTGTTGAGCGAGATAAGTGAACACTGTGACAGATGATGCCTGTTGGGAAATCGTACCCTTGTAGGGTGTCAAAAAAATAGCACACCTTACATTGAATTCCTGAAACAATTGAAACGTCCCCTTAGAAAAATTTAAAAATGACGGCGCTGGAAAACCTCTTACGTTATTTGATTTTCAAACAGCTGAGCAGAACTGAACGTACTCAGACATTTCTCTCTTTACTTATTCTGATCGACACAAAACTGACACACAATACAGGGTTATTACAAATGATTGAAGCGATTTCACAGCTCTACAATAACTTTATTATTTGAGATATTTTCACAATGCTTTGCACACACATACAAAAACTCAAAAAGTTTTTTTAGGCATTCACAAAAGTTCGATATGTGCCCCTTTAGTGATTCGGCAGACATCGAGCCGATAATCAAGTTTCTCCCACACTCGGCGCAGCATGTCCCCATCAATGAGTTCAAAAGCATCGTTGATGCGAGCTCACAGTTCTGGCACGTTTCTTGGTAGAGGAGGTTTAAACACTGAATCTTTCACATAACCCCACAGAAAGAAATCGCATGGGGTTAAGTCGGGAGAGCGTGGAGGCCATGACATGAATTGCTGATCATGATCTCCACCACGACCGATCGATCGGTTATCCAATCTCCTGTTTAACAAATGCCGAACATCATGATGGAAGTGCGGTGGAGCACCATCCTGTTGACCGTCGGCTGTGGTACGTTTAGCTCCCTGCTTGCTTTATTCGTCGACTTCCACGGGCTACGCGTGAAACTTCCCGGACGCGTTCAACCGTTTCTTCGCTCACTGCAGGCCGACCCGTTGATTTCCCCTTACAGAGGCATCCAGAAGCTTTAAATTGCGCGTACCATCGCCGAATGGAGTTAGCAGTTAGTGGATCTTTGTTGAACTTCGTCCTGAAGTGTCGTTGCACTGTTATGACTGACTGATGTGAGTGCATTTCAAGCACGACATACGCTTTCTCGGCTCCTGTCGCCATTTTGTCTCACTGCGCTCTCGAGCGCTCTGGCGGCAGAAACCTGAAGTGCGGCTTCAGCCGAACAAAACTTTATGAGTTTTTCTACGTATCTGTAGTGTGTCCTGACCATATTTCAATGAATGGAGCTACAGTGAATTTATGAAATCGCTTCAATCATTTGTAATTGCCCTGTATTTTTAGTGCAACGCAGTCTGACTTCCAATAATCGCTACAAAAGAATGGCCCTGATTAATAATAACCTATACCTTTCATGAATCACTTACCTCACAAAAATCTTCGTTACTCCAACTACTGCAATACAGCGAGTGCCAATATTGCCAGCAAATAAAGGATTCTAACTACTGAAGGCACTAACTATTGATAGGCATACTTAGTAAATGAAAGATTTTGATAGAGAACAAACGATGTATTTACCTTAATAATGTTCAAAAGTCATTATATATATATATATATATATATATATATATATATATATATATATATATAATTACTATTAAAAACAGTCTTGATCACGATTTATTTAACAAGGTGACCGGTTTCGACCACTACTGTGGTCATATTCAGACCATTGAGTAGGAGCCTCTTTCTGTTGGAGAATCACTGTTGATTCTCCAACAGAAAGAGGCTCCTACTCAATGGTCTGAAGATGACCACAGTAGTGGTCGAAACCGGTCACCTTGTTAAATAAATCGTGATCAAGACTGTTTTTAATAGTAATTATTTATAAGACATTGATCACTGCTGTTCCCGTAATGCATATATATATATAATCAGTTCATGAAATCCAGTCATAAAAATTTCTTTTTTCTGACGAACACATGTCCAGATCGTCCGCTCTCAAAATTCTGCTATCTCTCTCCCCACATCCACCACTGCTGGCGGCTCACCTCCAACTGCGCTACTAGACTTGGGCACTGTTTCTATGTTTCGATACAGTGTATCGATACGTGGAACTATTTCAGTGTTTCGGAACGGCTGTGGTTCACTGTTTCGCAACAGTGGTGTTTCATTCCACCCCTGTCTCGTATAACCGGACCAGATTCGATCTCGAGCCAGACACAGAAACTGTATGGTTGTTTCAAAATAAGGCTGTTTCAGTCCACCTGTGCTTGGAACGGGCTAATTGTATCGAAACAGTGATGTTTCATTCCGCTCTGTGTCGGACGAGATTCGGGCTCGGCACAGGTACTGAAACACAACATACCACTTCATGAAATACTTTCAAGAGTGTCGAAATCTTTTTGACAAGCAATAGCATGAAGCTTAAGATATCCGAAAATAAAGCTTCGTTTCTAGCTGATGGTCCTATTCCGAAATGGCATGACATCTGCTTAATAAACACTAACCAAACAATAAAACAACGCATACTATTCACATTCAAAATAATAAATATGTGAAAATCATTTAGTTAAATTACACTCTTTTAATAACATACGCTTCTCTGTTCATGTGCAGTAGTCATATTAAGAAACGCAAGTAAGCCTACAACATTTTGAATAAAAAAAGGCGTAGAGTGACACTTATTAGACATATACATAAATTTTATGTAGGTATAATTGCAAGCAATCTGTTTGACATATCACTGATAGTGTAATGGTGAACGGGAAGGGCTGGGAAGCATAGTGAATTTATAGTAACGGTTCGAAACACCTTGAAAGACAAACTTTTTTCTGTTATATTTTGTTATTTATTAAAATTATTTGGCTTTATTTGTGAGTCTGTAGTCACTGTGCCTGTTATCCATAATGATTCCCTTTGTATGCAGGACGGGTATATTACCCATACTAACGGAATGTGGGACTCCCAGTAGCATATTCGTTGTTTCTGCAGTTTGCTCCCACCTCCAGTTGCGTTCGTGGTGGTTCTTCTGTCTTCAGCTATGGCTGTCCTCAGCCAATTGAAAAGTATGAAAGTCACACGACACGAAAGCAGCGCATTTTCTGCAGGAAATACGAAACTGCCAAGAGACCTAAGTGATAGTTTCATACTTTCTGCGATATGATTAGCGCTCTCGCACTTCATTTGTGTTTATATGGACATACCTATACAGTAGACATTCAAGATTATAAAATAAAATGTGTAGGGATATTTGATTACAAAACGCAAACTGTTTCACTGTTTCGAAAGAGCGTATCGAAACATTACATTGTACTGTTTCATTTGTTTCGAAACAGCTACATGTTTCAGTTTGCCCATCTCTATGCGCAACGCTACGCGCTGTTCACATTTAACTGCCCAACACTACAATAGCAAACGTTCCAACAATGCCAACCAGCCACAGACTGCACACAGCACAGCAAGTGATTTTCATACAGAGCGTTACGTGACGTTACCAACATAAAAACCTAAACAACCTACTTACACAATATTTACGTGAAAGTGTTTGAATTTTATTAATATGCAGATCGAATAAACAAGCTGGCATTTCGTGAATACAAATCACCAACACGCACACTAGTAACTGCATGCAGGTAATTTCGCCGACCTGAGCTACGAGGTGTAGTTCTGAGGGAAGGAGAATTTTATGACATGACAGTCCCACACTCGGCTCAAACCGCCCATCACGATGAAACACTGGAGCCACTGCGTAGGCCATCGGCAAAAGCCACCCCTTGTCCCTGCTTTTAACGATGACCCTTCAGAAACCCTTTCTACAGGAACTCTGCGGGAGATGCCAGATAAACGTCCAGAGATACACAACTACAAACACTGCTAACTCACTGCAGCCACCTGTGTTAAAACTCGAATGAAATAAAAAGCTGTTTATCTCAGTATTACATAGCAGAAGTTAAACTTTGCCCCATGAAAGAAACGACACCTTTGATAGACTACAAAAAACTTTAGTTGGTGGAGTTATAACAAGTGCAAATGATCTGATTGGCCAGAAAGAAAAAGTGTGGTCACCAGCTTTGATATAGGCAAATTGCAGACAGAGTAAATCGCTTCTTCTCTTGCAGTAAATCGATGAGTGTTTGAGCAACGCGACACTCGCCGCGCTCAGACGATTGCGAGAGTCATCATGTGAGTCATCTTAGCTCATAATGAGTTAAACTGCAGTCTCCTGGTACAGAGAACCACACTGAGCAACGACAGTTAACACTTGCAAACGATTTAAGGGCAACGACGTATGCACCATTCCAGCCAGATAGCGTGTACCATGCCATTTAACTTAGCTAGGCAGTAGCTAGGAGTCTCAGCTTCACTGATGCTTTAGGAAATGTATCCGACTGGTGTTAAACAGTCTAAAGAGGTTTAGAATAGATTCTCAGGTTCACAGCTCGAACCGACAGCAGCCACAACCGCCGCCGATGAAAGGTAAACACACGCACTCCTGCTACGCCAGCAAGTGATGTCCAGATGACACACATAACTGAGGCCGTCTCCATCTCATCTAATTTTTGTACGTTCAACCATGACCTGTAGTTGAAGATATTCACGATTGTCTGACTTAACTGAAGCAGAAACGCGAGTTATCCGATCTAACGAAAAGGGCCACTGTAGGTTGTAACTTCAGTAGTGGCAACTGTTTATTTACAGATCGTACGAAATAGATACGTGTTTCAATGTTTACTGACCTTCAAAGTAGTCACCAGTATTCTGTCTCTAAGCTGGTCGTAGGTTGTGTTCCAAAAATGAACAGCATACAGACGGAAGTGACGACACTTTGTGCAGCACCTGACCATCATTTTGCGGGACAATGCTCAAGCACGTACAATGCACGTCAGGGGAGTGTAGTAGGTGGTATAGCACTTAGCAGCCCCATCACTCAAACAAATCAGTAACAGCTTGCACTGCACGTGCTTGAGCACTGTCCTGCAAAATGATGGTCAGGTCCTGCAGAAAGTGTCATCACTTCCGTCTCTACGCTATTTTTGGAACACAACCTACGACTAGCGTAGAGACAGAAGTGATGACACTTTATGCATGACCTGAGCATCATTTTGCAGGACAATAGTCAAGCATGTACAGTGTAAACTGTTACTGATTTGTTTGACTGATGGAGTGGCTAAGTGCTATACCACCTACTGCACTCCCCTGACTTGTTGTTGTTGTTGTTGTTGTTGTTGTTGTTGTGGTCTTCAGTCCTGAGACTCGTTTGATGCAGCTCTCCATGCTACTTTATGCTGTGCAAGCTTCTTCATCTCTTAGTACCTACTGTAACCTACATCCCTCTGAATTTGCTCAGTGTATTCACCTCCGTCTACGAGTTTTACCCTCCACGCTGCCGTCCAATGCTAAATTTGTTATCGCTTGATACCTCAGAACGTGTCCTACCAACCAATCCCTTCTTCTAGTCACATTGTGCCACAAACTCCTCTTCTCCCCAATCCTATTCAATACCTCCTCATTAGTTATGTGTTCTACCCATCTAATCTTCAGCATTCTTCTGTAGCACCACATTTCGAAAGCTTCTATTCTCTTCTTGTCCAAACTATTTATCGTCCATGTTTCACTTCCTTACATGGCTACACTCCAAACAAATACTTTCAGTCTACTACCCTGACTTAAGCCCTCGTAAGCAATTCGATTTCTAAAGTGAAGTGAACACTTCACGGCATTCGCCCCACAACTGCTACAAATTCGTCGGGGAATAGACCGCGCCGCTCGAACTGTCAACACAACTGGCACTGCTAAGAGCATCCTACGACTTACACATCGCTGGCAACGGATTATACACAATGATGGTGACTACTTTGAAAGTCAGTAAAACTTCGAAACACGTATCTATTTTGATCGAGCTGTAAATAAATAGGTGCCATTATTAAAGTTCCAACCCTCGTACTATGGATTTGTTGAATTGTGAACTTCTTTTTGATTGCTCTTTACTCACCGCCTTTCAATTTTGGGTATTTTAAAGTACATTTCAACGTAATTGGTGTCTCTGGCCCCAACTGTATTTAATTTTTTTTTGTATTTTTATCGACCCCAGACATGGTCATCAGCCATACTATGATAGCTAGGAATTTCGCTTCACAGTTGAGAACACCCAGTATCAATATTTTACCATTCTGTGCGTGATATTACTAACACTGCTATGTCATGAAACACTTAGAGTAGAAATAATCGTTACAACGAAAATCTAAGATTCTCATTTTTGCTAACATATAGTTACGCCTGAAGCCATACACGGATTTCTGTTAGCGATAAAGTTTTTTTTATTATATATATATATATATATATATATACAGAGAGTGTAGTGGAACTGGCATTGAGATCATTGTCTGATTACATCACTGTCCATACTGCTGCACCAAATTCCTCAAATAATCACAGAGCGTCCATGAGCAATTGTGGTAGGAAAATAAATCAGAACAGGTCTCACACTCACATTAGACCCTGTACAGCTTTTCAGCAGCGAGAGCATTGCAGCTTACCTCCCCATACACAACGTCCACGTCAGTGAGTTCTCTTAAACTGTACACATACTGCTGGAAAAGCTCGAAAACAGTAATGCTAGACAAAGGGGTAAACAACCTTACTTTCCTATCTCCTTAACCTGACTGCTCCCTCTAGTACCATGGAAGTCATTCCCTCATGTCTTAGCAGATGTCCTATCATCCTGTCCCTTCTCCTTATCAGGGTTTTCCACATATTCCTTTCCTCTCCGATTCTGCGTAGAACCTCCTCATTCCTTACCTTATCAGTCCACCTAATTTTCAACATTCGTCTATAGCACCACATCCCGAATGCTTCGATTCTCTTCTGTTCCGGTTTTCCCACAGTCCATGTTTCACTACCATACAATGCTGCACTCCAGACGTACATCCTCAGAAATTTCTTCCTCAAATTAAGGCCGGTATTTGATATTAGTAGACTTCTCTTGGCCAGAAATGCCTTTTTTGCCATAGCGAGTCTGCTTTTGATGTCCTCCTTGCTCCGTCCGTCATTGGTTATTTTACTGCCTAGGTAGCAGAATTCCTTAACTTCATTACTTCGTGACCATCAATCCTGATGTTAAGTTTCTCGCTGTTCTCATTTCTACTACTTCTCATTACCTTCGTCTTACTCTCAAACCATACTGTCTACTCATTACACTGTTCATTCCGTTCAGCGTTCCGACCACTAACTGAAAAGAAACACCACAGAGAGCACAGATTCCCTTCCCTGCGCTAGATATTTTACTTGGTTAACCAACAGTAATCCTTTGCACTATACTCCCCTGAAAAATGTTGTTCCTCACTATTTCTGCCTCTCTCTTCGGTCAATGAGGCAGCTACGTTTCAGCTGCGTCACACTCTGTCACCCTTGGAAAAGTTTAGACGAAAAAATGTCTGTATGTCTTACATCCTTAAAAGTTTTCCTAAAAGCTGCACTTTCAGCGGCGTCTCACAGTTTTCAAAACCCTAGCTTGGAGTTCTGTTTTCATCTACAAGACACCGATCTCAAGCGACCATCCAAAAGTCGGCATTTCTGAGCTTGCACCTCCCGCTAACATTCATCCTCACTCCAACTCGTAAAATATTTGCGTGAGCGAAAGCTACACGACGTCCTAACTGTTGCCCATCTCCACAGGGGCGCTGTGGGGGGTTATAAAGGTGCTTACTGGATCTGGCCGCCACAACAAACGTTTCCACTTGCTGTCCTTTCTCAGAAGAACGCAGCAAGGTCCCTGACTCTTCCGGTGCTCCGCTTTCCCTGTGTCATCCAGTGTGCTTCCAAAACATCCCCTTATTCCCAAATAACATGCAAATCTGTTATAGATTAGTCCAGAAACTGACAATGAATCGTACATTTAATACCAATTCCACATTCTGAGCATTCGGGAGGACGACGGTTCAATCCCGCGTCCGGCCATCCTGATTTAGGTTTTCCGTGATTTCCCTAAATCATTCCAGGCAAATGCCGGGATGGTTCCTCTGAAAGGGCACGGCCGACTTCCTTCCCTAATCCGATGAGACCGATGACTACGCTGTCTGGTCTCCTTCCCCAACCACCCGACCATCCAACCACATTCTGATCGTAATCAATTCTCTACTATCAACCAATCCAAAAAATTGTTCAGAAAATGGCTCTGAGTACTATGGGACTTAACTGCTGACATTATTCTGTCCCCTATAACTTAGAACTACTTAAACCTAACTAACGTAAGGACACCACACACATCCATGCCCGAGGCAGGATTCGAACCTGCGACCGTAGCTGTCGCGCGGGTCCAGACTGTAGCGCCTAGAACCGCTCGGCCCGCCCTGCCAGGCCAAAAATTGTCCCTTAACAGTAAACTGCAGACATCTGTATTGTTTGAGGTCGATTCTGGAACTCCTTTAATTTTGATTGCATTTCAGGGTTATAACGAAATAGCTGCTGAGGGAATTAGATTACGAAATGAGACACTTAAAGTAGTAAAGGATTTTTGCTATTTGGGGAGCAAAATAACTGATGATGGTCGAGGTAGAGAGGATATAAAATGTAGACTGGCAATGGCAAGGAAAGCGTTTCTGCAGAAGAAAAATTTGTTAACATCGAGTATAGATTTAAATGTCAGGAAGTCGTTTCTGAAAGTATTTGTATGGAGTGTAGCCATGTATGGAAGTGAAACATGGACGATAAATAGTTCAGACAAGAAGAGAATAGAAGCTTTCGAAACGTGGTTCTACAGAATAATGCTGAAGATTAGATGGGTAGATCACGTAAGTAATGAGGAGGTATTGAATAGAATTGGGGAGAAGAGGAGCTTGTGGCACAACTTGACTAGAAGAAGGGATCGGTTGGTAGGACATGTTCTGAGACATCGAGGGATCACCAATTTAGTATTGGAGGGCAGCGTGGAGGCTAAAAATCGACGAGGGAGACCAAGAGATGAATACACTGAGCAGATTCAGAAGGATGTAGGCTGCAGTAGGTACTGGGAGATGAAGAAGCTTGCACAGGATAGAGTAGCATGGAGAGCTGCATCAAACTAGTCTCAGGACTGAAGACCACAATAACAACAACAACAACAAGGAAGTAGCACTTCAGGGCTGCATTTGCAATTGGTTTAAGAAGTAACGTGATTGGGAACGTGTTTAGGAACTGCAAATGTAGTAAATTACAATAATGTTCTCTTTGGTCTACAGCTAGTGAATTTCAGCCAACAGATTTGACTCTTCAGGCTTCGGCAGGTGATCTACTCGGTACGCAGTCTCCCATCGGCTCACGTTTTGTCTAACCCATCACGTTTATTCAAGGCAATTACTCGAAATCACCTTGTGGTGGCTGCTAGTCTTAGTCTGCAAGTATCAAGTGCAGCTGTCGGCACGGTGAAGGATTCATCTGGTAATCGCGCATGCGCAACTGAGGTAGAGTAGCGAAGCAGCTTAAATCATTTAGTAAATGCAACAACTCCGGTCCTGGTGTATACCAGTCAGATTCCTTTCAGAGTAAGCTGATGCAATAGCTCCATACATAGCAATAATGTACAACCCACCGATCGTCGAAAGATCGGTATTTGAAAAGTGGAAAGTTGCACAAGTCACGACAACACGCAAGAAAGAAAACAGGAGTAATATGCTGAATTACAGAGCCACATCACTAACGTTGATTTGCAGCAGGCTTTAGGATAGGAACGTATACTGCTTTCGAACATCATGAATTACTTCGAACCGGCCGCTGTGGCCGAGCGGCTCTAGGTGCTTCAGTCCGGAACCGCGCGACTGCTACGGCCGCAGGTTCGAATCCTGCCTCGGGCATGGATGTGTGAGATGTCCTTAGGCTAGTTAGGTTTAAGTAGTTCTAAGTTCTCGGGGACTGATGACCTCCGATGTTAAGTCCCATAATGCTCAGAGCCATTTGAACCAATTACCTCGAATAAAACGTGCTATTGAAAAACAGCGAACGAAGAGTAAAAGAAATATCTTTCTTGTGAAACACAGTTTCCTCTTCATTCCCACAAGGTAATGAGTGATATCGACAGGGGATGTCAAAATGATTAGATACACTCCTGGAAATTGAAATAAGAACACCGTGAATTCATTGTCCCAGGAAGGGGAAACTTTATTGACACATTCCTGGGGTCAGATACATCACATGATCACACTGACAGAACCACAGGCACATAGACACAGGCAACAGAGAATGCACAATGTCGGCACTAGTACAGTGTATATCCACCTTTCGCAGCAATGCAGGCTGCTATTCTCCCATGGAGACGATCGTAGAGATGCTGGATGTAGTCCTGTGGAACGGCTTGCCATGCCATTTCCACCTGGCGCCTCAGTTGGACCAGCGTTCGTGCTGGACGTGCAGACCGCGTGAGACGACGCTTCATCCAGTCCCAAACATGCTCAATGGGGGACAGATCCGGAGATCTTGCTGGCCAGGGTAGTTGACTTACACCTTCTAGAGCACGTTGGGTGGCACGGGATACATGCGGACGTGCATTGTCCTGTTGGAACAGCAAGTTCCCTTGCCGGTCTAGGAATGGTAGAACGATGGGTTCGATGACGGTTTGGATGTACCGTGCACTATTCAGTGTCCCCTCGACGATCACCAGTGGTGTACGGCCAGTGTAGGAGATCGCTCCCCACACCATGATGCCGGGTGTTGGCCCTGTGTGCCTCGGTCGTATGCAGTCCTGATTGTGGCGCTCACCTGCACGGCGCCAAACACGCATACGACCATCATTGGCACCAAGGCAGAAGCGACTCTCATCGCTGAAGACGACACGTCTCCATTTGTCCCTCCATTCAAGCATGTCGCGACACCACTGGAGGCGGGCTGCACGATGTTGGGGCGTGAGCGGAAGACGACCTAACGGTGTGCGGGACCGTAGCCCAGCTTCATGGAGACGGTTGCGAATGGTCCTCGCCGATACCCCAGGAGCAACAGTGTCCCTAATTTGCTGAGAAGTGGCGGTGCGGTCCCCTACGGCACTGCGTAGGACCCTACGGTCTTGGCGTGCATCCTTGCGTCGCTGCGGTCCGGTTCCAGGTCTACGGGCACGTGCACCTTCCGCCGACCACTGGCGACAACATCGATGTACTGTGGAGACCTCACGCCCCACGTGTTGAGCAATTCGGCGGTACGTCCACCCGGCCTCCCGCATGCCCACTATACGCCCTCGCTCAAAGTCCGTCAACTGCACATACGGTTCACGTCCACGCTGTCGCGGCATGCTACCAGTGTTAAAGACTGCGATGGAGCTCCGTATGCCACGGCAAACTGGCTGACACTGACGGCGGCGGTGCACAAATGCTGCGCAGCTAGCGGCATTCGACGGCCAACACCGCGGTTCCTGGTGTGTCCGCTGTGCCGTGCGTGTGATCATTGCTTGTACAGCCCTCTCGCAGTGTCCGGAGCAAGTATGGTGGGTATGACACACTGGTGTCAATGTGTTCTTTTTTCCATTTCCAGGAGTGTATTTTTAGATTTTTCAGATGTTTTTTGACACCGTTTCTCACAAGTTACTTCTAATCAAATTGCGTGCTTATGTTGTACCGTCTCAGTTATGCGACTGGGTTCGTGATTTCCTGTCAGAAAGTTTCAAATGGCTCTGAGCACTATGGGACTTAACTTCTGAGGTCATCAGTCCCTCAGAACTTAGAACTACTTAAACCTAACTAACCTATAAGGACATCACACACATTCATGCCGGAGACAGGATTCGAACCTGCGACCGTAGCCGTCGCGCGGTTCCAGACTGTAGCGCCTAGAACCGCTCGGCCACCACGGCGTCAGAAAGGTCGCAGTTGGTAGTAACTAACGGAAAGTCATCGAGTAAAACAGAAGTAATATCTGGCGTTCCTCGTTTCCTTATCTACATAAACGGTGTAGGAGCTACCCTCTGAGATTGTTTGCAGATGATTCTGTCAGTTATCGTCTTGTTAAGTCATCACATCATCAAAACCAATTGATAAATAATTTAGACATTAAATGTATTCGCAATTGCGAATGAGGACAACCAGCAGGTGTAGAATGGAATGAAGACAATCAAAATGTTCGGCTGTTCGTAGCCCTTCTGAAAGGCATCGGGCGTCATGCTGTCAAGGGCTCTCGTCGAAGCCTGCTGGATAGCGTCGATGGAGTCGAATCGCTTCCCTTTTAGGGCTGTCTTGAGTCGGGGGAAGAGGAAAAAGTCACTTGGAGGCAAGTCAGGGCTGTAGGGTGGCTGCGGCAGTGTTGTCACGTTGAACTCGGCCAAAACTTCTGCGGCGCCGCGCGACGTGTGTGCGGGCGCATTGTCGTGGTGGAGAATCCAATCGCCTTTGATTGGCTGGGCGGACGTGGCGAACTCGAGCCCTCAAGCGGCGGAGCACTCCAGCGTAAAAGTCACCAGTGAGCAACAAACTCCTTTTGAATCACTCCTTTGCTATAAAAAATACAAACAGCGTGCATTTCACACACGACTTGCTCATGTGAGCTTTCTTGGGCTTCGGCAATGAAGCAGTGTGTCATTCTGAGCTTTGACACTTCGACTCAGGATCATACTTGTAGACTCAGGTCTCATCACCAGTAACCACTTTCTCCAGAAGGTTCAGATCAACATTCAAACGTTGGAGTATCTACATCTACATGCACACTCCGCAATCCACCATACGGTGCGTGGCGGAGGGTACCTCGAACCACAACTAGCATCTTCTCTCCCTGTTCCACCCCCAAACAGAACGACGGAAAAATGACTGCCTATATCCCTCTGTACGAGCCCTAATCTCTCTTATCAATGTGGTCTTTCCGCGAAATATAAGTTGGCGGCAGTAAAATTTTACTGCAGTCAGCCTCAAATGCTGGTTCTCTAAATTTCCTCAGTAGCGATTCACGAAAAGAACGCCTCCTTTCCTCCAGAGACTACCACCCGACTTCCTGAAGCATTTCTGTAACACTCGCGTGATGATCAAACCTACCAGTAACAAATCTAGCAGCCCGCCTCTGAATTTCTTCTACGTCCTCCCTCAATCCGACCTGATATGGATCCCAAACGCTCGAGCAGTACTCAAGAATAGGTCGTATTAGTGTTTTATAAGCGGTCTCCTTTATAGATGTACCACATCTTCCCAAAATTCTACCAATGAACCGAAGACGACTATCCGCCTTCCCAACAACTGCCATTACATGCTTGTCCCCACTTCATATCACTCTGCAATGTTACGCCCAAATATTTAATCGGCGTGACTGTGTCAAGCACTACACTACTAATGGAGTATTCAAACATTACGGGATTCTTTTTCCTGTTCATCTGCATTAATTTACATTTATCTGTATTTAGAGTTAGCTGCCATTCTTTACACCAATCACAAAGCCTGTCCAAGTCATCTTGTATCCTCCTACAGTCACTCAACGATTCAAATGGCTCTGAGCACTATGGGACTTAACATCTGAGGTGATCAGTCCCCTAGAACTTAGAACTACTTAAACCTAACTTACCTAAGGATATCACACACATCCATGCCCGAGGCAGGATTCGAACCTGCGACCGTAGCGGTCGCGCGGTTCCAGACTGTAGCGCCTAGAACCGCTCGGCCACTCCGGCCGGCGTCACTCAACGACGACACCTTCCCGTACACCACGGAATCATCAGCAAACAGCCGCTCATTGCTATCCACCCTATCCAAAAGATCATTTATGTAGATAGAAAACAACAGCGGACCTACCACACTTCCCTGGGGCACTCCAGATGATACCCTCACCTCCGATGAACACTCACCATCGAGGACAACGTACTGGGTTCTATTAGTTAAGAAGTCTTCGAGCCACTCACATACTTGGGAACCAATTCCATACGCTCGTACCGTAGTTAGGAGTCCGCAGTGGGGCACCGAGTCAAACGCTTTCCGGAAGTCAAGGAATATGGCATCCGTCTGACACCCTTCATCCACGGTTAGCAAGATATCATGTGATAAAAGAGCGAGTTGCGTTTCGCAGAAGCGATGCTTTCTAAAGCCGTGCTGATGCATGGACAGCATCTTCTCTGTCTCAAAGAAATTCATTATATTCGAACTGAGAATATGTTCGAGAATCCTGCAACAAACCGATGTTAAGGATATTGGTCTGTAATTTTGAGGATCCGTCCTTCTACCCTTCTTATATACAGGCGTCACCTGCGCTTTCTTCCAGTCGCTCGGGACTTTACGTTGGACAAGAGATTCGCGATAAATGCAAGCTAAGTAAGGAGGCAGTGCAGTAGAGTACTCTCTGTAAAACCGAATTGGAATCCCATCAGGACCTGGCGATTTATTTATTTTCAACCCATTCAGCTGCTTCACAACCCCAGGGATGTCTATCACTATGTCCTCCATACCGGAATCTGTACGAGACTCGAACGGCGGTATGTTTGTACGATCCTCCTGCGAGAAAGATTTCTCAAATGCTAAATTTAAAATTTCAGCTTTCGTTTTGCTGTCTTCCGTTGGTAGGCCAGACTGATCAGTGAGTGAGTGGATGGAAGCCTTTCCTGGCAAACAGTCATGCACCATTTCACCTGATCCACCGACAAAACTTTTGGCACCAGTTTGGCACACACTTTTCGCATCATCAAATTCTCCATCACAATCCTGCACAACGTACTCTCACTGAGTCCCAGTTCATCGGCAATTAATCTGGCACTAAGATGACGGTCATCGTTTAAAAGTTCCCGCACTGTCTCCACATTTTGATTCGTTCGCTATCCCAGAGCGGTCATCGTCTTCAACATTCCCATGGCCACCTTTGAAACTGGTTTGTTGAGGCCCGCCACGAATTCCTCTCCTATGAAAACATCTTCATCTCGGAGCAGCCCTAGCAACCTTCGTCTTCGATTATTTGCTGGCTGTATTCCAATCTGTCTTCCTCTACACTTTTTGCCCTTTATAGCTCCCTCTTGTACCATGGAAGTCATTCCCTGATGCCTTAACATATGTCCAATCGTCCTGTCCCTTCTCCAGGTCAGTGTTTTCCAGATATCCCTTTTCTCTCCGATTCTGCCCAGTACTTCCTCGTTCCTTACCCTTGCAGTTCACCTAATTTTCGACATTCGACTAAAATGCGCCGATTCTCTTCCGATTTTCCACACTCCATGTTTCACTACCATATAACGCTGTGCTCCAGTCGTACATCTTCAGAAAAGTCTTCCTCAAATTAAGGCCTGTGTTTCATACAAGTAGACTTCTCTTGGACGGGATTGCTCTTTTTGCCATAGCTAGTCTGCTTTTGATGTCATCCTTGCTTCGTCCGTCACTCGTAATTTTACTGCCTAGGTAGCAGAATTCATTATATTTATCTAGTTCGTGACCATCAGCCCCGATTTAAGTTTCTCGCTGGCCTTTGTGGCCGAGCGGTTCTAGGTGCTTCAGTCCGGAACCGCGCTGCTGCTACGGTCGCAGGTTCGAATCTTGCCTCGGGCATGGATGTGTGTGATGTCCTTAGGTTAGTTAGGTTTAAGTAGTTCTAAGTCTAGGGGACTGATGACCTCAGATGCTAAGTCCCATAGTGCTCAGAGCCATTAAGTTTCTCGCTGTTCTCATTTCTTCTACTTCTCTTGCTTTCGTCTTTCTTCGATTTGCTCTAAGTCCATATTCCGTATTGGCTGATTCCATTCAGCATATCACGTAATTCTTCATCACTTTGATTAAGGATAGCAATGTCTTCAGAGAATCGTGCCATTGATATCCTTTCACCTTGAATTTTGATTCCACTCCTGAACCTTTCTTTGATTTCCATCGTTGCTTCTCCGATGTACAGATTGAATGTAGTGGCGAAAGACCAAATTCCTGTCTTACACACTTTTTAATTTGAGCACTTCGTTCTTGGTCGTCGATTCGTATTATTCCCTCTTGGCTCTTTTACATATTGTATATTACCCGCCTCTCCCTATGGCTTACCCCTATTTTTCTCAGAATTTCGAACATCTTGCGGCATTTTACATTCTCAAAAGTGTTTTACACGTCGACAAATCCTATGAATGTGTGTTGATTTTTCTTTAGTCTTGCTTCCATTATCAATCGCAACGTCAAAATCGCCTCTTTGGTGCATCTACCTTTTCTAAAGGTCATCTACTATATCCTTATTTTTATTTTCCATTCTTCTGTATATTATTTTTGTCAGCAACTTGGACGCATGAGCTGTTACGCTGATTGTGCTGTAATTCGCCCACTTGTCAGCTCTCGTAGTCTTCGGAATTGTGTGTATGATATTTTTGCGAATGTCAGATGGTATGTCGCCAGACTTATACATTCTACACACCAACGTGAACAGTCGTTTTGTTGCCACTTCCCCCAATGATTTTAGAAATTCTCATAGAATGTTATCTATCCCTTCTGCCTTAGTTGACCGGAAGTCCTCCAAAGTTCTCTTAAACTCTTATTCTAATACTGGATCCCCTATCTCTTTTACATCGACTCCTGTTTCTTTTTCTAGCACATCAGACAAATCTTCTTCCTCATAGATGCCTTCAATGTACTCTTTCCACCAATGCGCCCTCTCCTCTGTATTTAACAGTGGAATTCCCGTTGCACCCTTAATGTAACCACCCTAGCTTTTGGTGTCACCGAAGGTTGTTCTGGCTTTCCTGTATGCTGAGTCTATCCTTCCGACAATCATTTCTTTTTCGATTTCTTCAGATATTTCATGCAGCCCTTTCGTCTTAGCTTTCCTGCACTTCCTATTTATTTCATTCCTCAGCGACTTGTATTTCTGTATTCCTAAATTTCCCTGAACGTTTTTGTACTTCCTTCTTTCATCGATCAACTGTACTATTTCTTCTTTTACCCAGGGTTTCTTCGCAGTTACCTGATTTGTACCAATGTTTTTCTTTCCAGCTGTGTGATTGCCTTCTCCAGAGATGTCCATTCCTCTTCAGCTGTACTGAACTGCTCCTTATTACTGTGTCTATAGCCTTAGAGAAGTTCAAGTGTGTCTGGTCATCGCTTAGTACCTCTATATCTCACTCCTTTGCGTATTGATTGTTCCTGACTAATCTCTTAAACTTCAGCCGACTCTTAATCAGCTGTGATCTGAGTCTGTATCTGGTCCTGGGTACCCCTTAGAATCCAGTATCTGATTTCGGAATATCTGTCTGACCATATGTAAGCTAACTGAAATCTTCCCGTATCACCTGGCCTTTTCCAAGTAGCCTTTTCCAAGTATACTTCCTCCTCTTATGATTATTGAACAGAGTATTCGCTGTTACCATCTGAAATTTATGACAGAACTCAATTAGTCTTTCTCATTCCTTGTCACAAGCCCATATTCTCCTGTAAACTTTTCTTGTACTTCTTCTCCTACAACGGCATTCCAGTCCACCATGACTATTAGATTTTCGTCTCCCTTTTCGTACTGTATTATCCTTTCAGTATCCTCATATACTTTCTGTATCCCTTGAAGTATCGTTGTCGGTATTGGTTTCCTGCCGATTCTGACGAGATGAACCCTACCATTGTTCACCTTAAAACACTCTCTGCCCTACCTTCCTATCCATAACGAATCCTACTTCCGTTATACCATTTTCCGCTGTAGTGATGTTACCCTATACTCATCTGAGCTGAAATCGTTGTCTTCTTTCCATTTCACTTCACTGACTTCTGCTGTGTCTATATTCAGTCTTTGCATTTCGCGTTTCAGATTTTATAGCTTCTCTACCACATTCAAGCTTCTGACATTCCACGCCCCGACTTGTAAAACGTTATCCTTTCGTTATTCAATCTTTTACTCATAGTCATCTCCTCCGTGGCAGTCCCCTCCGAAAGGGGGCTACTCCGGAATCTTGCCAATGGAGAGATCATCATGACACTTTTCCATTTACGGGCCATATGTCCTGTGGATACGCGTTACGTGTCTTTAATGCAGTGGTTTCCATTGCCTTCTGAATCCTCATGTCGTTGATCATTGCTCATTCTTCCATTTTTAGGGGCAGTTTCCCATCACAAGGACAAGAGTTCCCTGAACCTCTGTCCGCTACTCCGCCTTCTTTAAGAAGACCGTTGGCAGAATGAGGGTGTCTCCTTATGCCGGACGTCTTCAGTTGCCAGTGCTGATAATTAATCAAAATTTAAGCAGCGACGGGATTAGAACCCGGGACCGGCGACGTTTAATCTAAGACGCTACACCTTTCTTTTTTTAAACAGCAGGTGATTCTGGCAACTTTTAAGTTTTCGCCAAACTAGTATGGACCTGCATTATTGTAGCAAGCCTGTTCTCGGTACGTTGACGATAGTGATTTACAGGGTGAGTCATTTAAAACTGTTTGTAGGAATACTTGGCAAAATACACATCCCTCGAAGAGGGACATTCATTAACATAACCCTCGACCATTTCTGCACCACCCCGGGTGGCGGAAGGGTGGCTGACATTGACATCTAAAATAGGAAAAATATTTTTTATTGCAGATTTGGATTTTCCGTGACAAAATATGTGAATCTTGAATGAAACATTTCTTTCGTTTCATGATAGATGGCCCTGTAATCGGCACACAAGAGTCCCCTTGCCTATCACTATCTTGGGGTGCTCGATTACTGTGGGTCCCCTTGCCTCTCACTATCGTGGGTGCTTGATTACTGTGAGTCCCCTTGCCTCTCACTATCTTTGGGTGCTCGATTACTGTGGGCCCCCTTGCCTCTCACTATCGCGGGTGCTTGATTACTGTGAGTCCCCTTGCCTCTCACTATCTCGGGGTGCTCGATTACTGTGAGTCCCCTTGCCTCTCACTATCTCGCGGTGCTCGATTATTGTGAGTCCCCTTGCCTCTCACTATCTCGGGGTACTCGATTACTGTGGGTCCCCTTGCCTCTCACTATCTCGGGGTGCCCGATTACTGTGAGTCCCTTTGCCCCTCACTATCTCGAGGTGCTTCATTTCTGAGAGTCCCTTGCCTCTCACTATCTCAGGTGCTCGATTACTGTGAGTCCCCTTGCCTCTCACTATCTCGGGGTGCTTGATTACTTTGAGTCCCCTTGCCCCTCACTATCTCGAGGTGCTTCATTACTGAGAGTCCCTTGCCTCTCACTATCTTGGGGTGCTCGATTACTGTGAGTCCCTTTGCCCCTCACTATCTCGAGGGGCTTCATTTCTGAGAGTCCCTTGCCTCTCACTATCTCAGGTGCTCGATTACTGTGAGTCCCCTTGCCTCTCACTATCTCGGGGTGCTTGATTACTTTGAGTCCCCTTGCCCCTCACTATCTCGAGGTGCTTCATTACTGAGAGTCCCTTGCCTCTCACTATCTTGGGGTGCTCGATTACTGTGAGTCCCTTTGCCCCTCACTATCTCGAGGGGCTTCATTTCTGAGAGTCCCTTGTCCCTCACTATCTCGAGGTGCTTCATTACTGGGAGTCCCTTGCCTCTCACTATCTCAGAGTGCTCGATTACTGTGAGTCCCCTTGCCTCTATTTTGGGGTGCTTGATTACTGTGCGTCCCCCTTGCCTCTCACTATCTTGGGGTGCTTGGTTACTGTGAGTCGCCTTGGCTCCCCCTATCTCGGGGTGCTTGATTACTGTGGGGGTTCTCCATTACTGTAAGTCCCCTTGCCTCTAACTGTGCTCAATTACTGTGAGTCCCCTTGCCTCTCACTATCTCCGGGTGGTCGATTACTGTGAGCCCCTTGCCTCTCATTATCTCGGGGTGCTCGATTACTGTGGGTCCCCTTGCCTCTCACTATCACAGGGTGCTCGATTACTGTGAGCCCCATTGTCCCCACTATCTCGAGGTGTTTCATTAGGTGAGTTACCTTGCCTTTTACAAGTGTTTCAGTGCAGCGAATGTTCGAAACGTTGTCTTTTGTTTCTAATGCACATTGCAACTCTGTGTCTGACCGACAATCCGACGTGTATTAGTGTCTCTGCGCTAATATTTGCACATTCATAGCGAATTCTCTGCCGTATATCTTCGGTGGTTGTTGGTACATCCAGGTAAACGCTCTCTTTTTAGTCATAACCACAGGAAAAAGTCGGTAGACGTCAAATTGGGTACACGTGCGGGCCACGCTTGAGGGCTTTCTGTTCCAAGCCTCCTACCCGAATAGTTCCAATTCAAAACTTCTCGAGCTAGTCGTGAATAATGCACTGGGTATCCCCTGTGTTGAAACCACACATCCGGTCTTGTTTGAAGTGGAATATCGACCATTAGTGTGGGTAAAACATTATCCACAATGTCGCGGTCCATCTGACCAGCCAGTTTACCTTCTATGAAGTATGGGCCAATTACCTGCGTACCTAAAATACCGCACCAAACGTTGACACTCTATGGGCGTTGATGTTCAACTTGTCTTACCCAACTGGGATTCTCCACTGACCAATAACCCATATTATGTCGATTCACTTCACCACGATTCGTAAAACGTGATTCATCAGAGAGAAGTATCTGTGAAATGAAACTACATTTGACTGTCAGTTGTTCCTGTATCCAGCTGCAGAAATTCAGGCGATTGTGAAAATCGTCACCATGCAGTTCTTGATGCAGTGATAAATGAAATGGATGCCATCTGTGTGAATGCAATATGCGTACAACACTTCTCTGTGAAATTCCTGAACCTCGCGCAATTTACCGAGAACTAATGTGAGGATTTGCAGCAGCTGCAGCTAAGAAATTGACTGTGTTATTTTCGTTCGCCACAGGACGTTGTCGGACTCTTTCTCTTGGTTTAACACTTTCCGTTTCAGTAAACATGTGGACAATACTGCGAAACGTCGTTGCAGGCGGAATAATCCTATCGGGGAATAGAGTAGTATACCTTTGACGAGCTTCGTCAACATTTCTATGAGCCTCAAAGTACGCGGTAATGATATAGATCCTCTCTGCAGTCGCTAACATCGTGGAACAATTGCAACGAGATGTGTACAGTCCCAATAATTGAATTAACATGCATCGCCTGACCGCTGACTGAGCGCATGATCACAGTCTGTGCTTCATTTGACTGTGGGAGGTGTCGCATAATAACATTATCAAAAGTATCAAAAAAGTACTTTGACTGTCCTAATCGGATGTGTATTTATTTGAGATAGTACCGTTTTGCAACAATTATCATTAGATTTCCATGTTTACCGATTACACCAGAAAGTAAGGATAAGGATTGGAAATGAAATGTCAGAAGGAAGCAGCATTGGACGAGATGTTAAGCAAGGTTGTTGCATTTCCCCACTGTTGTTTAACGTATACCTTGAAGAGATTATTTCGAAAAGTTTAGATGGTAAAAAGAGGAATATGTATTGGTGGAAAGAGAATAGAATGTATAAGATTTGCTGATGACATGGTATTAGTGGCAGAAAGTGAGCGGGCAGTGAATAACATGCTCAAAGATCTGAATGAAGCTTGTGTGGAATATGGGATGCAAATAAACAAAGCAAAAAGAAAGAGTATGGTCATCAGTACAAGACGCAGACTGTCCAATATTAAAATAGGACAATCTACCATCAGCCAAGTAAGGGAATTTAAATATCTCGGAAGCACAATAACTGAAGGCTTGAGATGTCACCAGGAGGTGAAAACTCGAATTTCCATAGCGAAGGAGGCATTCAACAGAAAGGGGAGACTCTTATGTGGCAAATTAGATAAAGGACTACCGAAAAGGCTTGGCAAATGTTTTGTCTGGAGTGTGGCACTATATGGGGCAGAAACGTGGACACTGAGACGAGAGGATGAAGAAAGGTTGGAAGCATTTGAGATGTGGATGTGGAGGAGAATGGAGAGAATAAGCTGGATGGAAAGAGTGAGTAATCAAAGAGTACTGGAAAGGGTTGGTGAGAGAAGATGTCTGCTGAAGATTGTAAGAGAAAGGAAAAAGAACTGGTTGGGACATTCATTGAGAAGAAGTGCTTGCTAGTAGATGCTTTGGAAGGATTGTTTTGTGGGAGTAGACTGAGAGGAAGAAGGAGATACAAGATGATAGACGACATAAAGGGAAGAGGAAATTATGCAGACCTGAAGAGGATGGCAGAAGACCGGACAGCCTGGAGAACTACCATGTGAGAACACGCCTTTAGGCAGAACACTGATGACGATGATGACTGATTACATCGCCACCTATCATGAAATGAAAGAAATGTTTCATACTTTGTATGAAACAGGTACGTATTTTTCCACGGAGAATCCCAAATCTGCAATAAATAATAGAGGTTTCTATTTGAGATTTCAAAGTTATCCCTCCCCCCCCCCCCCTACCATCCGCAGGGATGGTGCAAGGGGGTCGAGCTTTAATGGATGTCCCTCTTCCAGGTGAACAACGTTTATTATCACTTCGTTTTTAATCCGATGTGTATTTCACCAAATATTCCGACGAACTGTTTTAAATGCATCATCGTGTATAGGTAGATTTGAGAATCTGAAGATGACAGCTAGTTACGCCCCAACAACGTGTGTAAATTATATAATCTGGATTAGTTCCCCATTCAGATCACCAGGAAGCGACCACCAAAGGGGAACTGATCATCAGTGAAAGACTGGATAAGAAACGAATGAGAAACATTCTACGAATCGCAGTGTGGAATGTCACAAGTCTGAATGTTGTTGGGAACCTAGAATATCTGAAAAGGTAAATTCAAATGGTCGCTCTAGATGTAACTGGTGTCAGTGAAGTGTAATGGAAAGAAGATAATGATTTATGGTTAAACGAATATAGGGTAATATCAACAGCCGTAGAAAGTAGTGTGGCAGGAGTAGAATTCATCATGAATAGGAAGGTGTGGCAGAGATGGATAAACGAGAGGATAAACAATGAACCAATGCCTAAAACAAGGATGTACATACCAACGACAGAAGCAGACGATGAAGAAGTAGAGGAAATTCTTCCAGAATTCTTCTTCTTCTCGAACAGTCTGCTTTGTGCCCGAGGATGACGTCCTCGTCAAGCCACTACAGCATCCCCGCTTCCTCAACAGGTTGTCAACAAGTCTGACTTCATACGGAACGATGGCCCATTTCCTGACCCCTGCCTGACACCGCACATTACGCGTTGTCTTAAATATACAGCCCAGTCACATTGATATGACCACAAGCTGTGTTTCACCACTAACCACTTGTAAGACCTCCGTTTTTTATCCCGACCTGATCTGATCGAATAGCAGCCCAATATTTATTATTAACATGACCGTGAACCTAATGGGACTGGTAATCGGAATTGACTGCTACGGAAGTTGTTACTTTCCAGTTCGTCCTGTTCAATACTATAATACTGAATGTCTGGTAATAATGAACACCAACACAGTTTTACTAATTACGAACTTATATTCTTCTCAAAACACAAAAAGGAGACAGCCACTGCCTTCGCCATACATATACAGGGCTATTACAAAGGATTGAAGCGGTTTCATAAATTCACTGTAGCTCCATTCATCGACATATGGTCATGACACACTACAGATACGTAGAGAAGCTCATAAAGTTTTGTTCGGCTGAAGCCGCACTTCAGGTTTCTGCCGCCAGAGTGCTCGAGAACGCAGTGAGACAAAATGGCGACCGTAGCCGAGAAAGCGTATGTCGTGCTTGAAATGCACTCACATCAGTCAGTCATAACAGTGCAACGACACTTCAGGACGAAGTTCAACAAAGATCCACCAATTGCTAACTCCATTCGGCGATGGTATGCGCAGTTTAAAGCTTCTGGATGCCTCTGTAAGGGGAAATCAACGGGTCGGCCTGCAGTGAGCGAAGAAACGGTTGAACGCGTGCGGGCAAGTTTCACGCGTAGCCCGCGGAAGTCGACGAATAAAGCAAGCAGGGAGCTAAACGTATCACAGCCGACGGTTTGGAAAATCTTACGGGAAAGGCTAAAGCAGAAGCCTTACCGTTTACAATTGCTACAAGCCCTGACACCCGATGACAAAGTCAAACGCTTTGAATTTTCGGCGCGGTTGCAACAGCTCATGGAAGAGGATGCTTTCAGTGCGAAACTTGTTTTCAGTGATGAAGCAACATTTTTCCTTAATGGTGAAGTGAACAGACACAATGTGCGAATCTGGGCGGTAGAGAATCCTCACACATTCGTGCAGCAAATTCGCAATTCACCAAAAGATAACGTTTTTTGTGCAATCTCACGGTTTAAAGTTTACAGCCCCTTTTTCTTCTGCGAAAAAAACGTTACAGGACACGTGTATCTGCACATGCTGGAAAATTGGCTCATGCCACAACTGGAGACCGACAGCGCCGACTTCAACAGGATGGTGCTCCACCGCACTTCCATCATGATGTTCGGCATTTCTTAAACAGGAGATTGGAAAACCGATGGATCGGTCGTGGTGGAGATCATGATCAGCAATTCATGTCATGGCCTCCACGCTCTCCCGCCTTAACCCCATGCGATTTCTTTCTGTGGGGTTATGTGAAAGATTCAGTGGTTAAACCTCCTCTACCGAGAAACGTGCCAGAACTGCGAGCTCTCATCAACGATGCTTTCGAACTCATTGACGGGGAGATGCTGCGCCGAGTGTGGGAGGAACTTGATTATCGGCTTGATGTCTACAGAATCACTAAAGGGGCACATATCGAACATTTGTGAATGCCTAAAAAAACTTTGAGTTTTTGTATGTGTGTGCAAAGCATTGTGAAAATATGTCAAATAATAAAGTTATTGTAGAGCTGTGAAATCGCTTCAATCATTTGTAATAACCCTGTATAATTACGGCTAATCTCAGCACAGGCTTCCTTCATTTACCGTTATCGTCACACGCTAATCCATCACTGCATCCAACACTGCAATCCAAGGTCAGGCCGGCGCGGTAGACGCGAAACCAAATATCGGCACTAGTAACGTTACAGATCACTTTCGTAATGATACTTCTTCACTTTCCCGGTATTAATCTATTACATAGGGGTCTAACCAGGGCGATGGCGACACCCTTCTCCGTTAAGGACGCTGTATTTCAACAATGGCCTTCACACACACACCACTCTGGCGCAACTCAGCACTCGATCTCGCAACACGTCACGATCGATTGTTCGCCCTATCGACCTGTGCCGAGTGCAAAGTTATATTAAGGGCCTTCGGACCTCTTACACACTCTCAAACGGAAGGCAAGTAGAAGCATTAGCAATGAGGGAAAGCGAGTAGTCGTTGTCATAATGCGGAAACGGAACGATTTAACTAACGTCCGAAAGTGCATGATCAGTCCCTTTCGGCGCAAGAGTGGAACATTTGCGAAACGGCTAAACCTGTAAACCGTTCGCGTGCCGCTGTGGGTAAAGTATACTGTGGATGGTAAAGAGGTGGTATCCAAAACGGCACTGTGGTGCACCACATAAATGACGGCTGCGGAAACCTATACGGGCGAATTGACGTGTAACTGTTGGGCAACCGACGGCGCAGATCAATGCTACGGATATCAGTAGTGTCTCTTCAGCGAACTCTGCTACATATGAGCTTCTGCAGCAGGGGCCTTGTTCATTTACTCACGCTTATCGCTATTCCTCAGCGCCAAAAGCTGGAAATCGTATGCCGATACTGCAACTAGACGTCCACTGACCGACGACATGTCGTCTTTTGAGGTGAATCACGTTTTACGCTCCGTCGTCTGGAAACGTTTGAAAACAAACACCCTACAACAATCTACAGGAGAGTCCAGTCTAGAGAGGGAAAATTATGATGTGGGGAATGTTGTCAGCGCATTCTTTGGATTATCTGGCCTTTCAGGAAGGCATAACGGATCAACACAAGTACGAATCTGTCCTTGCAACTAGACGTCCACTGACCGACGACATGTCGTCTTTTGAGGTGAATCACGTTTTACGCTCCGTCGTCTGGAAACGTTTGAAAACAAACACCCTACAACAATCTACAGGAGAGTCCAGTCTAGAGAGGGAAAATTATGATGTGGGGAATGTTGTCAGCGCATTCTTTGGATTATCTGGCCTTTCAGGAAGGCATAACGGATCAACACAAGTATGAATCTGTCCTTGGGGATCATGTCCACAACTACAAACAGCTTGTTTTTCCTCGCTGCGTTGGCACCTACCAGCAGGACAATGCGACGTGCTCACAGTGTACATGCGTGGTTGGAAGAGCACCACGCTGAGATTACAGTACTCCCCTGGCCACCAAATTCCCCGGATTTAAGCCCAATCGAGAATCTGCGAGACTACGTCGATCGGGCAGTTTGCACCGTTGATGCTCAAACGAGGAACACAGCGCAGCTGGCGACAGCACTGGAGTTCAAAAACGGTTCAAATGGCTCCGAGCACTATGGGACTTAACTGCTAAGGTCATCAGTCCCCTAGAACTTAGGACTACTTAAACCTAACTAACCTAAGGACATCACACACATCCATGCCCGAGGCAGGATTCATACCTGCGACCGTAGCGGTCACGCGCTTCCAGTCTGTAGTGCCTAGAACCGCTCGGCCACTCCGGCCGGCAGCACTGGAGTCGGCATGACTCCAGTTCCCTATCCGTACCTTCTAGAGCAGGGATTCCCTTGGGGTCGATATCGGTTTCCTAGGGGTCGACATAAACGAAAACAGATTTTGGGGGTCGACGAAGTCTAAAAATCGACCCCTACTAAATTAACACAAGTTCTTATTTAAAACTTTCATGATAGGTAGGTACTGTATTGTTTATGTTGTGTTACGTGTACTAAGAATAATTAATACTTTTGTAGGAAATAGCAATGTTGTAGTAATGTAAAGTGTCAAGTCCGTACAAGATGAAAAACTCGGCAAGTCTGTGTGGACAAGTTCGTGCAAGATAATGAGTTCGAGCGTACGTCTTTCAGGCGCGTTTTGACTTGCTCTCTATTTGACGCTTACGCGATTTAACACGAACGAATTCATGATCAAGTCCAAACATGTGCCTGATATTTTACTATTTAACGAGCTTGCACTTTGGTTGAAAGTTCATTTTCGTTTTGAAATTCGTTGGAGCTTGAACGATAATAATTCATAGAAGTACTCATTTATTTCAAGAGGTTACAAAGTTATTACATAGCTAAATTAATTGGAGTAAAGCGACTGAAAAAGTGGTAAACACAAAATACAGCATATTTTAAATAGGTAGGTATAAAAGTATTATTAAAATTACTTACACTTAAGTTGTTAAGTAGGTAGGTACCTGCTACACTCTGTAGCAGCTGTTTTAGTTAGCGGACCATTATGAATAAGGGGGTTGACCTTAAAAGTAGGTAATTTGGCCATGGGGGTCTGAGGTAACAGTTCATTTTGGAAAAGGGGTCACTTGTCCTAAATAGTTTGGGGATCCCTGTTCTCGAGTCTTATTCACTCTCCTCATGCGCATCTCGCATCGGTTCGCGCTGCAAAAGGTGATTGTTCGTGCTTCTGACAGACGGTCATATTACTTTGAGTTGACAGTGTACTACTCTTAACTGTGCTTTTCTCCTATCCTCGCAAACTAATAAGATTCGAGAGTCGTGACAGACAAGGGATAGAAAATGTGTTAAGACATAAAAGAATAATTTCCAAGTGTAAGTAGGCTGTTTAGGTTTTTATGTTGGTAACGGCACGTAGCGCTCTATATGAAAATCACCGACTGTGCTGTGTGACGGCTGTGGTTGGTTTGCATTGTTGGAGTATATGCTATTTTATTGTTGGGCAGTTAGCTGTTAACAGCGCGTAGCGTTGCGCAGTTGGAGGTGAGCCGCCAGCAGTGGTGGATGTGGGGAGAGAGATGGCGGAATTTTGAGAGCGGACGATCTGGACGTGTGTCCATCAGAAAGAGTAAATTTGTAATATTGGATATCATGGACTGATATATATATATATATATATATATATATATATATATATATATATATATATATATATATATACACTCCTGGAAATTGAAATAAGAACACCGTGAATTCATTGTCCCAGGAAGGGGAAACTTTATTGACACATTCCTGGGGTCAGATACATCACATGATCACACTGACAGAACCACAGGCACATAGACACAGGCAACAGAGCATGCACAATGTCGGCGCTAGTACAGTGTATATCCACATTTCGCAGCAATGCAGGCTGCTATTCGCCCATGGAGACGATCGTAGAGATGCTGGATGTAGTCCTGTGGAACGGCTTGCCATGCCATTTCCACCTGGCGCCGCAGTTGGACCAGCGTTCGTGCTGGACGTGCAGACCGCGTGAGACGACGCTTCATCCAGTCCCAAACATGCTCAATGGGGGACAGATCCGGAGATCTTGCTGGCCAGGGTAGTTGACTTACACCTTCTAGAGCACGTTGGGTGGCACTGGATACATGCGGACGTGCATTGTCCTGTTGGAACAGCAAGTTCCCTTGCCAGTCTAGGAATGGTAGAACGATGGGTTCGATGACGGTTTGGATGTACCGTGCACTATTCAGTGTCCCCTCGACGATCACCAGTGGTGTACGGCCAGTGTAGGAGATCGCTCCCCACACCATGATGCCGGGTGTTGGCCCTGTGTGCCTCGGTCGTATGCAGTCCTGATTGTGGCGCTCACCTGCACGGCGCCAAACACGCATACGACCATCATTGGCACCAAGGCAGAAGCGACTCTCATCGCTGAAGACGACACGACTCCATTCGTCCCTCCATTCACGCCTGTCGCGACACCACTGGAGGCGGGCTGCACGATGTTGGGGCGTGAGCGGAAGACGGCCTAACGGTGTGCGGGACCGTAGCCCAGCTTCATGGAGACGGTTGCGAATGGTCCTCGCCGATTCCCCAGGAGCAACAGTGTCCCTAATTTGCTGGGAAGTGGCGGTGCGGTCCCCTACGGCACTGCGTAGGATCCTATGGTCTTGGCGTGCATCCGTGCGTCGCTGCGGTCCGGTCCCAGGTCGACGGGCACGTGCACCTTCCGCCGACCACTGGCGACAACATCGATGTACTGTGGAGACCTCACGCCCCACGTGTTGAGCTATTCGGCGGTACGTCCACCCGGCCTCCCGCGTGCCCACTATACGCCCTCGCTCAAAGTCCGTCAACTGCACATACGGTTCACGTCCACGCTGTCGCGGCATGCTACCAGTGTTAAAGACTGCGATGGAGCTCCGTATGCCACGGCAAACTGGCTGACACTGACGGCGGCGGTGCACAAATGCTGCGCAGCTAGCGCCATTCGACGGCCAACACCGCGGTTCCTGGTGTGTCCGCTGTGCCGTGCGTGTGATCATTGCTTGTACAGCCCTCTCGCAGTGTGCGGAGCAAGTATGGTGGGTCTGACACACCGGTGTCAATGTGTTCTTTTTTCCATTTCCAGGAGTGTATATATATATATATATATATATATATATATATATATATATATATATAATGACTTTTTAACGCTATTAAGGTAAATACATTGCTTATTCTCTATCAAAATCTTTCATTTGCTAACTATGCCTATCAGTAGTTAGTGCCTTCAGTAGTTTGAATCATTTATTTAGCTGGCAGTAGTGGCGCTCGCTGTATTGCAGTAGTTTCGAGTAACGAAGATTTTTGTGAGGTAAGTGATTTGTGAAACGTATAGGTTACTGTTAGTCAGGGCCGTTCTCTTGTAAGGATTATTGAAAGTCAGATTGCGTTGCGCTAAATATATTGGCTGTCAGTTTAGTGCTGATCTGAATAGGTAAAGAGGGAAATGTCAGAGTACGTTCAGTTCTGCTCAGCTGTTTGAAAATCAAGTAATGTAAGAGGTTTATCAGCACAGTAATTCATTAATTTTTCTGAGGGGACGTTTCACATGATACTATAGAAGGCTGTAGAGGGTAAAAACTGTAGAAGACAGACTGGAACACATCATACAGATAATTGAAGTAGTTTTGTGTAAATGGCACTATGAGCTGAAAAGTCGGCATAGAAAAAGTACTCACTGCATGCGACATGAAAACAGTGAGGAAACTGATGATACCTTGTTCCCTCCGCCCACCATCCCCCCCCCCCCCCAAAAAAAAGAAAGAACTTGTGAATTGTGTTCTTTAAATGCTACATCAACAGGTCTCTCTCCGCCGGCCGCGGTGGTCTCGCGGTTCTAGGCGCGCAGTCCGGAACCGTGCGACTGCTACGGTCGCAGGTTCGAATCCTGCCTCAGGCATGGATGTGTGTTATGTCCTTAGGTTAGTTAGGTTTAAGTAGTTCTAAGTTCTAGGGGACTGATGACCACAGCTGTTAAGTCCCATAGTGTTCAGAGCCATTTGAACCATTTTTGAATCAACAGGTCTCTGCCGTACGCTTCACTGAGGCGTCATGTCTTGAATTTGTTCTTCCGTTGTTACATTTGAAGGGCTTCTTTCAATAGTGCTACAAGTCCATTACCTGCACTTTTCTGCCTATAATGCTTCTGCAATGTTAAAAAATATATCGGCTGAACCACTTGTTTATAGTGTAAAACACTAAGATTGACGCGTTTCGGAAGTCAAGCTTCCATCATCAGAATAATAAAAAGTAAAAGAACCTGTTAAAACTCGCTAAAATGGAACATGCACCAGGCACCATAAAATTTATAATAAAATTAAAACATCGTGGCTACTTACCTTGTTGCAGCCGTGTCTTCCAAGGTGCATCTCCACATAGTCGTCAAAATATAAAAAACTCTAAAATGGTGTCGCCTATGGTGTTCAGCATCTAACCACATGGCTCTCTCCTCTATCGTCGTAAACCGCCCGTACGTCTTCGTTGATACCACACACCACGTAGCCAAACACGACACTGAAACGGGAGTGAGCTCACGCGCAAGTAAACAAGGATGTCACAGAGATGTCCGTACAAACAGATAACGTATACAAGGACCTCATGAAATGATGGTATCCTGCCAATTGCTAAAAATGTAGTTACTAAAAGAAACCAGTGAAATGTTTGAAAAAGTTATTTGTATCATCAGCTAGCTGTTCATTCAGTGTGTTCTGATTATCCACGCTATGTATCGTACTTTCCAGCTGTTCTAGTAGATCCAGCTTTTTGCCTTTGTCCTGTCTATGTAAAATAACGAGATCCTGATCTATTCCCAACATGGGATGTTCCGTTTCCCAAATATGCGTGTCTACAGCTGACTTTTCGAAATTATTAAGCCGGAAAGCATCACTATGTTCTTTGTAACGTACTTTAAAGGACCTACCAGTTCGGGCTACATAGCTTGCCTTGCACGTGTTACACTGAATTTTATAGACCCCAGCTCTCTCATATTTATCGCTTTCCTGCAGTAAATTATTTCTTAGTTTACATCGCAGCGTATTATTGGTCTGAAAAGCGGTATCAACTTTAAAAGGTTTGAAAATGGTAGCCACCTTTTGCGAAATATCACCGAAGTGTGGTTAAATCAAACTTCTGCAATTAATGATCCAAACAAACAGAAAGGTTCATCTCTAGCAAAAAATTGGTTCAAATGGCTCTGAGCACTATGGGACTTAACATCGATGGTCATCAGTCCCCTAGAACTTAGAACTACTTAAACCTAACTAACCTAAGGACACCACACAACACCCAACACCCAGCCATCACGAGGCAGAGAAAATCCTTGACCCCGCCGGGAATCGAACCCGGGAACCCGGGCGTGGGAAGCGAGAACGCTACCGCACGACCACGAGATGCGAGCCATCTCTAGCAAGAAGCCATATGCTTGAATATTTCTGGTATCTCAACTGCAGATTTTTCAGCGCTCATTTAACTTTAGGACTCTGAAACTCACAATGAACAGAAACGGACTTGTACCACTATTGAAATAAGCCCTTCATTTATTGTGCAAGTTTTGACATGCTTCCTAAAGTCATCCAATAATTGTGTGTTGTGAAGTACGAGTATAATTGCTATTTAATATAATCCATTATGGAGTCGAGGTAGCAGTTGTCGTTATACTGGTTATCACTGTTAGTATTCAACCGCGATTCTTATACATATATTTTAACAACGCGTTTCAAGAGACAATGCTCCCATCATCAGGTTGTAAAATCTATGTCATGAAATTAAACGGACTAAAAAGACAAAATACCATCACAAATATTTGGGAAGTCCATAGAATAAAACAGAATTAAAAGTATATTGGACTGTGGGTCGTCGTCTTACACTGAAGTTGTTGACACAAGTCGATGGCCGTCCCATAGCTACCAAATATGCTGTCGCACTGTGCCGGCTCGGGAGCTGTTGAGGACAGACGTGCCTAGGTGTTGTGGCGTGGTTACAGCCGTGTGCTTGACGGTAACGCTATGCTGTTGGGCGCCTTATTTCCTTATTGCATTGGTCTGCTATTGGTAGCCTCGCGCCACTCCGTCAGTGACATGCTACAAGTTTAAAGTCGCATACCTACCCTAAAATAATTCTAAAAACCCGCTAAAAAATCTCATTTCTTTAAAATTATCTTGTGCATTTAGAATATTGCTTTGTTTCTTTTCATGGATAGCTATCTCGAATTCCTCTAGTAAATCAAGTTTTCTGCCTTTCTTTTCTACATGCAATATTTCTACGTTGTCTTCTATGCTCTTAAGGGGATGGCCTGTTTCATATATATGGTTCGCAACAGCTCATTTGTCATAATTTCCTAACCTGAGCGCATCTTTATGTTCTTTATACCGGATCGCGAATGATCTTCCTGTCTGCTCTATATATTTTGCATCACAAGTTCTGCACATAACAGCCAATTTCCAAACTAAACTAAAAAAATATTCTTAAACGCACACACTTCCTGCTGACAGAAGCCGAAAAAAGATGATGTGTTATCATGAATCCAACGGCCCCCAAATTAAGATCACAGGTGAAGATACATAAAGATCTGCATCCGGTTCGTCCGATTGTTAACGGTCGAAATAGTCCAGCATATAAAATAACGAAATTCTTGGACCAAATTCTGAAAAAGACTTACGTGTATAAAAATAGCTATTCGGTGCGTGGTAGTATGACCATGATAGGTGAAATTAAAGATACGCCAGTCACTGACACTTCCCGTTTGGTTTCGTTGGCTGTTAAGAACTTATACTCCAGTGTTCCGGTTAACGAAACTATAGAAATCATTAAGAGAAATTTCCTTAAATACCGTAAAATTTCAACGCAAGAGACAATTGTATTTATTGAACTCTTACAGCTCATTACAAGTTTTAATTATTTTACGTTTAATAGCAAATTTTATATTCAGGACGATTGGTTAGCCATGGGGTCCAGTATTTCAGGAACTATGGCGGACATTTTTATCAATGACCTTGAAGAAAAAGTTCTAAATTCTGACGATAACATTATGGATAAAATTGTTTATTACAAACGTTATGTAGACGACACTCTGTTACTTGTCGATGGTTCCCTTGAGGACATTGAGGAAATAGTAAAAAAGTTCAACGACGCACATAATAAAATAGAATTTACCGTGGAGTATGAAACTGACAATTGTTTACAGTTCCTGGACCTGAATATAAAAAATAAGGGCAACAAACATGCATTCTCCGTTTATAGAAAACAAACTACGACTGATGCCGTGATCCCGAATGATTCATGCCATCCGCAGGCTTATAAAGAAGCTGCTTTCCGTAGTCTCGTGCATCGGGCAGTCAATATACCTATGAGCGAAAAAGATAGGGAGACTGAAATTAATACCGTTAAGAGAATAGCGATGAATAACGGTTACAGAATAGATATGGTTAAAAATTTGTTACGGAAAAGTAATAAGCGCAAAAAGAATAAACCTAATGGAGAGAAAGTGAAAATTATCACGATGCCATACTACGGAACAGTCTCACAAAAGATAGTAAATATTTTTAAGCCATACGATGTTAAAATAGCTTTTCAGACTAATAACCTAGTGAGGTATAGCCTTAAGCACGATATTGGCGAGAAGAGAAATAAGTTTGAAAGATCGGGAGTTTATAAGATACAGTGCAGAACTTGTGATGCAAAATATATAGGGCAGACAGGAAGATCATTCGCGATCCGGTATAAAGAACATAAAGATGCGCTCAGGTTAGGAAATTATGATAAATGAGCTGTTGCGAACCATATATATGAAACAGGCCATCCCCTTAAGAGCATAGAAGACAACGTAGAAATATTGCATGTAGAAAAGAAAGGCAGAAAACTTGATTTACTAGAGGAATTCGAGATAGCTATCCATGAAAAGAAACAAAGCAATATTCTAAATGCACAAGATAATTTTAAAGAAATGAGATTTTTTAGCGGGTTTTTAGAATTATTTTAGGGTAGGTATGCGACTTTAAACTTGTAGCATGTCACTGACGGAGTGGCGAGAGGCTACCAATAGCAGACCATTGCAATAAGGAAATAAGGCGCCCAATAGCACAGCGTTACCGTCAAGCACGCGGCTGTAACCACGCCATAACCCCTAGGCACGTCAGTCCACAACAGCTCCCGAGCCGGCACAGTGCGACAGCATATTCGGTAGCTATGGGACGGCCATCGACTTGTGTCAACTTCAGTGTAAGACGACGACCCACAGTCCAATATACTTTTAATTCTGTTTTATTCTATGGACTTCCCAACTATTTGTGATGGTTCAAAAATGGTTCAAATGGCTCTGAGCACTATGGGACTCAACTGCTGAGGTCATTAGTCCCCTAGAACGTAGAACTAGTTAAACCTAAGTAACCTAAGGACATCACAAACATCCATGCCCGAGGCAGGATTCGAACCTGCGACCGTAGCGATCTTGCGGTTCCAGACTGCAGCGCCTTTAACCGCACGGCCACTTCGGCCGGCTTTGTGATGGTATTTTGTCTTTTTAGTCCGTTTAATTTCATGACATAGATTTTAGAACCTGATGATGGGAGCATTGTCTCTTGAAACGCGTTGTTAAAATATATGTATAAGAATCGCGGTTGAATGCTAACAGTGATAACCAATAATTGCTACAGCTGTTAAAATTATTGGTATTTTCAGATGCAAACACATTTACGTGTTCTTGTACCACAATTTTAAACGACTATCTCATCGTTATAATTGCGAAGGCTACCGCGGCCAGACTCAGTAAAAAAAAAAAAAAAAAAAAAAAAAAATATAGCTGTTACTGGAGAAAGCAAAGTTTCGACCACTGTAGCCGTGGGCTAGAACGTTGGTTTCTCCAGTAACACTTCCTGCCTTATGACACGGTACCAACTCATAAAACTTTTATATCATTCAGATGATTGCTCAACACTGTACGATTTTCTCCTCGTTGAGGACCATGATATACCTGTGATCGGATCTGCAAGTGAAGACTTATCTGCGCCTTCGATTTCTACAGGCGCCCCAGTGATAGCGACTCTGCCGCATTTCTACCTGGCGAGCGAGACGTACCTGCAAACCGTGTCGGGCCTGCAGCCGACCAAGGAGAACCACGAGCTCTTCATGGTCTTCGAATCGGTGAGTACGCTGCGCCGATGACAAAGCCGTGGCGTGCCACGTCCAGACCATTGTTACACAGCACTCACGGGTCTGGTCACTCGTAATGTAGGTTCTGCAATACTGCCACCAGTCATTCATTCACTAGTTAATGGATGTTAATGGATGGATTTCAAGAGCGTCAGTCTGTTTCGCGTTATGTTCTGCTGTTGCCATCGTCTTCAGTCCTGTGACTGGTTTGATTCGGTTTTCAAACAGGCACACTTCTCGGGATCGGGTGGTAGGAGGGAGGGGGGATGTCGTATGTGAGAGCACTGCTTGGTACCCTGCCCCCACCCCCACGCCCAAATCCCTTCCAATATAACTATCCATTACCTCGCTTTTTCGGCCCCTAGATGGATATGGTTTTAATAATAATAATAAAAATTTTGAACATAGCTGCTAAGGTTCAGTGACCGTGTCAGAATTATATTAAAACAAATAAGCCCACGGTCACAAATACTAAGTCAAAACTGACCAGGTTTCGACGCTACTATGAGCGTCGTCTTCAGAATTAAACTAACTGTTCTAAAACATAATAGGTATATAAGACATTAATAAACTAAAGTGTGTACTGACTAGAAAGAGATGCAATACTTACAAGTCACATTCTAAAAAAATCTAAGCTGGAAACAGCCGGCCGTTGTGGCCGTGCGGTTCTAGGCGCTTCAGTCTGGAACTGCGTGACCGCTACGGTCGCAGGTTCGAATCCTGCCTCGGGCATGAAAGTGTGTGCTGTTCTTAGGTTAGTTAGGTTTAAGTAGTTCTAAATTTCATGAGTAATATAAAGGGCGGAAATTATATTTATGTTGAGCTATATTCCAATTTTCTGTACAGGTTCCGGAACTCTCGGAACCGAGGCGAAGAAAAACTGTTTTTGATGTGTGTATAAACAGCTTCAAACTTGTGATTGCTTTACATATGAGTAAATTGGTTAAATATGTGACGTTAATTATGTAAAACCCTTATGGTTGAAGTCACAAAAGTCTAATTTTGTTGGTTTTATTATTTTGTTCGCATTGTTCACGCACAGATCAATGAAAAAGTCAAAGCCAAAATCTCATGCATTATGCTAAAGATTTAATGCATGAACACTCAAATTGCAGTAAGCTATAACCTTTTATCCTGTCATTATTTTGTGGGGGAAGGAGAGGGTTGTCAGCCAAGGAAGTTTCAAAAATTGTTGAAACTATCAGCACAGTTTGTTGGATGTCGCTAAGTGATCTCATTCTGAAATACTGAAGGACTATAGTGCGTGTTATTCGCGAGCGATGAGCTTTACTGTCTCAAAACATAAAAACAGTTTCAAAGTCTAATACCTGATTTACTGCCTGAAACCTCCAAGGAAACGTTATACTTCTAAATGAATAGATTATGACAACATTTAAAATATTTCAACTCGGTCAATGATTATATGAAATACTGGCATCAATTTTTAGTTGGCGATAGAAGGCGTAAGAGGGACAGCCAGTAAGTGAGTCTGGATGATGGTTTTAGCCGTTTAGTATTAGGGACATAAAACCTTTTTGTTTAATAATCATTTGATTACATTGACGCCGAGAATATCGCTTTAGTATAACTTTCAAAAGTAGTGATTGAAAGAATGCGTTCGTCCAGAAATTTGAGAAGTACATGTGTCATGCAACTGAGCTAAGGACTACCGTAGCAGCAAACTCTCAAAACTTTCATACCGTAAATCGTAAATCATAGGTTACAGTCACCAATATCAGTACTTCACATAGCATTACGGTGGGCAACACATACACCGAAGCGCCAAAGAAACTGCTATGGGCATGGGTATTCAAATACAGAGATATGTAAACAGGCAGAATACGGCGCTGCAGTCGGCAACGCCTGCATAAGACAACAATTGTCTGGCGCAGTTGTTACATCGGTTACTGCTGCGACAATGGCAGATTATCAAGGTGTGAGTGAGTTTGAACGTGGTGTTATAGCCGGCGCACGAGCGGTGGGACATGCCACCGAGGTAGCGGTGAAGTGGAGATTTTCCGTACGACCATTTCACGAGTGTACCGTGAATATCAGGAATCCGGTAAAACATCAACTCTCCGACATCGCTGCTGCCGGAAAAAGATCCTGCAAGAACGGGACCAACGACGACTGAAGGGAGACGTTCAAAGTGATAGAAGTGCAACCCTTCCGCAAATTGCTGCCGATTTCAATGCCGTGACCCTCAACGTCAGCGTGCGAACCATTCACGAAACATCATCGATATGAGCTTTCGGAGCCGAAGTACCCTTGATGACTGCACAACGGAAGGCTTTACGCCTTGCCTGGGCCCGTCAACTCAGACATTGGGCTGTTGATGACTAGAAATATGTTGCCCGGTCTAAAGAGTCTCTTTTCAAATCGCATCGAGCGGATAGACGTGCAGGAGTACGGAGACAACTTTATGAATCCATGGACCCTGTATGTCCACAGGGACTGTACAAGCTGGTGGAGCCTCTGTAATGGTGTGGGCCACATGCTGTTGGAGTGAAATGGGACCCCTGATACGTGTAGATACGACAGGTGACACGTACGTAAGCATCATGTCTGACCCCCTGCATCCATTAATGTCCATCGTGCATTCACTGATTTCTGTGCGATGCATTGCCAGCCACATTGGAGCACGTTAACCAATTGGAAAGATAGCACCCATGGTTTATGAACAATGGGATACTACCCCGTTTTATAGGATTGTGCTGCAGTACCACAAGACAATGTTTCAGGAGCGATGGATGGTCGAGGAGCTCTGAGGTGTATTTGAAGGAGTGCATGCTTCGTTGCGAAATAATGCTGAAAATATGTTTCAGGATGTGTGGTAATCACATGTAGCACTGCTTATAGCTCGTTTCTACGTAACAGTCAGATCGAAACAACAGGACAATTGGTCCATAACTCAACACCTATTGATTTTAGGACAGGAATTTTTCTTACAGTTTTGACCACTTTACCATATATAGTAACGTGTGACCCTTTCTTAAACTCCCTGTGTATTCAAGAGACATATTTATAACGAATATCCGGACTCACTGCTCTTTTATATTGATTAGGGGTAAAATACAGGGAGCGAAAGGCTATTTAAAATTTGTACAGAAACCAGATGGCAGTTATAAGAGTCGAGGGGCATGAAAGGGGAGCAGTGGTTGGCAAGGGAATGAGACAGGGTTGTAGCCTCTCCCCGATGTTATTCAATATGTATATTGAGCAAGCAGTAAAGGAAACAAAAGAAAAATTTGGAGTAGGTATTAAAATCCATGGAGAAGAAATAAAGACTTTGAGGTTCGCCGATGACATTGTAATTCTGTCAGAGACAGCAAAGGACTTGGAAGACCAGCTGAACGGAATGGACAGTGTCTTGAAAGTAGGATATAAGATGAATATCAACAAAAGCAAAACGAGGATAATTGAATGTAGTCGAATTAAATCAGGTGGTGCTGATTGGGAAATGAGACACTTAAAGTAGTAAAGGTGTTTTGCTGTTTGGGGAGCAAAATAACTGATGATGGTCGAAGTACAGAAGATATAAAATTTAGACTGTCAATGGCAAGGAAAGCGTTTCTGAAGAAGAGAAATTTGTTAACATCGAGTATAGATTTAAGTGTCAGGAAGTCGTTTTTGAAAGTACAATTGTAGCCATGTATGGAGGTGAAACATGGACGATAAATAGTTTAGACAAGAAGAGAATAGAAGCTTTCGAAGTGTGGTACTACAGAAGAATGCTGAAGATTAGATTGGTAGATCACATAACTAATGAGAAGGTATTGAATAGAATTGGGGAGAAGAGGAGTTTGTGGCAGAGCTTGAATAGAAGAAGGGACCGGTTGGTAGGACATGTTCTGAGGCATCAAGGAATCACACGTTTAGCACTGGAGGGCAGCGTGGAGCGTAAAAAACGTAGAGGGAGACCAAGAGATGAATACACTAAACAGATTCAGAAGGATGTAGGTTGCATTAAGTAGTGGGAGATGAAGAAGCTTGCACAGAATAGAGTAGCATGGAGAGCTGCAGCAAACCAGTCTCAGGACAGAAGACCACAACAAGAATAACATTTCTTTCAATTTCACAACAGATCTACTTTGGCTAAATTGTCATTATCGAGTGAATTATAGGAGGTGTGGCTAGAAAACAACCGGACTAGTACTGGTGAAACAATAAAACGAATGCAATAAGGCTGAAAGTCACGTGGCCTGTCACGTGACTCTCGCTCCGCCTACTGCTAGAGTTTCATCTGCCTCCTGCACTCAGTCTGCCCGTGGCGTCTGTTTTAAGTAGTTGACGTTTTGTCTGTACGTCGGAAAATGTTGAGTGTACAGAAAGAACAGCGTGTTAACATCAAATTTTGTTTCAAACTAGGAAAATCTGCAAGTGAAACGTTTGTAATGTTACAATAAGTGTACGGCGATGATTGTTTATCGCGAACACAAGTGTTTGAATGGTTTAAACGATTTAAAGATGGCCGCGAAGACACCAGTGATGACACTCGCACTGGCAGACCATTGTCAGCGAAAACTGATGCAAACATTGAAAAAATCGGTAAACTTTTTCGACAAGATCGCTGCTCTGCTCTGATTGTTAAACGGCGATCTTGTCGAACAAGTGACAGGCCACGCGACTTTCAGCCTTATTGCATTCGTTTAATTGTTTCACCAGTACTAGTCCGGTTTTTTTCTAGCCACACCTTGTATATTATCTAGATGGATTGATATGGCTACAAGATCGTTGGCAACTGTCTATTGACTGTCCTTCTATATTTGCTGAATTAAGGTGGCAGTTAAATTGTTGTGACTGTAATGTGACGCGTGAAATTAATTACTACCTTAATTCAACAAATATACGGCAGTCAGAAGATGGCGCCCCGTGGCGTTGCTGGCATGTGGCGCGGTAACAAAAGTATGTAAGCGGAGGATACACGGACGGGGGATCACCCTAGCGAAGATATGGGCTGCAATTGAGGAAATCCTTAGAGATAAGCCACTGTGACAAAGAGAAGATTATTGTTGCCGAAAGCCTGTGAACGAGTATCTCGAATACGTCGAATCTGGTCGAATGTTCACGTGCTACTGTCGTGAGCATCTACGGAGAGAGGTAGGACTGTGAAACTACAACTAGGAGCTAAGTGGTTGGACGTGCACGAATTTTCGCAGAACATCGGGTTCGGAGGCGTCTTTGTAATGAAGAACAGATGGTGATCTGTGGCGTCTCTGCCGAAAGAGCACAGTGCTGGTGCGCGCACAAGTGTTTCGCAGCATACCGTTCAACTTACACTGTTGAACATGAATCTCCGCAGCAGACCACTCCTACGTGCTCCCATGTCGGCCCAACGACATCATCAATTATGACAGCAGTGAGCACGGTACCATCGGTATTCGACCGTCGATCAGTGGGAACGTGTCGGCTCTTCTTGGTGAACTACATTTTTGCAACACTATGTCGATGGTCGTCTCCACAAACGCCGTCATCAAGGTGATCGGCGACTGGAAACATGCAGCGCGCCACGGGCTGTATTGCGCTATGGGAGACATTCTCCTGCGCTTGCATGGGACCAAAGGTACTAACCAAAGACACGCTGAAAGCTCCGACCATCTGCATCCTTTCGCGCTCGATGTCTTCCCCTACGGCGATGTCACTTTTTAGCATTTTAATTGTCCGTGTCTTGGGACCAGGACCGTACTACAGTGATTTGAGGAGCGTGGTCTAGGGGTAGCGTCTTTGATTCATAATCAAAACGTCTTCGGTCCCGGGTTCGATCCCCGCCACTGCCTAAATTTTGATAAATAATCAGCATTGGCGGCCGAAGACTTCCGGCATAAGAAGTCAGCCTCATTCTGCCAACGGCCTTGTCAAAGAGGGCGGAGGAGCGGATAGAGGTTCAGGGCACTCTCTTGTCCTAGGGGTGGGAAATTGCCCCTAAAGGCGGAAGAATCAGCTATGATCAACGACATGAGGATGCAGAAGGCAATGGAAACCACTGCATTAAAGACACGTCACGTGTATCCACAGGACATGTGGCCTGTAATTGAAGAAGTGTCATGATGATCTCTCCATTGGCAAAAGATTCCGGAATAGTCCCCCATTCGGATCTCCGGGAGGGGACTGCCAAGGGGGAGGTTACCATGAGAAAAAGATTGAATAATCTACGAAAGGATAACGTTCTACGAGTTGGGGCGTGGAATGTCAGAAGCTTGAACGTGGTAGGGAAACTAGAAAATCTGAAAAGGGAAATGCAAAGGCTCAATCTAGATATAGTAGGTGTCAGTGAAGTGAAGTGGAAGGAAGACAAGGATTTCTGGTCAGATGAGTATCGGCTAATATCAACAGCAGCAGAAAATGGTATAACAGGTGTAGGACTCGTTATGAATAGGAAGGTAGGGCAGAGGGTGTGTTACAGTTAAGTGACCGGGTTGTTCTAATCAGAATAGACAGCACACCAACACCGACAACGATAGTTCAGGTATACATGCCGACGTCGCAAGCTGAAGATGAACAGATAGAGAAAGTGTATGAGGATATTGAAAGGGTAATTCAGTATGAAAAGGATGACGAAAATCTAATAGTCATGGGCAACTGGAATGCAGTTGTAGGGGAAGGAGTAGAAGAAAAGGTTACAGGAGAATATGGGATTGGGACAAGGAATAAAAGAGGAGAAAGACTAATTGAGTTCTGTAACAAGTTTCAGCTAGTAATAGCGAATACCCTGTTCAAGAATCACAAGAGGGGGAGGTATACTTGGAGAAGGGAAGATTTCAATTAGATTACATCATGGTCAGGCAGAGATTCCGAAATCAGATACTGGATTGTAAGGCGTACCCAGGAGCAGATATAGTCTCGGATCACAATATAGTAGTGATGAAGAGTAGGCTGAAGTTCAAGACATCAGTCAGGAAGAATCAATACGCAAAGAAGTGGGATACGGAAGTACTAAGGAATGACGAGATACGTTTGAAGTTCTCTAACGCTATAGATGCAGCAATAAAGAATAGCGCAGTAGGCAGTACAGTTGAAGAGGAATGGACATCTCTAAAAAGAGCCATCACAGAAGTTGGGAAGGAAAACATAGGTACAAAGAAGGTAGCTGCGAAGAAACCATGGGCAACAGAGGAAACACTTCAGTTAACTGATGAAAGGAGGAAGTACAAACATGTTCTGGGAAAATCAGGAATACAGAAATACAAGTCGCTGAGGAATGCAATAAATAAGAAGTGCAGGGAAGCTAAGACGAAATGGCTGCAGGAAAAATGTGAAGACATAGAAAAAGATATGATTGTCGGATGGACAGACTCAGCATACAGGAAAGTCCAAACAACCTTCGGTGACATTAAAAGCAACGGTGGTAACATTAGGAGTGCAACGGGAATTCCACTGTTTAATGCAGAGGAGAGAGCAGATAGGTGGAAATAATACATTGAAAGCCTATATGAGGGTGAAGATTTGTCTGATGTGATAGAAGAAGAAACAGGAGTCGATTTAGAAGAGATAGGGGATCCAGTATTAGAATCGAAATTTCAAAGAGCTTTGGAGGACTTACGGTCAAATAAGGCAGAAGGGATAGATAACGTTCCATCAGAATTTCTAAAATCATTGGGGGAAGTGGCAACAAAACGACTATTCACGTTGGTGTGTAGCATATATGAGTCTGGCGATATAACATGTGACTTTCCAAAAAGCATCATCCACACAATTCCGAAGACGGCAAGAGCTGACAATTGCGAGGATTATCGCACAATCAGCTTAACAGCTCATGCATCGAAGCTGCTTACAAGAATAATATACAGAAGAATGGAAACGAAAATTGAGAATGCGCTAGGTGACGATCAGTTTGGCTTTAGGGGCAATTCTGACGTTACGGGTAATAATGGAAGCAAGGCTAAAGAAAAATTAAGACACTTTCATAGGATTTGTCGACCTAGAAAAAGCGTTCGACAATATAAAATGGTGCAAGCTGTTCGAGATTCTGAAAAAAGTAGAGGTAAGCTATAGGGAGAGACGGGTCATATACAATATGTAAAACAACCAAGAGGGAATAATAAGAGTGGACGATCAAGAACGAAGTGCTCGTATTAAGAAGGGTGTAAGACAAGGCTGTAGCCTTTCGCCCCTACTCTTCAATCTGTACATCGAGGAAGCAATGATGGAAATAAAAGAAAGGTTCAGGAGTGGAATTAAAATACAAGGTGAAAGGATATCAATGATACGATTCGCTGATGACATTGCTATCCAGAGTGAAAGTGAAGAAGAATTAAATGATCTGCTGAACTAAATGAACAGTCTAATGAGTACACAGTATGGTTTGAGAGTAAATCGTAGAAAGACGAAGGTAATGAGAAGTAGTAGAAATGAGAACAGCGAGAAACTTAACATCAGGATTGATGGTCACGAAGTCAATGAAGTTAAGGAATTCTGCTACCTAGGCAGTAAAATAACCAATGACGGACGGAGGAAGGAGGACATCAAAAGCAGACTCGCTATGGCAAAAAAGGCATTTCTGGCCAAGAGAAGTCTACTAATATCAAATACTGGCCTTAATTTGAGGAAGAAATTTCTGAGGATGTACGTCTGGAGTACAGCATTGTATGGTAGTGAAACATGGACTGTGGGAAAACCGAAATAGAAGAGAATCGAAGCATTTGAGATGTGGTGCTATAGACGAATGTTGAAAATGAGGTGGACTGGTCAGGTAAGCAACGAGGAGGTTCTACGCAGAATCGGAGAGGAAAGGAATATGTGGAAAACACTGATAAGGAGAAGTGACAGGATGATAGGACATCTGCTAAGACATGAGGGAATGACTTCCATGGCACTAGAGGGAGCTGTAGAGGGCAAAAACTGTAGAGGAAGACAGAGATTGGATTACGTCAAGCAAATAAGTGAGGACGTAGGTTGCAAGTGCTACTCTGAGATGAAGAGGTTAGCACAGGAAAGGAATTCGTGGCGGGCCGCATCAAACCAGTCAGTAGACTGATGACAAAAAAAAAAAAAATAGTGAACTCACGTTGATCTCTTGGCGATCGAATTCGCCTGATGTAAATTGTATGGGCGCTATCGGGCGCCATCACAGCGTACGCAAATCAGCGGCCCCTGTGGCTGAGCGGTTCTAGGCGCTTCAGCCCGGAACCGCGCTGCTGCTACGGTCGCAGGCTCGAATCCTGCCTCGGGCATGGATGTGTGTGATGTCCTTACATTCATTACGTTTAAGTAGTTCTAAGTTCTAGCGGACTGCTGACCTCAGTTGTTAAGTCCCATAGCGCTTAGTCCTTTGAACCACGACCTTTGCGTAGAGAGCTCAAAACGTGGCGAATCCAATATTTAAAGTTTTGACACGAGCCTACTCTTACTGTTTAAAAGAATTTTTACGACATTTTACTTTAACTGATAGTTTATAGTAATTTAGTCCTGCTGTCCACCAGAGGGGCCTTCGATATATTTTTTAGATTTTATAAATGGTACTGTGAACAAATCCAGGTCAAATGTAGTTCTGACATAATTTTTCGCAAATAAAAAAGTAATTTTTGTTGGAAGCCTTTGGCAGTCAATTGAGAAATGTGGGTAAAATACGATACAAACACAGGATGGCAGACCGCTGATTTGAAATCCCGCCACGTTTCGCCAACAGTCACGTGGTTTATGTTGGAGCCACACCAGCCCTATAGCTTCTGCACAGCAAGGCCAGTGTACTAGTATCTATGGTCGAATGTAGATATCGAATGCGACTGTCGCTTCCGAGATACGTAGAATCAGTGATGTCTTTCATTCCAAAGACGCACATACAAACTGTTAAGCCGGGAGTCATAATGTTTTGGTTCATCGGGATGATGATGATGATGATGTTTGGTTTGTGGGGCGCTCAACTGCGTGGTTATCAGCGCCCGTACGATTACCCAATCTTTGCTCAGTCCAATTTCACCACTTTCCTGGATGATGATGAAATGATGAGGACAACACAAACACCCAGTCATCTCGAGGCAGGTGAAAATCCCTGACCCCGCCGGGAATCGAACCCGGGACCCCGTGCTCGGGAAGCGAGAACGCTACCGCGAGACCACGAATGGTTCATCGGTGTGTACGTCACTCGGTAATGGCAATTTAGCAGAAACAGATCTGTAGTGAACGTAAAAAAATGAAAATTAATGTCACACAGCAGCGGGTCTTGACTCTCCCTAGAAATTTATTGCTTTCTGACTGATACTACGCTATAGACCTTATGGAACATTCGCTGTGTATTGTTTCTCCTCTCTGTTGTGCACCGTGTTATTACACCTTTATTGCTCGGTATGTTTTCTCACAAGAAATTCTAATAGTTTGAATCAAAATTACGGAGGTATAACTTACGACTTCCGCAACAAAATCCTTTCGCTACAGAGAGAGCATTAATGCTTCTGTTACGGCCACTTCGTTTGTTCTTCTCCTGATTTTGTTTCAGAGCATTAAGTAGTGGGTTTACAATCGCTGTCCGCTAGCAACTCACAATCGAAAGTGGTGCTTATTAAACTAAACACAAGAGACAGGCAGTGAAAGGTAACAAATGAAAGTGTGGAATGTAGTTAAGTTTGTAGTTAGAAAGTGGCAGTATCTCAATGAGAAAGAAATCAGGTCAGTTATCGGTTGCAATTAAGAAGAAACTGACATTCACTAGACCGCACCCGTGTCAATTACTTAAAGCGTATATGCAAACTTTTATTTACATATTTTTGAACATCAGTTTCCTGACTGTTCTGCTATATCCCGCCACGACCTCTTGCACTGCGCCAACCTCTTCAGTAGGACCTTGATAATCCGACAAGCTCGGTCATGTGTCAGTGCCGATCAAATATGCCGGTTTATCAAGGCCATGTCTAGAAACGTGTTTTAAAAAAAGGATATAAGCAAACCCAATAGCCTTAACGTACAAAACCAAGTAACTTTTATTCATGAAACACGACAGGAGAGAATACAGTATAAAGTATAAAAATTAGAAGTATGTATTACTTCTCCGTAAAAAAAAGAATTAAAAGTCGTATAATGTACTGCTCAATTAAATCAGTTTAAGGTTAAAAGTTTTAGAAAAGTTCAGTATACATAAATAACGTCTTGTACGCCAGTTTCGAAAGAATAATTTGAATAGATCAAGAACAAGCTCACTTTTTTAAAAACTGCTACCGAGAATTCAGTTGCCTTTTTCTTCTGAGCCGCTGCTCGTACGATTGTCTTTAGATGGGTGTCGAGGTTGCTGGTATGTTTGTTGAAAGGCACACATGAGCTCACTCTTCTAGTCTGCTATACGCTAATCTCAATGCAGAGCATTGCCGCTCTTGACCACCGAGTGGTACCAGTATGCTTTCGCAGGACTTTATTTCCGGCAAGCACTTTGGTGATAGTATAAGTCAATGAAATTGTAAATGAATTTAAAAAATGTAAATATTCGTCTATGAGAATCTTAAATCTCATAAAGTTCTTCACCGAGTGCTTTGCAATTTTCGCACAACGTTGCATCCGCATGCACGCGTGTATTTATATACCTACTAGAGCGCCATCTTTTAATCTATAAATGAACTTTTAATGTAGAGAGAAGAAACGTTATTACTGAAAATGTCGTTAAAGTATTTGGCCGATTTATTTCAAATATGAAGGGAAAAAGTTGTTTCCTTAAATTTCGAGAATTACTTGACCAACATCTTATACAGTTCCATGGACATAGGCTACATATATTTTTTAAACAACAAAAGCGACTACAAGAAATAAAATTCTGTGCTCTGGTCTGCCGATGAGCGATTTTGTTTCTTTTCTCGGATTCAGATTTGACTATGATAGCAGAGCATCTAAACAACTAGAAATATTGTCTCTCCCATACATACTCTTTCTCATTATAAATATGTTTAAATACGTGACTGTATACACAACAATGTGCTGTTTTGATTTCGCAGGCAGCTTTCACAGAAATCAGAAATGTCATATTTATGACATATATCTTATTATGAGAATACTACAGTGGAATCTGAATTTGCAATAACAATAAACAAAGCTCCAAATTAGATATGGAAGAGTATTTCGACAGACAAGGGGAAGAGAGGGGGAGAAAATGGAGGAAGAGAGAGGCAAGGAGGAGATGGGCAGAGAGCTGGAGCGAAAGGTGATGGACAGGGTGGTGGGGGAAGATGAGATGGCCAAAGAGAAAGGCTATGGAGATATATACAGAGAGGGAGAGAACGAAATTGGGACGTATATGAAATTCCCAAACACATTCAGCAACTGCGAAGCATTGCCGGGTTCGCCAGTAATAATTATAAAATTTGCGTGTTCGTGTTTTAATGAGTAGGCAAAAATAGGCGATAGCATCGATATACGAAAGAAATCAATATATTCCACCATAATTTCAAAAATGCATGGACGACAGACAAACAGTGCACCCACAGTTATAAGAAGATTAAATGTAATAAATACTTGTGTGTGCTCTTTAAAGAGCCATGTCAATAATTAATAACAAGAAAGATAAACTTCGTGCGTTGGTTTATTTACCGTTACAGAACAAGGCAGACGATGGCTCCGGATACTCTTGTCAGAATTTGAATATGGCCGAAGTCAGTGCTGCTAACATAAAATCTGTGTCACTCGAAGACACGCGCCGGCTCTGTACGCACCCGTAGTGTATCTGACTGTCGTTGATACGCACTGCCAACCTTCGCATCAACAGCTTTTATTTCGCCTAATGTCTATTGTTCGAACGTGAAGCGACCTATAAGTCAGAGTGAATGAATCTTAGCTCAATTATTAGTTAACATGCTGTTAATTTTTGCATAATTCACTTATCCATACAAAATATGTTTATCAAATCAATATGTTGACGGCAAAAGGCAGTGCCAGAAACGTAAAAATTACCTTTATGTTCCGAAATTGAAAATGGAATTGAAGAATACCGTTGTTACGAACATCGAACGATAACAGTTGATCGGTGGAATCTTAATCTGGAATCTCATTTTCATTATCCTTTGCTTTTAAAACGCGATTGATGTTTTACTTAATTCATATTAAGATATCGTCATATGTAAGATACTAGCTGAATTGAGGCATTTGAACCCCCTTATCAGTTGTGAGGATGTAGTTACTTCCACAATCTGTTTCTAAAAACAGTGTAAAACCAAATGCTATAGTGTTTTCTCATTCGGTTTCGTGGGCTTGGTTCATACAGTGTATCCTCGACCAAAAATAATATTTCACTACAGATAATAATCGGTTCCGTCAGTAAATGTTGGGCATAATTAAAACACGTCATTAGTAAGGATAACCCGACAAATGTTGCAACACCCAAAAATTACCATTGCTGCAAAAATTGCTTAATAATAACAATAAATCTTGCCTTAGACAAGAATGTGGTTTGTCTCAGATTGTTTTTAATATCTGTTTTGATGACAGGTCGAAACATTGGCTAATAGAAATAGAATTTCACACCTTTAACATTAAGTAACGAAATTTCCTGATAACAGGCTTTCCTGATTGTTGGTGTTGTTGCTGTGATCATCAGTTCGAAGGCTGGTTTGATGCAGTTTCCCACGCTACTCTGTCCTATATAAGCCTCTCTTTCTCCGAATAACTACAGCAATCTACATCCTTCCGAACAAGCTACTGTATTCATTCTCGGTCCGCCTCTACAATTTTTATCTCCCCCCTCCACACACACACACACACACTCACATTCCTCCATTACTAAACTATCATTCCCTTGATATGTCGGAATGTGTCCTGTCAACGCATCCCTTTTTCAGTTAAGTTGTACTGCAAGTTGTGCCCCAGTTTAATGCAGTACCTTCTCAATGGTTAATGACCTACCCATCTAAAAATTCCGTGCAAAGTCCGAGAAATGGCACCACCGGCGCGTATCGACGTCATATTTAGTTAGTAGCATCTTTGGAAAGAACGCACACCAAGTTTCAGCCACACTGGTCTATTTCTTTGTGTTTGACATTCGTGTGAATTCAGGAGTCGAGTGACTGTCAAGAAATGGACGAAAAAGAATTTCGTGTGGTGATTAAACATTACTCTATGGAAGGCAAAACGCCTCAGGAGACTAAAGAGAAGCTTGATAAACATTACGGTTACTCTGCACCTACAATTAGAACAGTTTATAAGTAGTTTCAAAATTTTCAGAGTGGCCATATGGGCACAAGTGATGCTGAACGTTCTGGGTGCCCTGCGGAGGTTACGACTCCAGAAATCATTGATAAAATCCATGATATGGTGATAGGATGACAGAAGAGTTAAGGCGCGTGATACAGCTAGTGCTGTCGGCATCTCGATTGAACTGAGATAATATTTTGCATAAACATTTGGACATGAGAAAGCTATCCGCAAGGTTGGTTCCACGATTGCCCACGCTTGACCAAAAACGGAATCGTGTGAAGTGTTGCAAGGATGGTTTACAGCTGTTCAGAAAGAATCCGAAGGACTTTACGCGTCGTTTCGTCACTGTCGATGATACATGGATACATTACTATACTAATGAGACTAAACAACAATCTAAACAATGGGTTACCAAGGGAGAATCAGCACCAAAAAAGGCGAAGACCATTCCTTCGGCCGGAAAGGTTATGGCGACTGTCTTTTGGGATTCGCAAGGGATAATCCTCATCGACTGTCTGGAAAAGGGTAAAACTATTACAGGTGCATATTATTTATCGTTATTGGACCGTTTAAAAGCCGAGCTGCAAGAAAAATGCCGTCGATTGCACCTCAGAAAGTCCTTTTTCCATCACGACAGTGCACCAGCACACACCTCAGCAGTCGTGGTCAATAAATTAATGGAAATAGGATTCCAACTCGTTCCACATCCCCCCTATTCTCCAGACTTGGCTCCCTAGGACTACTATTTGTTCCCCAATTTGAATAAATGGCTGGCGGGACAAAGATTTTATTCAAACGAGGAGCTGTTTTGCAGACTTCGACAATTCCTATTATTCGGAAGGGATCAACAAATTAGAACAGCGTTGGACGAAGTGTATAAGTCTAAAAGCAGACTATCTCGTAAAATAAAAAAGGTTTACCCCTAACACGTAAGTAGTTTTTACTTCTGCATGGGCTTTTCAAACACCCCTCGTAATCTTCAGCATTCTTCTGCAGCACCACATTTCAAATGCTTCAATTGTCGTCTTCCATGAACTGTTTATCGTCCATGTTGCACTTCCACACAAGGCTACACTCCAAACACACTCAGAAAAGACTTCCAAGCTTTTCTTGCCATTGCCAGTCTGCATTTTACATCCTCTCTACTTCGGCCATCATCATTTATTATGCTGCCCAAATATCACAATTCATCTACTAAATTTAATGTCTCGTTTCCTAATCTAATTCTCTCACTACCACCTAATTTAATTCCTCTACAATCCATTACACTTGATTTGCCTTTGTTAGTTTCCATCTCATATCCCCCTTGCAAGACAATGCCCATTCTGTTCAGCTGCTCTCCCAAGTCCTTTGCTGTATCTGAGAAAATTACTGTGCCTACTGTAAACCTCAAAATATTTATTTCTTCTCCCTGTACCTAAAATCCTTCTCCAAGTTCTTCTTTGTTTTCCTTTATTGTTTGCTCAATGTGCGAGTTGAATAACATCGGGGATAGGCTACAGCCCTGTCTTTCTCCCTTCTCAACCACTGCTTCCATTTCATTTCCGTCGACACTTATAACTGTCGTCTGGTTTCTGTATAATGTGTGTATATAACCTTTCACTCCCTGCATTTTACCCCTGTTCTCTTCCGAATTTGAAAGACCGTATTCCAGACGACATTGTCAAAACCTTTCTTCACTTTTATTTCTGATAGTGAGGAGACCGTTAAAAAAGACATTGATAAATTACATACAACTAACTGTAACTTAACAGCCTCGACACAAAAGCAAAAGTCACGATTTTTAATAGTCAAGCCCCGGTCCGAACCAGAATTACAATAAATGACCAAAAAAGAGAGTGAGTGAATGTATTTAAATTCTTTATAGGTGTAATCTCCTTGACAAACGAAAAAGGCATAGCAAAAGTAGATGAGTAAAAATGTGATGAAAGGAATCCTGCTAAAGCTTTACAGAACAATGGTAATATCATGTCGACTTTATGGCAGTGAGTCTTCATCTAAAAATCTAAACTGCGGAAATGAAGTGTTTAAGAACAGTAGCTGGATGTAGACTGTATGATATGATAAGAAATACAACAACCAGACGAGAAATAGTGCTTAAAAGCGTAAATGAACAGGTTAAAGAGTATACAAATAAATGAAGAGATGATGCCACGGGAATCTGTGAATATACAATGCCCAAAATAATCACATTCTTAACCAATAGGGAAAAGGTCAGTAGGTAAACCAAGAAGGAAGTGAAGAGATCGAATAGAAACTTATCACAGACTGTAGAGTCACTGAACTGTAGAGAATAATAGGCAGATGCCTGACTCTTGAAAAAAAAAAGAAGAAGAAACAAAAGACATTGTACGAGCACTGAGAGTTGTAATGCATTTCAACTAGTATTGTTACTCGGTCATCCATTGACTATGCTCGCGTTTTTAGCTCAGTGTTTTGTGCCAGCTGACACATACTGTGCGGCAGGTTGCACCAAAACTGTGAACCTCCGAAGTCATCATTTTCCTCACCACAAATAAGGGAGGTTTCCCTCGTAGGCTTTTATAAAACATAAAGAACGAAGTTTTCATTGATTTACGTAAAAATAAAGAAGCATTTTCGGTACTGGAAGGACTTGATTGCTTGATAAAGAGAACACATATTTTTAAGAATGAATAAAAATACATTTGCATGAATACTTCTTTCGATTGTGAAAGCCCCATCTTCACAAAAAAACATTAAAATAATTTTTACTCAAAATTGTAAACCACTGTCAGATAAAGGGTTAATAGTCTGGTCACAACTGAATGTGTACTTATGTCATTACTTATGTCATCTGTTTGTTCTCTTCTGTTGCAGACAACAGGATCGCCCATGGAGGCCCGTAAAAGACTGCAGTTCAACATGTTCCTCCACAAGATCAACAAAATAGACCTACTGGCCAACGTACCCTATGCTTTGATGCCACTCATCTGGGTCGAGGAGGTAGGTCACGACAAACAGTGGTTGGTGTGAACATGCTCATTCGTAACTAAAAAGTTAGGAATTACGTTGTATTTCTGATAATGTCAAGAAAAAGTTGTATGTACAAAGAGTGCGAGTCTAATTAAGTCACGCCCTGGGTTTCACTTGCCTGTAGGAAAAGTCCTTAGAACAGACGTCTTCCACCGATACTATACAAAATATGCGTATGTATTCGCGGAACGTTAAAACAACCTTAACATGAACGTTTTCTAGTGCTGCGACCCTGAAGAATGCCAGTGTAACCGTGTGCGAAAGACCGTAGTTATCCAGTGTCAGTTAAATATGCCACGTACCGGACCTACATAACTTTTGTATTAACTGACTCTATAGGTGGACACCTCTACCGAGAGAAAGATATGCTGAGGAATTTAAAAGGAGTGGTCTGGACATAAAACTAAAAAATAAATGTGGTTGGCGTTCTGAACGAAGACTTGGCAACACAGTAAGACTACACGTAATAAGTGTACAAAAGTTCAGATGTCTGGGGGTCACTTTGATTACAGTGGGTACAAGTCAAAAACATGTGCCCCATAAAGTTTGACTATGAGAATCCATAACAAGACGTAACTCAATGTGGAAAACGACAGGAAAAAAAGAAAGAAAAATATAGTGGCCATTTGTGCGGAATAGTGCCTTCTATGGATCACAATTATGAGTTCTCAGCAAATGCATTCAGGAATAAACAGCCAAGGAAATGGTTTTTTGGAGAAATGCTCCACAGGGACGTTATCACACAAAATTAGGCTGATGAAAATTAAGGTAGAAATGTGAATTGAAAACATCTTTTGTGGTGCCATACAAGAAAAGTAATTACCATGGTAAGGACACATGAGGTTACTAGAGGAAAGGCTGTCGCTGATGCATAATTAATGGATACCTGTTAAGAGAAAGATATTTGGTAGAGCAAATAATACTCGTAGATACATATGACTTTTTTCAACATAGGAACCACATAGCCCTACTGAGAGCACAGCCACATATGAAAAATAGATGGAAAAACTTCAACAGCCAAGATCGCTATTTATAATTTATATTTGATATCGGTTTCGGCTAATACAAATTGTCATCACCGGATCTGGTGCAAATACAACTCAATATCTCTCCATCATATGTGCAATATTCCGAGTCAAGTCGCAACACGTCACTCCAGGAGCGTGAAGAAAATGACACATCGGCATGTCAACAGTAAACCAAGATGAACATAAAATATCATGCATATTGCACCGACTGTACAAGCTCATAATCACATAATAGATGAAAGAAAGCTCAAGAAGATGGATTGATATGTTTCTGCAGAAGATCCAATGATGGCAGCTTAGATTTACATCTACATCTACATTTATACTCCGCAAGCCACCCAACGGTGTGTGGCGGAGGGCACTTTACGTGCCACTGTCATTACCTTCCTTTTCTGTTCCAGTCGCGTATGGTTCGCGGGAAGAACGACTGTCTGAAAGCCTCCGTGCGCGCTCGAATCTCTCTAATTTTGCATCCGTGATCTCCTCGGGAGGTATAAGTAGGGGGAAGCAATATATTCGATACCTCATCCAGAAAAGCACCCTCTCGAAACCTGGCGAGCAAGCTACACCGCGATGCAGAGCGCCTCTCTTGCAGAGTCTGCCACTTGAGTTTGCTAAACATCTCCGTAACGCTATCACGGTTACCAAATAACCCTGTGACGAAACGCGCCGCTCTTCTTTGGATCTTCTCTATCTCCTCCGTCAACCCGATCTGGTACGGATCCCACACTGATGAGCAATACTCAATTATAGGTCAAACGAGTGTTTTGTAAGCCACCTCCTTTGTTGATGGACTACATTTTCTAAGGACTCCCCCAATGAATCTCAACCTGGTACCAGATATTTCACAGAAGTAACTGCTACCAGTGTTTGTTCCGCTATCATATAATCATACAATAAAGGATCCTTCTTTCTATGTATTCGCAATACATTACATTTGTCTATGTTAAGGGTCAGTTGCCACTACCTGCACCAAGTGCCTATCCGCTGCAGATCTTCCTGCATTTCGCTGCAATTCTCTAATGCTGCAACTTCTCTGTATACTACAGCATCATCCGCGAAAAGCCGCGTAAAATTTCCGACACTATCTACTAGGTCATTTATATATATTGTGAAAAGCAATGGTCCCATAACACTCCCCTGTGGCACGCCAGAGGTTACCTTAACGTCTGCAGACGTCTCTCCATTGATAACAACATGCTGTGTTCTGTTTGCTAAAAACTCTTCAATCCAGCCACACGGCTGGTCTGATATTCCGTAGGCTCCTACTTTGTTTATCAGGCGACAGTGCGGAACTGTATCGAACGCCTTCCGGAAGTCAAGGAAAATAGTATCTACCTGGTAGCCTGTATCTAATATTTTCTGGGTCTCATGAACAAATAAAGCGAGTTGGGTCTCACACGATCGCTGTTTCCGGAATCCATGTTGATTCCTACAGAGTAGATTCTGGGTTTCCAAAAACGACATGATACGCGAGCAAAAAACATGTTCTAAAATTCTACAACAGATCGACGTCAGACATATAGGTCTATAGTTTTGCGCATCTGCTCGACGACCCTTCTTGAAGACTGGGACTACCTGTGCTCTTTTCCAATCATTTGGAACCTTCCGTTCCTCTAGAGACTTGCGGTACACGGCTGTTAGAAGGGGGGCAAGTTCTTTCGCGTACTCTGTGTAGAATCGAATTGGTATCCCGTCAGGTCCAGTGGACTTTCCTCTGTTGAGTGATTCCAGTTGCTTTTCTATTCCTTGGATACTTATTTCGATGTCAGCCATTTTTTCGTTTGTGCGAGGATTTAGAGAAGGAACTGCAGTGCGGTCTTCCTCTGTGAAACAGCTTTGGAGAAAGGTGTTTAGTATTTCAGCTTTACGCGTGTCATCCTCTGTTTCAATGCCATCATCATCCCGGAGTGTCTGGATATGCTGTGTCGAGCCACTTACTGATTTAACGTAAGACCAGAACTTCCTAGGATTTTCTGTCAAGTCATTACATAGAATTTTACTTTCGAATTCACTGAACGCTTCACGCATAGCCCTCCTTACGCTAACTTTGACATCGTTTAGCTTCTGTTTGTCTGAGAGGTTTTGGCTGCGTTTAAACTTGAAGTGAAGCTCTCTTTGCTTTCGCAGTAGTTTCCTAACTTTGTTGTTTAACCACGGTGGGTTTTTCCCGTCCCTCACCGTTTTACTCGGCACGTACCTGTCTAAAACACATTTTACGATTGCCTTGAACTTTTTCCATAAACACTCAACATTGTCAGTGTCGGAACAGAAATTTTCGTTTTGATCTGTTAGATAGTCTGAAATATTCCTTCTATCAATCTTGCTAAACAGATAGACCTTCCTCCCTTTTTTTATATTCCTATTTACCGTAACAGGTCATCAAAAATCAATAACTGGTCATCAAAAATAAATTGTAATTAACAATCGTTTTTCTTATATACTTCATGCTACTCTAGTTCGCCGCCATACTTGAGTGATGTCATTCAAATATGATAGATGGAAGTCGTTCAAATGTGTTCAATCCCACTGAGATGCAGCGACCGTCAGAACCACGTAAGGTCGCACATCCCAGGAAAGGTAATCCCTAAGTACAACGGCACGGTCTGGGAAAAATGTGGGTATTGAATTATCCTCCTGAACAGTCATCAGAAGCTAATGGCGACTCTAGTACTCGCCATACGAGGGTATCATCTTTGGCTACAGGTGCAGTCCGTTGTTCATCCTACCATCGGTATACAACAAACATACATTGTAATTTGTCAGTCCTCAGCGGCAGAGTGTTGACAACACAGTGAGAAAGTGACGTCACCGCCTTTGGTCAGAAGACGACGGCTGTCTGGTAGAAATATGTTTCGACGTCATGGAATGCTTAAGGGATAGTGTTGCGTAAATGTAAGAAACAAGAGGAAACATGACGAGGGACAAATTTTGACAGTGACTAAAACAGAAAACATACCAAATGATCGTGGATCAAGATTGGATTGCCAGACTTAAATATGACTTTAATGAAGATGAAATGCTTCTGAGCGAAACATGTAGATGGTACCTGACAAAAAAAATTGAGACAACCAGAAGACATGGTACAATTTCAGAGTAACGTGGTACACATATACACCATCGGCGGGTATGTAAACGATTAGAGTTGCTATTCTCTGCACTGGTAGATGGCCACCAGGCTCAAATGGCTATGAGCACTATGGGACTTAACGTCTGAAGTCATCAGTCCCCTAGAACTTCTTTTTTTTTCCTTTTGGTCATCAGTCTACTGACTGGTTTGATGCGGCCCGCCACGAATTCCTTTCCTGTGCTAACCTCTTCATCTCAGAGTAGCACTTGCAACCTACGTCCTCAATTATTTGCTTGAGTATTCCAATCTCTGTCTTCCTCTACAGTTTTTGCCCTCTACAGCTCCCTCTAGTACCGTGGAAGTCATTCCCTCATGTCTTAGCAGACGTCCTATCATCCTGTCCCTTCTCCTTATCAGTGTTTTCCACATATTCCTTTCCTCTCCGATTCTGGGTAGAACCTCCTCATTCCTTATCTTATCAGTCCACCTAATTTTCAACATTCGTCTATAGCACCACATCTCAAATGCTTCGATTCATCTTCTGTTCCGGTTTTCCCACAGTCCATGTTTCACTACCATACAATGCTGTACTCCAGACGTACATCCTCAGAAATCTCTTCCTCAAATTACGGCCGATATTTGATATTAGTAGACTTCTCTTGGCCAGAAATGCCTTTTTTGCCATAGCGAGTATGCTTTTGATGTCCTCCTTGCTCCGTCCGTCATTGGTTATTTTACTGCCTAGGTAGCAGAATTCCTTAACTTCATTGACTTCGTGACCATCAATCCTGATGTTAAGTTTCTCGCTGTTCTCATTTCTACTACTTCTCATTACCTTCGTCTTTCTCCGATTTACTCTCAAACCATACTGTGTACTCATTAGACTGTTCATTCCGTTCAGCAGATCATTTAATTCTTCTTCACTTTCACTCAGGATAGCAATGTCATCAGCGAATCGTATCATTGATATCCTTTCACCTTGTATTTTAATTCCACTCCTGAACCTTTCTTTTATTTCCATCATTGCTTCCTCGATGTACAGATTGAAGAGTAGGGGCGAAAGGCTACAGCCTTGTCTTACACCCTTCTTAATACGAGCATTCGTTCTTGATCGTCCACTCTTATTATTCCCTCTTGGTTGTTGTACATATTGTATATGACCCATCTCTCCCTATAGCTTACCCCTACTTTTTTCAGAACCTCGAACAGCTTGCACCATTTTATATTGTCGAACGCTTTTTCCAGGTCGACAAATCCTATGAAAGTGTCTTGATTTTTCTTCAGCCTTGCTTCCATTATTAGCCGTAACGTCAGAATTGCCTCTCTCGTCGCTTTACTTTTCCTAAAGCCAAACTGATCGTCACCTAGCGCATTCTCAATTTTCTTATCCATTCTGCTGTATATTATTCTTGTAAGCAGCTAGAACTTAGAAGTACTTAAACCTACCTAAGGACATCACAAACGTCCATGCCCAAGGAAGGATTCGAACGTTGTGACCGTAGCGGTCGCGCGGTTCAAGACTGAAGCGCCTAGAACCGCTCGGCCGCAGTGGCGGCCTGGCCACCAGGGTCCATTAGTGTTCCTCAGTGTTATCAGGTCTGGTAGGACATATAAGGGGCAAGAACAGCTTCGGATATTGGGTGATCACGGTGAAGGACCAGGAGGTGCTGCGCACTCACTTGAGACGGCGTTATCAGCACCTGACAGAGTGTGAAACGGGCATCATTGTGGGTCTCCTGGTGAAATTCTGCGATATCCAGATTTTTGGAACATTCTGATAGGACAGTGGTCCCATGTTGCACTGCTTGAAAACGTGAGGTCAGGGATACTCGTCGTCAAGGTTCTGGTCGACCACCTCTGACCGATCCAATCGAGGATAGTTGTACTGTGCACCACATACGTCATAAGTCCTCCACATCTGCGGCTGCCAGCTGAAAACAAGTAATGAACACACTGTAACGTTCTATCTGAACCCTGATCACTGGTTGGAGCTCAGCAGCAGCCAGACAAGCGAATAACCTTCCCACGTGTAGGCTCTCATTAACACAGCAACAGAAAACACTATGTAACTCTTCAGGCTTTCCCGGTGATCTAATGACATCTTGGGTTGTCGGGTGTTCTGCCGGATATCAACGTCGTACTTGCACGATATTTCGGTCACGTAGCTCGTGGCCTTCATCAGGTGCGACCTGAGACTGCTCCTCGAGTGGACCAGTATTTATGTCTATGGCCTTCCCTCTCCACCAACGGCTGCAGGCGCTTCCTCTGTGGTCCGCGCCCATTCCCTGCGACCTGCTGGAGCGTTGCTGCTCCGTTTTCCGTCCGCTGCGGTTCTAGGTGTTCCCTCTGCGGTCCGCGCCCACCAAACCCGCTCCTGGGTGTTTCATCTACGGTCTGGGGTACCAAGCGTTCCCCCTGCTGTCCGCACCCGCTCACCACGACCTGTTGGAGCGGGTGCGGGTGAGGTGAGCGGGTGCGGACAGCAGGGGGAACGCTTGGTACCCCAGACCGTAGATGAAACACCCAGGAGCGGGTTTGGTGGGCGCGGACCGCAGAGGGAACACCTAGAACCGCAGCGGACGGAAAACGGAGCAGCAACGCTCCAGCAGGTCGCAGGGAATGGGCGCGGACCACAGAGGAAGCGCCTGCAGCCGTTGGTGGAGAGGGAATGCCATAGGCATAAATACTGGTCCACTCGAGGAGCAGTCTCAGGTCGCACCTGATGGCCGCGAGCTACGTGACCGAAATGTCGTGCAAGTACGACGCTGATATCCGGCAGAACACCCGACAACCCAAGATGTCAGAAAATACTTTGTTTGGAATGGTTCTGTGACTGGGAAGTAAGGAAAGCTGATGAATGGCATTCCATTGTGTCCAACCGTGAATCACTTATTTGCACTGCCACGGATGACCACTGGACCACTGTTTGGGAATATGGCAGTAGGCTGACGAGAGGTCCTATTGTTCCAATTTTTTGAAGAGACGTAGAGGTTTTACTCCCGGCGCCATGGTGTGAGAAGTCATTGGGTATGACCTCCAGTCATGGCTAGCAGAGATTGAGGGAACTTTGATGGCGTAACAGTACATCATGGTCACCCTACACCCAATGTGTTACATCTGATGCTACAGTGTTATGGTGACATTTCTCAACAGGCCATGATCGTCCACATATGAAACCTTTCCATATCAACTGTCTACATAATGAGGTACCCCTGTGGTCAGCGAGATCCCCAGGTCTGACCCTGATATAATACGTGTGGGACCAGCTCAGGCTTCACCTCCATCCTAGCGTCAGTATCCATGGTGTCTAGCAGCATCCAGTACAGTTGTGGGCCAGAAACATTTGTGGGAGAGTTTGTCTCTGGGGAGGGTGCAACGGCCCTCCCAACCAAATCAGTGCGTGCATCCAGAACAGATGGGGTGTAACGTCATCCTAATAAGCGGGCTCATACTTGCAAGTTCTTTGTAAACTTCACTTTATTCTGAAATAAGTAAAATTACGTTACATACTCTCTCATCTCGTGAATCGTCATTTTGTTTCCTCGTCTTCTTCTGGGCGCTTCATTTGTTTCGTCAGACTGGGCAGTTTCTTGAACTCCAAGAGATACGCAAAGACAGGTGCGACGACCAAATGGAAAGTGGGTGGATGACACTGGAAAAAATGGAAGAGCAACGTAGGTGAAGGCAACTTACGAAACTTTTAGAGGAATATTTCATCCTGTATTGGGCTTTATAGGGTTCATGATGATAGCGTTGATGTGAATAAAACTTTATTTATGTGCAATCATTGCTTTAGGATGTTCCTTTTTCATTTTTTCCTAGTAGGAGATGAAGTTCTAAGGCCTCTAATTTCTTTGTCAGAAATGGAAGCACACTGAAATATGCAGTTTGGTTTAGAAAAGGCAGTCTTGGTGTATTCTGGTTTTCATTTGCTTGGTCGTGGAGAGTAAATGATTTATTTCCCTTGTCACGGATAGCGACCTGTAGTCAGGATAGGTGTATGGTGGGGCTGCCATCTTTAGTCGTCCTAGCAAACCTAGTGAGAGCAGAAAAACGGGTCCCGAAACCTAACACCGTCTGGGTCGGCAAAAACCAAGAGTTAGTCGAGAGAATCTCACAGGAATGAGTATAGGAGAGGCCTGAGACAGTAAGTGGAAGTAATGTCACACTTAGCTAAGCAGTCCCCTGGGGGGGGGGGGGGGGCGGGGGCAACTGACTAGCTCCAACCAGCATAGGTCACTTGATCACTGATAGAGATGACCCAATTTTTCCTCTCTGGACCTAAACCCATTAGACTTTTATTTGTGGGGACACCTGAAAGATCTTCTGTATGGAACCCCGGTACGAGACTCTTCTTGTCTGTATTGTGGAAACGCAAGAACTAAACAATACGCAATTCTCTGGAGATACATAAGCACACCAGGGTTGGTGTATGTATCCTTGCAAACAGATGGTATTTTTAACATTTCATTTAGGAAAGTGTTTCCTACGGTAACCAAGAGGGCCCGTTTAACATTTCACGTGAAAAAAAAACGTTTCTTGCTGTGCTGTCACGTTCTCTTTTTGTGTGGTTGATTGGTGTCATTATGAAGAGTAGTAGAAAATGAGCTCTGGCATGGAAATAAAGCGTTTCCGAAACCACATGCAAGTTTGGCCATATTCAAAAAGGAAGAGCACATTTCAGACAAATTTTGAAAGACAGAAAGACATTGTGTATGTCACTGGATGGATGAAGTTCAAAAAAATTTTATGTTCGCACAGAGACGTTACCATTCACTCAACATGAGGACCATGTGTTGCTCGAGAAACATTGTGTTGCTCGAGAAACATCGAAACAATAGTCCGTTTCATTCTCCACACGAATCAATAGGTCTCTGTTCACGGAATCGACAGCTTTGACAGTTGGATTTCTCAGAACTTGATGAGTAGCTGCCACAGATGGTATAAAGACTCTGCCTTTTATATATCCCCTCAGAAAAAAATCGCAAGGTGTGAGGCCAGGTAACCTGAGAGGCCAAAAACAATTAACAAAGTCCACACTTCCAATCCAACGTTGTGGGATGGTGTTGCTAAGGTTACTAAACACAGCCTTCCGAAATACCTTCACAAAAGAAGACGAAGCGGCTCGTAGTGAAACTGCTTGCTTATGGAATATCGTCTCAGTTATGTGACTGGATCTGTGATTTTCTATCAGAGAGGTCACAGTTCGTAGTAACTGACGAATCGAGAACAGCTACCAACATGAGTAACGTAGAAGTAAATATCCTCGAAGTAGTCAAGCAACTTAAATCACTTAATAAAAGCAAGTCTTCTGGTACAGGCTGTATAACAATTAGCTTCCTTTCGGAGTATGCTGATGCATTAGCTCCATACTAAACAATCATATTCAACGGTTATGTCGAAGAAAGATCCGTACCCAAAGACTGGAAAGTTGCACAGGTCACAGCAATACTCAAGAAGGGTAGTAGGAGTAATCCACTATATTACAGGCCCATATCGTTAACGTCGATATGCAGCAGGATTTTAGAATATATATTGTGTTCGAACATTATGAATTACCTCGAAGAAAACGGTCTGTTAACACACAGTCAACATGGATTTAGAAAACATCGTTCCTGTGAAACACAACTAGCTCTTTATTCACAAGAAGTGCTGAGTGCTATTGACAAGGGATTTCAGATCGATTCCTTACTTCTGGATTTCCCGAAGGCTTTTGACACTGTACCACACAAGCGGCTCGTAGTGGAATTGCATACTTATGGAATCTCGTCTCAGTTATGTGACTGAATTTGTGATTTCACAGAGAGGTCACAGTTCGTAGTAACTGACGGAAAGTCATCGAATAAAACAGAAGTGATTTCTGGCGTTCGCCAAGGTAGTGTTATAGGCTCTTTGCTGTTCCTTGTCTATATTAACGATTTGAGAGACAATCTCAGCAGCCGTCTTCGGTTGTTTACAGATGACGCTGTCGTTAATCGACTAATAAAGTCATCAAAGGACCAAAACAAACTGCAAAACGATTTAGAAAAGATATCTGAATGGTACGAAAAGTGGCATTTGACCCTAAATAACGAAAAGTGTGAAGTCATCTACATGAGTGGTAAAAGGAACAGGTTAAACTTCGGTTACACGATAAATCAGTCTAATCAAAAAGCCGTAAATTGAACTAAATACCTTTGTATTACAATTACGAACAACTTAAACTGGAAGGAACACACAGAAAATGTTGTGGGAAAGGCTAACCAAAGACTGCGTTTTATAGGCAGGGCACTTAGAAAATGTAACAGATCTACTAAGGAGACTGCCTACACTACGTTTGTCCGTCCTCTTTTAGAATACTGCTGCGCGGTGTGGGATCCTTACCACGTATGACTGACGGAGTACATCGAAGAAGATCAAGGAACGGCAGCACGTTTTGTATTGTCGCTAAATATGGGAGAGAGTGTCAGAGAAATAATACAGGATTTGGTTTGGGAATTATTAAAAGAAAGACGTTTTTCGTTGCGACGGAATCTTCACACGAAATTCAAATCACCAACTTTCTCCTCCGAATGCGAAAATAGTTTGTTGACGCCGAACTACATAGGGAGGAACGATCACCTAGATAAAATAAGGGAAATCAGAGCTCGTACTGGAAGATAGATATAGGTGTTCATTCTTTCCGCGAGCTATACGAGTTTGGAATAATAGAGAATTGTGAAGGAGGTTCGATGAACCCTCTGCCAGGCACTTATATGTGCTTTGCAGAGTATCCTTGTAGCTGTACCTGAATGTGAAAGTGAGGCATGACGGTGCATGCATGAAAATGAAATCTTTGGAATCGTCGTGAATATGAGGACAGAAGCAGTTTCGCAGGATGTCTAGGTATGACATTCCTGTCAAAATTCCCTCCGAAGAAAAGGAAGGCCGTAAACCAGTTTCTGTGAGTCTCTTTCTTGTTCGACGACGATGCCAGGATGTTGCGACCCTCTAATTTTTGCGTTATGGCGGTTTACTTTACCCGATCGATGAAACGTCGATTCGTCCGAAACGACGACTCGTTCGAGAAAAGTGTCCTTTGCCATATCCTGGAGAACGAAATGCAAACTTCATTCCTTCTGTTATGGTCGCCAGAACGCAATTGCACCAGTAGCTGCATCTTGTAAGACCTCACAGGCAGCCGTCGTTTCAGAACACGCCACACCGTCGTTTGAGGAAGTCGAAGTTCCTGTCCTGCCCGTTTTGTAGACTTCCGAGGGCTGCATGTGAACTCATATCGGATATGCTCGACATTTTCATCAGATGTAGGTAGCTCACAAGTGCTCTTCATTTTATACATACAACAAACTTCCAAGAATTTTTTATGCCAGTCGTTAATATGCTTGTGCAAAGTCGGCTTCTTTCTAAATCGACAGCGGAATGCACTTTGCACTTGAACAGTGGATTGACTTCGCGCAAATTCCGACACGCGAAATGATTTCTCTTGTGGTGTAGTCACAAAGTTACTACAGACAAACAGCAACGCAGCTGAGTCAAAATTTTGGACCTTCTTCCGTCCAGTGACATGCGCAGTACGTTTCTATCTTGTCCAGTTTGTCTGTAATAAACAGTCGAATCTATCTATCTATCTATCTATCTTCTCAGCGATCACAGGCGCTGTAGACCACGCGCTGCATCAACGATCTGCTTCCACCGCCTTCTATCTCCCGCAGCCTCTCTCCACCCTGCGGAAGTTCCTAATGCTGCGATGTCCTTCTCTACGTCATCTCTCCCCATTGTACGAGGTCGGGCCAATGGTCGTGTTGCCTTGAGAGTTCCTTCAAATGCTTTCTTGGTGATTCTGTTGTTTTCCATTCTGGCCACATGTCCAGCCCATTGCCGTCTCCTACTTTTTAATTTCTGGATGATAGTGGGTTGCTTCATTAACTGATAAATTTCATTCTTCTTTCGAATTCTCCATGCGCCATTCTCCAACACAGTTCCCCAGATTTTTCTCATTACTTTTCTTTCGAAAACATTCAGTTTTTCTCTTTCATTCTTTGTACGCATCCAGATTTCTGAACTGTATAGTACCAGGGGGCAGATAATAGTGTTGTATATCTTCATCTTTGTGGTGATTGACAAAGTTTTACTTTTGAGTGGGTTGCTTAGTGAGTACAGACATCTTGACCCTGAAGCTGTTCTTTCATTTGTATCCATTGTTATGATATTTTTACTGTTGAAACGTGATCAAAGGTATTTAAACTGGAGAACTTTTCTGAATTTAGAATGTTGGTCAGTTTCAATGTTTTCCCATATTTTTAAATCGCCCTGTTTTGCGATGTTTTATCGATACCTGTAAGTAGGAATTTTTAGGCTGTCCTGCTTAAAATACTTTTGTTAGTCATCCAAACGTAAATATTCCGTATTTCTGACGTGTCCTTCTGCAGACAGTAATTCAGAACGGCCTGTATGACCGAAATTGTACAGCGGCACGAACCGTAATAAATACAAGGGTTTTCAATAAGTAAAGCAACACTTTTTTTCTGGAAGTAGGTTGGTTTTATTCAAGATTCCAATACACCATATTCTTTTGCCTACAAAGCCCCGTTTTTCAGCATAATCTCTGTTCATAGCAGCGGCTTTATGCTAACTTCTCGCTGCTTCAGTGATTTCCCCATCATCCCCTTACTGCTTCCCAGGCAGTGCCCCCTTAATTGGGTCAAAGAGATAGAAGTCAGAAACCAAGAGATCCGGGTTGTGCGATGTATGAGGAACAGCAGCCCAGTGAAGTTTTTTAGGCTCCTTTCGGATGCACAGACTTGAGTGAGACCTTGTCACCGAGAAGAAGCAGCTCGTTTACATGTGGCATCGAACATGCCGAGTCTTTTCTTCAATTTCCTGAGGGCAACGCAGTACTCTTCAGAGTTGATCGTTACACCATGAAGGAGGACATCAGACAGAATAACCCGTCCATAGTCCCAGAAGACTGTCGCCAAGGTACTGCTTTCAAATTTTCCTTCGGATAACTGGTGCTGTGGTATGGGAACGAAGTTTTTCGCGACGGCACTTGTATATAAAACATTCTCATAGGTCTCATAGGTCTCATGGGAACATTATCCTTGTGGATCTTGTCAGTGCAATTGGTTCGCCTACTTATAAGCTGGCCAAATACCTAACAAAGTTGATGACTCCTATAGTCGGCCGGTGTGAACATCACATCAAAAACTCCCGGATGTTCATTGAGAAAATCAAAGAGATTAGAGTTGGTCCAAATGACATTTTAGTCAGCCTGGATGTGGTATCGCTGTTCACAAAAGTTCCTATGGATAACACTTTGAAAACATTGGCGGATCTTTTTCCTCCTGAAACTATAAAGTTGTTCCGGCACGTGATGACGACCACCTACTTCTTGTATGGTAATAAATTTTATGAAATGACAGACGGTATGGCGATGGGCTCTCCGTTGTCTCTATCACTAACTAACTTTTTTATGGAGAATTTTGAAGAACGTGCATTAAATTCGGCTCCCCTCCGTCCATCCTGATTTTATCGTTACGTTGACGATACATTTATGATCTGGCCACACGGCGCAGAAACTCCCGAACAATTCCTGGAACACATTAACAGCATACCTTCGAACATCCAGTTCACTGTCGAGATAGAGAAGGAAGGCAGACTGCCTTTCTTAGACGTTTTAGTACAACGACAGGCGAACGGGCGTCTTGGCCACTATGTATACCGTAAGCCGACGCATGCCGATTTATACCTGAATGCACAGAGTTTCCATCATCCTGCTCAGAAGAGAGACGTTTTGAACACGTTGGTATATAGAGCCAAAACTGTTTCTGACGAGGACCACTTAAGGTCCGAGATTAACCATCTGAAGAACGTTTTCCGAAAGAATGGCTATGGTGCACGCGATATAAAGGCAGCGTTCTCCAAAAGAAGGAAACGTGAAAATGCTGCAACCTCACAGGATGGAACACCGATTGCGGTTCTTCCTTTTTGTGGCGCGATTTCCAGCAAAATAGGAAGAATCCTGCGTAGACGTGGTATAAGACCGATTTTTCGTCCTCCTAAGAAAATTAAGGAGATGATGCGCCCTGTTAAGGACAATCTCGGCCTCAGGGTCCTTGGAGTTTATAATATACCCTGTGAGTGTGGAAGCAATTATATAGGTCAGACGATTCGTACCGTGTCCAACCGCTGTCCAGAACACCAACGCCATATTAAAAATAGAGAACTGGAGAAATCGGCAATTGCGGAGCACAGCCTCACGAACAAACATAAAACGTTGTTCGATGAAACTAAAATTCTTTCCCATGCCTCCACGTACTGGGATTCTGTTATTATGGAGGCTGTTGAAATAAGAATGAGCCAAAAGAACTTTAACCGCTATAGCGGATACCATCTGAGCTGTGCGTGGAAACTTGCGCTTGGTGCAGAGAAGCGGCAGAGACGTTCCTTCCAAGGTTTACGTTCAAACGGAAGCGGTGGCGCCACCGGCGCACACAGTGTCACCGTCTGAGACAGCAGCACGTAATCGCCGACCAATCATAAGCCGACCAATCAGAAGCCGTCTTCGGGCTATATAAAGGCTACCGCAGCAGCAGTGAAGACAGCTCCTGACGATGACGATGGAGGTAATCGTCGAAAGCTCGAGATTTTATCTAGAACTGACACGACAAGAATACCGAGAATGTTTTATATGGCGCTGTGGTGCACTTTTCATTTCACGTTCTGAGTGATTGTCCCATGTTCTATCGTCAGTGTGACGATTGTTCGACTAAAAATTACCGCCATCAGCATCGTAACGCGCAAGCAGTTCTGATAAGATGGTTCTTCGTTGCTCGTTATGGTTTTCTATTAGGCAGCGAGGAACCCAGTGGCTCCCACCTTTGAGTACCCCATCTGGAGGATGAGTGTGTCACGACTATCAACAGAGACCTCCAGTCGTGCAGCGAAGTGTTCGGTTGTGACCTGTCGATCACCTCGACTGAGAGTGTCCACACGTTCCACCATTGCAGGAGTAACAGCTGTTGCAACGGGCAGGCACAGGCATGCGCGACTTCGTTGTGATTACGACTGACGCCTCGCCAACGACTCACCTGCTTTTGTTCACTGCCAGGTCTCCGTAGACATCCTGCGAGCTCTTATGAATATCTGAGATTCTCTTGTTTTCAGCCAAAAGAAACTCAATGACAGCTCTCTATTTGGAACGCACCTCCAATACAGTCTTGAAAATTATGTATAGTGCTGCCACCTGTCGGAAATTTATGAAACTGCAGCGGTTCAGCCGAGAAATTTTTCATGGTGTCCCCCATAAACACTGCATATTTTCAACCAAAATTGGCCGAAAAAATGTGTTGCATTACTTATAGAACGCCCCTCGCACTTGTTAATTAAGCAAGAGTCGAGATGGAACTATCTGAAATGCCCCGCTAAACCCGCACGACAGGTCAGGTAGTTTAAGTTGTGGAAAGGGGCCAAAATAAGCGGCTGACAGTTACACTCGAACATACAAGATTTGCGACACTTTCTGGGAGATTAAAACTATGTGCCGTACCGAGACTCGAACTCGGGACCTTTGCCTTTCGCGGGCAAGTGCTCTGCCAACTGAGCAACCCAAGCACGACTCACGTCCCGTCCTCACAGCTTCACTTCTGCCAGTACCTCGTCTCCTACCTTCCAAACTTTACAGAAGCTCTCCTGCGAACCTCGCAGAACTAGCACTCCTGAAAGAAAGAATATTGCGAAGACATGGCTCTGCCGCAGCCTGGGGGTGTTTCCAGAATGAGATTATCACTCTGCAGCGGAGTGTGCGCGGATATGAAACTTTCTGGCAGATTAAAACTGTGTGCCGGACCGAGACTCGTACTCGGGACCTTTGCCTTTCGCGGGCAAGTGCTCTACCAACTGAGCTACCCAAGCACGACTCACGCCCCGTCCTCACAGCTTTACTTCCGCCAGTATCTCGTCTCCTACGTTCCAAACTTTACAGAAGCTCTCCTGTGAACCTTGCAGAACTAACACTCCTGAAAGAAAGGAAGGTAGGAGACGAGTTACTGGCGGAAGTAAAGCTGTGAGGACGGGGCGTGAGTCGTGCTTGGGTAGCTCAGTTGGCAGAGCACTTGCCCGCGAAAGGCAAAGGTCCCGATTTCGAGTCTCGGTCCGGCACACAGTTTTAATCTGCCAGAAAGTCTTATATAAGCGGACACTCCGCTGCAGAGTGATAATCTCATTCTGGATACAAGCTTTTATTTGATCAAGAGCCAAGAATTAAAAAGAAATACAGCTTTAGTTTTGGAACTTAATTACCGGCTCAATGCGCCGTACAATCTCATGCCTTAAGGGCAAGACCACTTTAGTTTAAAAACGGTTGAAAGCCAATAACTTAAAGCTCATCCAAAATCAGAAATTTAAAAGCCAAAGCCTTATCTTAAGACAGTTCCTTAATTAGGCTGAAGGCCCAAAGAATCTGACACTTCAAGAGCAAACAAATTCAAAATCGGCTGAAGGCACAACTCAATAACATTAATTTTAAAAATGCCAAAGGCTTTACGTAAAACAGTTCTTAAATTAGGCTGAAGGCCGAAACCATCTGACGCCTTAAGGGCAAAACAACCTTAATCTAAAAATCGGCTAGAAGCCATACAAGTACAGACAACGAGAACAAAAAAGAAAAGGCACTACATCCAAGGGCGCACAGAAGTTCCGAGGGTCGGCCTGGAATTCACACACTAACGCTAGCTTAGGTGAGACAGCCAGTCGGCCCAACCATTGTCGATATGGCGACAACCCAACCGACAGACAGTCAATGGACCAACCGACAAGATAACCTCAGCTTCACCCAACCAGCACACAACAGGAACAACATATAAGGTATTGGCGCCCACAACCAATTATACATTGAGCTGTCAAACTGCACACTGTGCTGGACAGCGACAACACGGTGAGGAAAATACACTGCCTGAATTTACGTTAACGGCCAGGGCAGGTAACCAGAATGTTAACGGTCACAAGGCAGAAGATTCCGCTGGTGCACTTCAACTCAAATACAGATAAACTCCACCGGAGGGTGACTAAAATTTGCCAACTTGAAAACACTCGTTCTTGCTCGCGGAAATATCCCAACAGCCGACAACGAACTCCAAACAACACAATGTGAACAGTGGTGACTTGCTGGTAGATTAAGTCAAAACTCAACTTTCATATGCAGGATCGGTGAGCCACGAACCTCGTAGCAATGGGAACAGCACCACACACCCCGACACCGCGTAGAGGCCGCCAGCGGGCCCGGCCAAACTATGTACCGCAGAGATTTCCTCGCTGCTCCACGCCAACCGACGAACTGCCCACACACAGCCCAGCCTGAAACTATAAGCGCCAGGCCAAAGATAGTCCACACTGCTGTCGCCACCCATGGAAAGAGAGGATAACAGCACAATAGCGATAACCGCGGGAGACTAAACACAGAATAGCAACCAAGGTTGAATCCAACGCATAGCATGATCAAGCCATGGCTCACTATCGTTTTTCTGAGGAAATGTTTTGCAGCAGCCATGGAATCATGACGCTGACGTTGTGAAAAGCGTGTAAAGCTGCAGCCACCCTTTCACCGTACGACTTTTCTTAAAAGTTAAAATCAAGTTGCGCCTCCTGTGGCAAGGTTAATATTTTAATTGTTAGTGTTTTGTACCATTTACATTCCTCCTACGGGGGGTGCATAGTTTGTGTGCTTGTGTAAATTGTTAAACTCTTAGTTTAAAGTTACCTGGTGTGTTGCAGATTTGCACCAGTGTAGTCTTTCAGAGGCTGTTGTGAGCGGTCCTAACTACGGCCGTGTCAAAAGGGAGCGGCAAGGTTCTCTGCCCGAAAGCTCATACAGTCAAAACTTGTTTCTTTCTGCCTCTGAATAAATTGTAACTTTGATACATAGAGGGTGCTTTCTGATTATAATTTTAAATCTGTTTCTTTTAAAAAATGCCTTTAGGCACTATTAAAGTGAATAAAATTACCATTTGTTAAAAGGAATTTTGTTATGATTTCATCAGTTACTTCCTGGCAACTACTTCCATGCTTTCATAGTATGATTAAATGTGTTAATGTTCTTGATGAATCGCTAGTAAATAAAATAAATTCTTAAGAATATTCTTTGAAAATAAATCACGGTTCACGTTTCATATGTAGATGACCAAGGCCCCGTTGAGAAATGTCACCATAACACTGTAGCATCAGATGTAACACGCTGGGCGCAGGGTGTCCACGATGTACCATTATGCCATCAGAGTTCCCTTAATCTCTGCGAGCTGCGACTGGAGGTCATACCCAACGCTCCTCACATCACGGCGCCAGGAGCAAAACCGCTGTGTCTCTTCAAAACATTGCAACAATAGGACTTCTCATCAACCTGCTGCCATACTCCCCAACAGTCGTCCAGTGGTCATCCACGGTAGTGCAGAAAAGCGATTCACGGTTGAACACCATGCGATGCCATTCATCAGCTTTCCATACTTACCAATCACAGACCCGTTCAAAACATAGTCTTTTCTGTTGCTGTGTTAATGAGAGTTTGATAAACGGCAGAAGTGTTAACTTTTTTATTTGTCTATCTTGTGAAATGGAAAAATTGAGGCTTCTGAAAGTGAACCTCCTACATAAATTTTTATTTGAATCTGGTGTATGTGGGTAACATAATCGTTTAAGACTTTTGGTCTCTATTATGTGAAAGAGATTTATTTCGTTTCCTGTATAACTACATGTTAGCAGTCCCCAGTGTTCATGAAGTGTTTCCTTTTCCGTAGGGCCTCGCACTGGAGGAGAAGTACGTATCGACACTGCGCATGTTGTTCCGCATGCAGGGCATCATGTCTGGCGTCAAGTGGACGCTGATGGCGGTTGGTATGGGGATGGCTGGCGCAGGAGGCTACATGCACTTCAAGCGGCGCAAGGAGCTGGTCGTGGGGCCTGCCGAGCCCAAGAAGGTCGTCGCTGGACACGACACTACGGGCCATCCCATCAGGCTGGAGAGCTCCCAATCCAGATACTAGTCCTGGACACTCCAGGCCATCCCACTGAACGTGACAGCTCCCACTACACAGACTTGGAAGGTCGCAGCTGGACTTACCGACTCCCCAGGCCTTCCCCTCTGATTCTATACCAGCGAGACAGCACCAGAAGTTGATGGACCTGGTGGCTCTTATGGGCAGCCTGATTCTACCATCTTCAGGATCCTGCTGTGGGGCTGTAGTTGTAGAAACTAATGTTCCTTTTCCTAGGCTGATGAATTCTGTGCACCACATTGGGCAATGCTCCAACACCTTCGGCCATCACCATGCACCACATAGCGAATCAGGCCACAACACTCAAGCTGTTTGCAACTTGCAGTAGCAAGGGTTATCGCTACGTGGCTCTGATTCAACGGCATAACTCCAACATATATCGCTTTGCTAGTAGTGGTTTATCAGCAGAAATTACTGCAGTTTTGTCTTGAGATTTATTAACTTCCACATAAACGACTGATACGGTCAACATCGTTAATCTATATATACAAGTGTCTGCATGTAAAGTATACTGTTGTTAACCGTAAGCAAGTCTGAAGCAGTTTATATCGCGATACGGGGTCTTTAACTTTCTTATCTACCGAGATATTGAAGCAACTGCTGGTCTTATAACGACGCTATGTACTTTCCTGTCCTCATACTTTCTGTGCCGTTTGGTACGTTGTAAACCTTGCAGTCGTCCTCAATACGTATCACAAAAAAAATTTAGTAATGTTGTTACTGCTGTAATTCATGATTGGTTCTTCTTGCGGCCGCCCACTGTAAGATGTTATTACCTGATCCTCAGCGAACACATCAGCGAACATTTATGATGCTACGGTTTGTGTATGTGAATGCTATTTCTTTGTATGCATTGCTGAAACACGTCAATGACGTAAGAACTTACCATATCGTTGTCACAGCCTAAGACTGTTTCCACCTTTAACCCTTGGTTTCTACAATGGTTGTGCCTTAGTTACTGAACGCGCTTTTAATTACAGTTGTTAAATATAAAGGCATGACATTTTGTCTAGAATTATTCATAACTTTTCTCGTCTGCGCACTGTTAAACGCTTTAGGGACATTTATAAACAGAAGAGCTTCACTTTGATATTCTCGATGTTTTTCCATTATTTGTCGAAGACAAAATATGTTATTTTTGTGTACGATACGCAGAGCCCAATTTTCTCTTACATCAGAATTGTTTCTGCTATTTTACATAATATCTGTTAAATTTTTCTTAAAGGCTGCGTTCAGCAGTGAAACGCATTTGGAACTTTCTATTTTTCCAATTTAGTTTTCTAAAAATAGCTACAATAAGGACTAGTCAATACTCCCGTGGTACTTTATTTTTGTTCAATCTCTCTTAAATAGGTGTAAAACAGTTTACAGTTCATGAAATGCATATTCAATTACTTCCATATTTGTTCTAAATTTTCTGCACCTTTTCGATTTTCAATGTGTTTCTCTGCCTACTGTAGCTCTTTTATGTGTATGAAATCTTTGTACTGGTTTCCAATCACTTTCTACCAACAGGTCTAAAGTATTCTCGTTGTCTTTTGTCTGTAATTTTGAATAGTAATCTAGCTGTTCGTCGGAGGCTAATATATTTTGCTCTTGTCATTGTCTGTATTATTCAAATGTTACATCATTTTCTGAGCAAAGGCTGGCATCCAACTCTAGTTATACACACATTCTAGGTTTCTTGATTTATTTATCTTAGCTTTATCTCCTCGTGCCACGTGAATTCCACCCTACCTTTCTTCTTTCCCTTGACACTATCTAATACCCCTCTTTGTTGTTTGTAGACAGATTTTATAACCGTTTGCAATAAGCTTGTATCTTGATGTCGAACAATTCGGTTCTTTCTTTATTTCAGAATCTCAACCTTCTTTGTTTCCTTTCCTACGCAGTCACCACTCAAGCGACCCAAAGGTTATTATTCCATAACTCTTTTTACGTGTACTTCTGTTCTTAAACAATTATTTAAGGGTGAAAACGATGCTAAAATTTTGCAAAACTGGCAGTATAAGTAGTCAAATACGATTCGCCTTACAAGCACGGAAGTACAGATTCTTCGATCGATTACAGGTGTAACAAGGAGAGACCAAAGATGTAACAAACCATCAGTAGCTCAACATGTAAACATTCAATGACAAAGTCATGACGTATCACCAAAAATTGGTATCTCAAGTAACACAGGTGAATAAATCATGTTACTGAAGATCATAGTTCAGCAGCGAACCTGGTCACTTCTGTAGAGTCGGTACCGTAATACAGGAAGAGCAACAATGAACGAAATGTACTTTTGCAACAAACCAGAAGGAGATCGTACATTGTTGTCTCTGTTATTGTTGTTGTTGTCGTTGTTGTTGTTGATAATGATGATGAATTGTCAACGACATTCGCAGAAAAGTGACGAAATTATCTCCTCATTTGACAATTTAATTTCGAAAAGTCTAATTTCTACTGAGCATTCATTAGTATGACAAAGTTTTTAACAGCATTCGAGGACCTTTAAAGGCACGGACATATTGATACGGAGTTTTTCATCGTTTATTGTCACAAAACGAAGTATGTGTATCCGTTCCATTATGCGACTGATTAATAACGAGGGTATAGTTGCGCTGTGAGAACAATTTTTATTTCTATGTTTGAAACATCTACCGCTTCTTTCCGCAGTAGGTTTTACTGCAGACTGTAACAACCTTCACATAATAGTATCCCTCTTTTCATTGTCTTTCGGATTCCCGTTGAAAAATACGTAACTCTGCTGTGGACAGGTCCAAGGTTGCTTCATTATCTCGGTAAATAGATAAAAAATACAACTATTAATAACATAGCAAAATACTTACCCTTTTCTTATCCATCATTTGTTGAAAATTTCGATTCTAAATATTAAACCAATTAACAAAACTTAAGGATAACTCCACTATATGTGTATTCTAAGTAAAGGACTGTAAATCTTGTGAGTGTAATGTAACAGACATCGATAACTTGATTACGTTAAAGACGAAAGAAACTATCCCACGCTGCAATCAATAATCGACCACATACGTACTTCACGATCTCAACTACGATGGAGCCATTTATCTATTTGCAGTCAATAATTATTTTGACCTTTATTCTTGTAGCAGTAGAACAGTAGGAAAGTAATTACCAGCTCTGGTGAGTCAGTGCAGTAAGCAAGATTCCGATAATACACACAGTTATTGATTTCACAATCTTCGATTTCTCATTTATCATTCGCAAGCTGCAAGTAGATGGATCTCGCTTCAAACTTGTTCGTATAAGATTTAAATGTAGTGAAACAAAGAGGTACCTGCCTATGTCATTTCTTGTAGTCGATCTAAAAGCTTTGAAAATTATCTTTGTGCTAAACGCAATGGTGCTTGAATATCGTAGATCCTTGTTTGGACTAGTTTTTGGTACATATTCTTAACTATTTTTCTATAGTAACCGTAGGGAAATAATTGGAAATATTTATTTTTCTTGTGCTCTCTTTCTCTACAGTTTTTTTTGAAATAGTATTATGTACATACGAATAGAAAACTGTTATTAAAATTTTATTGTAATAAAGATTTTAATTCGTCGTTTTCAACTGTTGTTTCATTACATTAGAAACGAGAAATGGCGTCATTTGACCTGATTCTTCATACCAGTCTACTAGTGAAGTTGAATATTGCATACAGACAACACAAGTAATAAAGACGTAGTGTGTTAAAACAGGAGGAAACCGTGGTTTGAGGAGGAATGCAAGAATTGGTAGAGGAAAGGAGAAAAGCGCGATTAGATTGGGATAGAATGGGAGACAGAAAACGAGAGGAGTTCTTGAACTTGAGAAGGGAAGTTGGCCGTAGGCTACGGGCAAAGAAGAGGGATTATTTGAACAATCAAATTACAAAAATCGAAACAAACAGGAAAACAAAAAACATTAGGGAACTTTACCTAGACATAAATGGGTATAGAAACGGCTTCAGAGCTAGGACAAATGCACTTAGAGGGGATGCTGGGGAAATACTGACAGACCCCAGTGCTATATTAAGTAAATGGAGGGCGCATTTTGAGCATCTATTAAATGTACACTAGGAAGCAGGAAATGAGCAGGCTTACGAAATACATACAGCAGAACCCCAGATACCCGAGCCAACGTTAAAGGAAGTAAGAGATGCAATCAACAAATTGAAAAACCATAAAGCACCAGGATCAGATTGCATAACTGCAGAATTATCTAAAAATGGGGGACAGAAATTGGTGGAAGTAGTTCACAAAGTGATAACTAAAGTATGAAACCTGAGATGATACCTGAAGAGTGGCAGGAGTCGATTCTGATCCCAATTTTTAAGAAGGGCGACAACATGGATTGTGGTAATTATAGAGGAATATCGCTATTACCAGCATGTTCCAAAATTTTCTCGAATATTCTGCTAAGCAGGCTTACACCATATGCAGATTTAATTGTGGTAGATTACCAAGCCGGCTTTCGGAGGAACAGATCAACTATAGACCAAATATTCACCCTGCGTCAAATTTTGGAAAAGAAATGGGAATACAATAAACCATAATCTTTTCATAGATTTTACAAAAGCATATGATTCAGTATTGCAATCAAAATTGTACAGAATTCTTTTGGGACTTGGAATACCAAAGAAGTATGTTAGACTTATAGAAGAGAGTTGGAACAACACAAAAGGTAGAGTACGCGTGGGGAAATTGGAGTCAGAAGAATTTGTAATAAAGAACGGACTTAAGCAGGGAGATGCCCTGTCTCCGCTACTTTTCAATTTAGTCCTAGAATATATTGTACGAATGGCAGCAGATAATATTTCCATGTAACTCCACACCCTCTGAATTAAGATATTAGGGTATGCAGATGATCTAAACATCATTAGCGAGAGGAAAGAATCTGTAACAGCAAATGCTAATGCGTTAATCAAGGCTAGTGAAGATGTAGGTCTAAGGATAAGTGAAGACGAAACTAAATACCTGGTTCCTACTAGAATGCCAACAGCAGTAGATCAGGAAATGTTAAGAGTTGGAGACATGCAGTTTGAAAAAGAGAACACATTTAAGTATCTAGGCGTGGACATCACTTTGAGAAATGAGATTGAATCCGAACTGAAGAAGAGATTACGGGCGGGAAATGCGTGCTACTTCTCGCTGAATAGATTACTTTCATCACGGGTATTGTCTAGGAATTTAAAGATTAGAATATACAAAACTATTATTCTACCAGTTATGCTGTTTGGGTGTGAGACTTGGTCTCTCGCTGTGCAAAATGAAAAGCTGTTTCGAGTATTTGAAAACAAAATTTTGAGGAAAATTTTCGGAGCAAAAAGGGATGACATTAGCGGAGAGTGGCGAAAACTGCATAACGAAGAGCTTCACGAACTCTATTCGAGCCCTGACATAATCAGTACTATTAAATCACGTAGGCTGCGATAGGCGGGTCACGTAGCTCGAATGGATGAGGGCAGGGCAGCGCGCAGAGTACTGGTAGGGCACCTAGAGGGAAAACGTCCCGTGGGGAGACCGAGTCGTAGATGGGACGACAATGTGAAGGATGATTTGAGGAGCCTAGGTATTGAAGGTGAATGGAAGGAAATAGCCCAAGACAGGGACAGGTGGTGAAAATACGTTGCTGCGGTAATGGACTCTCGAGTCCGGCACGACCAGTGAGTAAGTAAGTAGTGTGTTAAAAAAAGTGACGTGAATTTTATACTTTGCGTGTTGTATTAGTTCGATTCCAGTGATTGTTTCGTTACTGCGTTGGTAAACATCTCTGAATATTATCCGTGCAGTTTTATCCATGTAAGATACACTCCTGGAAATTGAAATAAGAACACCGTGAATTCATTGTCCCAGGAAGGGGAAACTTCATTGACACATTCCTGGGGTCAGATACATCACATGATCACACTGACAGAACCACAGGCACATAGACACAGGCAACAGAGCATGCACAATGTCGGCACTAGTACAGTGTATATCCACCTTTCGCAGCAATGCAGGCTGCTATTCTCCCATGGAGACGATCGTAGAGATGCTGGATGTAGTCCTGTGGAACGGCTTGCCATGTCATTTCCACCTGGCGCCTCAGTTGGACCAGCGTTCGTGCTGGACGTGCAGACCGCGTGAGACGACGCTTCATCCAGTCCCAAGCATGCTCAATGGGGGACAGATCCGGAGATCTTGCTGGCCAGGGTAGTTGACTTACACCTTCTAGAGCACGTTGGGTGGCACTGGATACATGCGGACGTGCATTGTCCTGTTGGAACAGAAAGTTCCCTTGCCAGTCTAGGAATGGTAGAACGATGGGTTCGATGACGGTTTGGATGTACCGTGCACTATTCAGTGTCCCCTCGACGATCACCAGTGGTGTACGGCCAGTGTAGGAGATCGCTCCCCACACCATGATGCCGGGTGTTGGCCCTGTGTGCCTCGGTCGTATGCAGTCCTGATTGTGGTGCTCACCTGCACGGCGCCAAACACGCATACGACCATCATTGGCACCAAGGCAGAAGCGACTCTCATCGCTGAAGACGACACGTCTCCATTCGTCCCTCCATTCACGCCTGTCGCGACACCACTGGAGGCGGGCTGCACGATGTTGGGGCGTGAGCGGAAGACGGCCTAACGGTGTGCGGGACCGTAGCCCAGCTTCATGGAGACGGTTGCGAATGGTCCTCGCCGATACCCCAGGAGCAACAGTGTCTCTAATTTGCTGGGAAGTGGCGGTGCGGTCCCCTACGGCACTGCGTGGGATCCTACGGTCTTGGCGTGCATCCGTGCGTCGCTGCGGTCCGGTCCCAGGTCGACGGGCACATGCACCTTCCGCCGACCACTGGCGGCAACATCGATGTACTGTGGAGACCTCACGCCCCACGTGTTGAGCAATTCGGCGGTACGTCCACCCGGCCTCCCTCGCTCAAAGTCCGTCAACTGCACATACGGTTCACGTACACGCTGTCGCGGCATGCTACCAGTGTTAAAGACTGCGATGGAGCTCCGTATGCCACGGCAAACTGGCTGACACTGACGGCGGCGGTGCACAAATGCTGCGCAGCTAGCGCCATTCGATGGCCAACACCGCGGTTCCTGGTGTGTCCGCTGTGCCGTGCGTGTGATCATTGCTTGTACAGCCCTCTCGCAGTGTCCGGAGCAAGTATGGTGGGTCTGACACACCGGTGTCAATGTGTTCTTTTTTCCATTTCCAGGAGTGTATTTAGCTGTTACCAGTTGTCAAGAAGGTTACACACACGGATGAGCCGGAACATTTTGGCCATCAACCTGCTACCGATACAAACCCGTCCAGGAGACAAAAGCGTCACCTGGCGAGGAATGGCTGCTAGTCAGACACGCGCGCGGTAAATGTAGTACCAGCGAGCGTAATGGGAAAGACGCGCCATCTACTCGTATCTGAGTTTTCATGTTTGAGTGAGGGCAGATTGTAATGGCCCAGTGTTTCAGAAACAGCTCGATTTGTCAGGTGTTCGAGCAGCACTGTGGTCTTTAACATGTAAAACCACGTCCACACGTCATTGGATTGGGCCCCTCCCTCCTTCTGAGCGGATTTCCCCTCCTACTCCCCCTCCATCTCTTGTGCCTTCTTTCAGTGTCTCTGCGCTCCCTCCTGCCCTGTCTTCCCTTTTCCTCTCCCGCCCCACGTGTCTCCTGCCTCTTCGTGAACCCGCGGTTGCCCCTCCTCTCTTCATCCCGCCGCTTTCCCAGCTGCCCCATGCTCTCCCCTCCTTTTCCATCCTCTCTGACCTTTCCCTCGGCAGGTCCCACCTTGTAGTTTTATTCTTCGTCGTGTGTGCTCCAAGTGGGTTTTAAGTGTGTTGTTTCGGAGTTTTTTTTAATACTGTGGCCAACTTTTAACCTGTGCATGAGCATCCAGTGTCTTCTCTGTGTTTTAAGAATCGCCAACTGTGTTTTTCAACTTTCTGGTGACTTTTTTAACTGTCCCCCATGAACGTCTACATGTCCTTGTCTTTTTACCTCCATTTTCTCCCCTTACTCTGTTTTATGTTCCCCTTTTTTATCTCCTTATGTATGTATTATTTTATTCTTGTCTTAGTTGTCATGTCACTCGGCTGAAGAGCGGCGGATTGTGCTGCTGACAGCCCTCCCCTGCCCGTATGGGGCAGGGGAATGAAATCACAATTTAAAAAAAATCATGGGATTGGGCGGCCACCCCTCATTACAGATGTCCGGCGTCGAACGCTGGACACACTGGTAAAACAGGGCAGGCGGTGAACTGTGCCGGAACTAACATCGGACTTTAATGCTGGGCAGATTATAGGCGTGTGTGAACACACAGTGCACCAAACGTCACGATGGGCCTCCGCAGCCAACGACCCATGTTAACACTACGTGACTATCGGCTCTGGACGTTGGTGCAGTGGCAGAGCGTATCATGGTCTGATGAATCCCGATACCTTCCTCCATCATCCAGATGGGAGGGCGTGAATCCGTCCGCTTCCAGGAGAACGGTTCCTCGAAACCTGTACTGTGAGATGGAGACAAGCTCGTTGTGGTCCCATTATGATCTGGGGATCATTCACGAGGGCATCCATGCTTCCAGTTCTAACAATACCACCACTTGCAAAGTAGGTTAGAAATCAGATTAATAATGTTGCTCACGCAGCATTATGTTCGCTTTATCGGGCAACAACAAAGTTATTGACTGTGGATGGTATCGTCAGAATGGAAATAATGAAGTCACTGTAAAAGTCATTACTTCTGGCACTTATTTTGAATGGATTCCCACGTGGATTTCGTCGAAGTTGTTATGGCTCATCTTGTTGATTCTAGGGTGATTCCACTTTGACTGCTAGAAGGTCCATATCTGTACTTTGGCAATTTTGAATACCTAACAAATGCGTTTTTCAGGAAATTCTTAATGATCAAACAATCCCAGACCAGAAAAATGATATGGTAGAAATAATTTTTGACTTGGTGTTCACGATCCACATTTTTATTAAACTTCTTGTAAATTCACATATACTTCTTCTTAATTGTCACATCATCAAGAAAACAATTTTGTATCAATCTTCATATATTTAATTTCCATTTTAACAAAACACAAGACTTGATTGTTCTTTTACAAAGCGAAATAACAACTTAACTTCTGCAAAGTGTAACAAACACTGCTCTGTGCGCATTCGCGCCGAAACGGTTACAAGTAAGTCAAAGATTATGACAGTCTCACTGAAATGAGTACACACAAGAACCATATCACTGTAATATATCGATACATCGGAGTAACTATACGTTAATAAAATCAAATGTCAATATTGTGACAAAATTACGTCTGTTACTTCGCAGAAAAACTGGTATCGAGAACTGGGGTTGGAGTGCCGTAATGGTCACGTAAATGAAGAGCCATTACACAGTGCACCTTGTGCGACACCATGAGGGCCAAGAAGTATCGTACACTGGTAACAGACCACGTACACCCTTTCATAACGATCATGTTTCCAGAAGGCAGTGGTATTTTTCAGCAAGATAACACTCCATGACACAAGGTCAGGAGTGTCATGGAGTGGCCCGAAGAACACAGTGGTGAGCTCCAGTTGATGTGCTGGCCTTCCCAACTCTCCAAATCTGTACCCGATAGAACACATCTCGGATGTGACTGACTGTGGCGTCAGAGCTCATCGCCTCCCTCCCAGGAATGTACGGGAATTGGGTGACTTGTATGAGCAGGTGTGGTGCCAACTCATTCCAGCGTCCTACCAAGACGTCATTGCTTCCAAGCCACGACGCGTCGCCGTTGTTATCCGTGCCAAAGGTGAGCATGGAGGCTGTCAGGTAGGTAGTCATAGTGTTCTAGCTAATTAAGGTGACCATATTTTCTAGACTCAAATTCGGGACATTCCTAGGCCCAATTCCGGGACACATTAAAAATTTTGCAAAATAGGCTATATTTATTTATTTATTTATTATATGGGAAGAAGGTTTCAATTAAATGTAATAAATACAAAATATCAATAAAATTGGTTACAAAGAAAAGCACATTTACAGTTTATTAATACCTTCTAAGATGAATGAGTGTGATCAGGGCAACTACACTCCTGGAAATGGAAAAAAGAACACATTGACACCGGTGTGTCAGACCCACCATACTTGCTCCGGACACTGCGAGAGGGCTGTACAAGCAATGATCACACGCACGGCACAGCGGACACACCAGGAACCGCGGTGTTGGCCGTCGAATGGCGCTAGCTGCGCAGCATTTGTGCACCGCCGCCGTCAGTGTCAGCCAGTTTGCCGTGGCATACGGAGCTCCATCGCAGTCTTTAACACTGGTAGCATGCCGCGACAGCGTGGACGTGAACCGTATGTGCAGTTGACGGACTTTGAGCGAGGGCGTATAGTGGGCATGCGGGAGGCCGGGTGGACGTACCGCCGAATTGCTCAACACGTGGGGCGTGAGGTCTCCACAGTACATCGATGTTGTCGCCAGTGGTCGGCGGAAGGTGCACGTGCCCGTCGACCTGGGACCGGACCGCAGCGACGCACGGTTGCACGCCAAGACCGTAGGATCCTACGCAGTGCCGTAGGGGACCGCACCGCCACTTCCCAGCAAATTAGGGACACTGTTGCTCCTGGGGTATCGGCGAGGACCATTCGCAACCGTCTCCATGAAGCTGGGCTACGGTCCCGTACACCGTTAGGCCGTCTTCCGCTCACGCCCCAACATCGTGCAGCCCGCCTCCAGTGGTGTCGCGACAGGCTTGAATGGAGGGACGAATGGAGACGTGTCGTCTTCAGCGATGAGAGTCGCTTCTGCCTTGGTGCCAATGATGGTCGTATGCGTGTTTGGCGCCGTGCAGGTGAGCGCCACAATCAGGACTGCATACGACCGAGGCACACAGGGCCAACACCCGGCATCATGGTGTGGCGAGCGATCTCCTACACTGGCCGTACACCACTGGTGATCGTCGAGGGGACACTGAATAGTGCACGGTACATCCAAACCGTCATCGAACCCATCGTTCTACCATTCCTAGACCGGCAAGGGAACTTGCTGTTCCAACAGGACAATGCACGTCCGCATGTATCCCGTGCCACCCAACGTGCTCTAGAAGGTGTAAGTCAACTACCCTGGCCAGCAAGATCTCCGGATCTGTCCCCCATTGAGCATGTTTGGGACTGGATGAAGCTCACGCGGTCTGCACATCCAGCACGAACGCTGGTCCAACTGAGGCGCCAGGTGGAAATGGCATGGCAAGCCGTTCCACAGGACTACATCCAGCATCTCTACGATCGTCTCCATGGGAGAATAGCAGCCTGCATTACTGCGAAAGGTGGATATACACTGTACTAGTGCCGACATTGTGCATGCTCTGTTGCCTGTGTCTATGTGCCTGTGGTTCTGTCAGTGTGATCATGTGATGTATCTGACCCCAGGAATGTGTCAATAAAGTTTCCCCTTCCTGGGACAATGAATTCACGGTGTTCTTACTTCAATTTCCAGGAGTGTATATTTATCAGTGTTGTGAATTTTCTTTATCAAGTCTGTATTTTTCAACAACATATGAAAACACTCGACACTAGTTTCATCACAATTTATTCTACTTACTAACATTGCTTTCATGGTTTCTACAGCCAACTGTGTTTTGTCACTTGTCCATATATTGTTCATGTAGTCAAATGGTAGTATTCTAGAGACCAGAATACACTGCGTTGGTGACGCCAAAGTCAACGAGAACGTATATTACTGTTCGTCTGTTCGAGTTACTTTGTATTTCGTCTGCATGTTTGTCATAAAACCTCCTCTGCCTCTCCCATGGCTATCAGAAAATATGCAGATTTCTTCCTTCTTCTGTTCGAGTTACGGTTAGAACCGTTTCGACCGCGCGAATGCGTTCGAGTGCGACTTTTTCACAGTTGCCGTGGTCTCTGACTGCCCATTAGCTGTCCGAGCTGCGGTCAACACGTGTTTGCACAGTAGAAACAGTTTGATAACGGTTTCGACAATTTGTCGTACCCCATTGTCAAACAATTTCCCACCATAACTAAAACTAATAATAAAATATACCGGTATAGGTGAAATGAGTGTCTAATTCGGGACAAATTGAGTCATGATTGTCAATTTCGGGACAAACAGGTGTCCCGAATTACCTTTGAAAAAAATTCGGGACAGACACACAAAAATCGGCAATCTCCCGAAAAAAAAAAACCGGGACGGATGGTCACCTTAAACTAATAGGTGTATGTTTTTGTAGTATCCGTGATTATTTACTCTGTATCAAATTGGATAACCGAGTTTGTGTTAAGTTTTGGTAGAAGAAGATAATGAAGTGCAGCATGTTTTTAGAGTCTGCAGACTGCTACTGAATAAAACCAAATGTACGACGCTGCCATAGAACAACACTTGCCGGCCCGCTAGACATTAAGACTAGCGTGTTCGTTGTTGCTTTAGTCAGAAAGCAATTAAAGCAAATACTTATTTTTATGAAACCACCGCGAAGCCCCTACTGTAAGGCAGCGACGTCCCTGGGAGGCGCCGCCCACAGTTTCGAAACCCTTCATCTACATCTACATCTACATCTACATCTACACGATTACTCTGCAATTCACATTAAAGTGCTTGGTAGAGGATTCATCGAACCACAATCATACTATCTCCCTACCTTTCCACTCCCGAACAGCGGGCGGGAAAAACGAACACCAAACCCTTTCTAAAAAATGGGTTCAAATGGCTCTGAGCACTATGGGACTTAACAGCTATGGTCATCAGTCCCCTAGAACTTAGAACTACGTAAACCTAACTAACCTAAGGACAGCACACAACACCCAGCCATCACGAGGCAGAGAAAATCTCTGACCCCGCCGGGAATCGAACCCGGGAACCCGGGCGTGGGAAGCGAGAACGCACGACCACGAGATGCGGGCCCTAACCCTTTCGCTTCGAGCTCTGATTTCTCTTATTTTATTTTGGTGATCATTCCTACCTATGTAGGTTGGGCTCAACAAAATATTTTCGCATTCGGAAGAGAAAGTTGGTGACTTAAATTTCGTAAATAGATCTCGCCGCGACGAAAAACGTCTTTGCTTTAATGACTTCCATCCCAACCCGCGTATCATATCTGCCACACTCTCTCCCTTATTACGTGATAATACAAAGCGAGCTGCCCTTTTTTGCACCCTTTCGATGCCCTCCGTCAATCCCACCTGGTAAGGATCCCACACCGCGCAGCAATATTCTAACAGAGGACGACCGAGTGTAGTGTAAGCTGTCTCTTTAGTGGACTTGTTGCATCTTCTAAGTGTCCTGCCAATGAAACGCAACCTTTGGCTCGCCTTCCTCACAATGTTATCTATGTGGTCTTTCCAACTGAAGTTGTTCGTAATTTTAACACCCAGGTACTAGTTGAATTGACAGCCTTGGGAATTGTACTGTTTATCGAGTAATCGAATTCCAATGGATTTCTTTTGGAACTCGTGTGGATCACCTCACACTTTTCGTTATTTAGCGTCAACTGCCACCTGCCACACCATACAGCAATCTTTTCTAAATCGCTTTGCAACTGATACTGGTCTTCAGATGACCTTACTAGACGGTAAATTACAGCATCATCTGCGAACAACCTAAGAGAACTGCTCAGATTGTCACCCAGGTTATTTATAAAGATCAGGAACAGCAGAGGTCCCAGGACGCTTCCTTGGGGAACACCTGATATCACTTCAGTTTTACTCGATGATTTGCCATCTATTACTACGAACTGCGACCTTCCTGACAGGAAATCACGAATCCAGTCGCACAACTGAGACGATACCCCATAGGCCCGCAGCTTGATTAGAAGTCGCTTATGGGGAACGGTGTCAAAAGCTTTCCGGGAATCTAAAAATACGGAATCAACTTGAGATCCCCTGTCGATAGCGGCCATTACTTCGTGCGAATAAGGAGGCACCTGCGTTTCACGAGAACGATGTTTTCTGAAACCATACTAATTACGTATCAATAGATCGTTCCCTTCGAGGTGATTCATAATGTTTGAATACAGTATATGCTCCAAAACCCTACTGCAAACCAACGTCAATGATGTAGGTCTGTAGTTCGATGGATTGCTCCTACTACCCTTCTTAAACACTGGTGCGACTTGCGCAATTTTCCAATCTGTAGGTACAGATCTATTGGTGAGCGAGCGTTTGTATATGATTGCTAAGCAGGGAGCTATTGTATCAGCCAAATCTGAAAGGAACCTAATCGGATTACAATCTGGACCTGAAGACTTGCCCGTATCAAGCGATTTGAGTTGCTTCGCAACCCCTAAGATATCTACTTCTAAGAAACTCATACTAGCAGCTGTTCGTGTTTCAATTTCTTGGTGTAGTAAAATCATCCGCACTTAAATTTGGATGGCCGGAAGGGGATTGGAACCGGCGTCCTCCTAGGGAATTGCTCTCTGTACGTATCTGCCAAGGGAAAGAGAGAGAGGAAGAGGAGAGAGAGAGAGAGAGAGAGAGAGAGAGAGAGAGAGAGAGAGAGAGAGTATACGTGTGTGAGGCCCGGTTTCTGCCCTGGCAACGGCTCAGTGAGGAGGAGAAAGTTGTCCAGCTCCAGCGCACATCGCCTGGGACTGGTAGCAAAGCCTGTCGCACTCACAGGCGAGGAGAGGAAAGTCAGCGGCGCGCTCGTCCTGATTTGGTATCGTCACCTCCTCCGATTTCTGTTCCAGCTACCTGAATACTTTTTCCTTTTCCTGTCCATAACCCAGACACTTGGTTTTATTTTTCGTTGGCCTGGTGTCTCATGCAAATTTCGCTTGCTTCCACGTCGCAAGATCGTTGTGGTTTTCAGTGCTTCCCCTCTCCCCTCCTCCTCCCCGGATTCCTCCACAGTGACGTTTTAATTACAGCCTTGCAGCCTGGTATACAATTCCATTTCCTTGCACGAGATTTCTACGGCTGAAGCTGTCTGTTGTCGTCGCACTGTATCAGCGATGCTTTCATTCATTCTCGCAGCATGCGACCAAGCGCCAAGGATTAATGTAGAAATATTGAATGTACTTTAAGTACTGCTCAAGATAGTTTACGGAAAATGTAAAACGGTATTTCGAGTATCAATATCAATTCCCCCATCCAGTGTTCCAATAACGAAAGGTAGGGGGACAGCGGGGCAGAATGCCGGACATTTGCCACACTTGCCCCTTCGCCAGGTATCTTGAGTTAAGGTCCCCCAGGTAAGAGACGCCCTTCCTCGTACTACTTCTGTCCGCTCTCAAACCGCCGTCTCCACATCTTACTCGATACAACCAGTACGTAAGTGACCTTCTTCTTCGAGATCTTGGCGAAGTACAGAGCTTCTTTTCTGAAATCGAAATATTTATAACTTTTGGGAAACGAAAGTAATACCGACGATTATGTCAGTATGTAATGACTTCCTGGCAGATTTAATCTGTGTGCCGGATCGAGATTCGAACTCGGGACCTTTGCCTTTCGCGGGCAAGTGCTCTACCAACTGAGCTACCCAAGCACGACTCACGCCCCGTCCTCACAGCTTTACTTCTGCCAGTACCTCGTCTCCTACCTTCCAAACTTTACAGAAGCTCTCCTGCGAACCTTGCAGAGCTATAACTTCTGAAGGATATTGCGGAGACATGGCTTAGCCACAGCCTGGGGGATGTTTCCAGAACGAGATTTTCACTCTGCAGCGGAGTGTGCGCTGATATGAAACTTCCTGGCAGATTTCGAGTCTCGGTCCGGTACACAGTTTTAATCTGCCAGGAAGTTTCATATCAGCGCACACTCAACTGCAGAGTGAAAATCTCATTCTGGAGTATGTAATTAGTTCTACCAACTATAAATATACACTCCTGGAAATGGAAAAAAGAACACATTGACACCGGTGTGTCAGACCCACCATACTTGCTCCGGACACTGCGAGAGGGCTGTACAAGCAATGATCACACGCACGGCACAGCGGACACACCAGGAACCGCGGTGTTGGCCGTCGAATGGCGCTAGCTGCGCAGCATTTGTGCACCGCCGCCGTCAGTGTCAGCCAGTTTGCCGTGGCATACGGAGCTCCATCGCAGTCTTTAACACTGGTAGCATGCCGCGACAGCGTGGACGTGAACCGTATGTGCAGTTGACGGACTTTGAGCGAGGGCGTATAGTGGGCATGCGGGAGGCCGGGTGGACGTACCGCCGAATTGCTCAACACGTGGGGCGTGAGGTCTCCACAGTACATCGATGTTGTCGCCAGTGGTCGGCGGAAGGTGCACGTGCCCGTCGACCTGGGACCGGACCGCAGCGACGCACGGATGCACGCCAAGACCGTAGGATCCTACGCAGTGCCGTAGGGGACCGCACCGCCACTTCCCAGCAAATTAGGGACACTGTTGCTCCTGGGGTATCGGCGAGGACCATTCGCAACCGTCTCCATGAAGCTGGGCTACGGTCCCGCACACCGTTAGGCCGTCTTCCGCTCACGCCCCAACATCGTGCAGCCCGCCTCCAGTGGTGTCGCGACAGGCGTGAATAGAGGGACGAATGGAGACGTGTCGTCTTCAGCGATGAGAGTCGCTTCTGCCTTGGTGCCAATGATGGTCGTATGCGTGTTTGGCGCCGTGCAGGTGAGCGCCACAATCAGGACTCCATACGACCGAGGCACACAGGGCCAACACCCGGCATCATGGTGTGGCGAGCGATCTCCTACACTGGCCGTACACCACTGGTGATCGTCGAGGGGACACTGAATAGTGCACGGTACATCCAAACCGTCATCGAACCCATCGTTCTACCATTCCTAGACCGGCAAGGGAACTTGCTGTTCCAACAGGACAATGCACGTCCGCATGTATCCCGTGCCACCCAACGTGCTCTAGAAGGTGTAAGTCAACTACCCTGGGCAGCAAGATCTCCGGATCTGTCCCCCATTGAGCATGTTTGGGACTGGATGAAGCGTCGTCTCACGCGGTCTGCACGTCCAGCACGAACGCTGGTCCAACTGAGGCGCCAGGTGGAAATGGCATGGCAAGCCGTTCCACAGGACTACATCCAGCATCTCTACGATCGTCTCCATGGGAGAATAGCAGCCTGCATTGCTGCGAAAGGTGGATATACACTGCACTAGTGCCGACATTGTGCATGCTCTGTTGCCTGTGTCAATAAAGTTTCCCCTTCCTGGGACAATGAATTCACGGTGTTCTTATTTCAATTTCCAGGAGTGTATTTTATTGTGAATCTTGATTCGAATTACACTCTTCACAAATAAAAGTCAAAATGTATTCCTCAACTGCTGTACGAAGTTCATTGATCTAGAGGGACCACAGCTGGCACGAAGTCCACTGCTCTTTTGGTCTTGAACGTGACAATTTTGCTTCGCAGTTTACGCTCTCTCTGTCTACATCGTTGTCATCAAAAAGAGCCATATTATGGTTGGGTTTCATTTTCCTCGCACTCTCCTTTTTACTATCTTTCTTCTCTTCGGCTATTTTCATTTTTCTTCCTTTTTCTTTCCTTTTCTTCTCTTTCTTTATTTCCCGCTTCTATATCACTTACCTGTTTTAAGCATTGTCGAGGAGTACTTATTTCGTCCTCTGCTATTGCCTTGTCGCACTACACACAAGTGGCCAGAAGCCGCCGCCCGAGATGGCTAGTTTGCCCACATTCACGCCTTTATACAAGAGCCGTATACCCTATAAAAGCATGACCGAGCATTCAGTAAAGTGGGACGATGGAGTCAAGATATGACACTTTCAATACAGTTTCATGAAAGAGACATACGTCATGTTCCCTCTGCACATTTACTACACAAACTGACCACTGATCTTACATCAGCAAAACTAAAATAAGAAAAAAAAATTATAGCTCTGCGAAGCGGCGCAGCAGACAGGTTAGACTCCGTGGAGTGACTGACCTGCAGACAAAATAAACTAAAAATTTTCTTCGACATGCTAGCAGCTTATAGTCCGCAGGACCCCACTGGGCACTTTGACCGCCCTGGCCACTTTGTCCGGCGGTGGGCGGACATTTGCCACGACAGACATTTGCCACGCCGGACATTTGCCACGATTTTACCTGCTCCGAAGGGTTGAGTCCCTTGTCTCTCCCTCCTCAAAATGGCACAAATGGCTCTGGGCACTATGGGACTTAACATCTGTGGTCATCAGTCCCCTAGAACTTAGAACTATTACACCTAACTAACCTAAGGACATCACATACATCCATGCCCGAGGCAGGATTCGAACCTGCGACCGGAGCAGTCGCGCGGTTCCGGACTGCGCGCCTAGAACCGCTCGGCCACCGCGGCCGGCTCCCCCTCCTCCTCCTCCTCATCGCTGTCGCGCAGTAAAGGTACTTACTGAGCTTTTCCTCTGGTTTACTTAACATTGCACCAGAATCTCTTTGGATTTCCTGCCACATTTCTAGAGAGACCTTCGTTGTGGAAGCTATTAAATGCATCTCGCATTGAAATCCGCACCAAATTTCGAGCCTCAGTAAAACTTCGCCAATCTTGAAGATTTTGCGTTCGTCTAAATTATACTTGCCTTTTTCGCTGCTCCTGCAGCAGCTTTCTGTCGTGTTTTGTGTACCATGGGGGATCAGTTCCGTCTCTTATTAATTTATTTGGTATGAATCTCTCGAGTGCTGTTGATACTATTTCTTTGAACTTAAGCCACAAATGGTCTTCACATACATAGTTTGGAAGGATTGGAGACTGTCTCTTAGAAAGACGTCAACCGAATTTTTAGATGCATTTATAAAAAGGTATACTTCGCGTTTAGTTTTGGTGAATTTCTTTGTTACGGAACTGACCCTCGCTGCGACTGTAATCCCTGTATCCGTCGTGATGCTCAGGATTATTTGTGGCTAAGAGGTCAAGTGTGTTTTCGTAACCATTTAAAATTTGAATGGCCTCGTGAACTAATTGTTCAAAATAATTTTTAAAAAAGCATTTAGAACAATTACGGAAGTTATTTTCTATCTACGATAGGGTCTGAAAATGTATTTTTGTTTCAAAATACGGAAGGTAGATTGAAGCCATTGCCAACTATAATTGTATGAGTAGTGTACCTATTTGTGATGAGACTCACGTTTTCTGTTCAGCAACTGTTTCATCTCAGACCGGGGGTCGCTAAAAGGAACCAGTTATTAGTTTATTCCGGTTGTCGAACATAACCTCTGCCCATACTAAGTCACAGGAACTATCTTCTTCAATGTCGCTTGTGAGCTGAAACACACATTACATTATTTTCCCTTAAGTTGCGCTTCGTGTTTCTGTTGTAGTGCAGATAATTACAATTACGGCTTTTTCCCTCCAAATCCTAGGATGCTGTGACCCTGTGAATACCAGAGCTAAGCAATGTAGAACAACAACGTACGTTACAAGCATAGCATTCTGTATTACTTAATTTCCTTCTTTCTAACATTTTAAAACTGTCGTCGACTTTAGATGACATGTCAGTCATAGATGTTCTTATCTCTATACAGTGAACGTATTTTCAGTCATGTTTTGAACATTGCCCCGCTACACATTATTAACTAATGTTTCACCGCAAGGGACATCGGATTTTAGAGAGTAATTAATATGGACTATGTCGTTCTTCTTTTCAAACATTCCCATTCCCATTTCTTCTTTCCTTATTGTCTTTTGGGCACGCATTTGTAGTAATTAAAGTAGGCACAAATGCAGTGATCAAAAAGAAATGATTAGCGTACATTCGCATTCTCTTCACATCGTTCCTTTCTTACTGCTCCCATGTCGATGGACTGTTTCTATCGCAATCAGTAAGCGTGAAAGGAAGCTACCCTACAGACAGAGGGATCTACACTCCTGGAAATTGAAATAAGAACACCGTGAATTCATTGTCCCAGGAAGGGGAAACGTTATTGACACATTCCTGGGGTCAGATACATCACATGATCACACTGACAGAACCACAGGCACATAGACACAGGCAACAGAGCATGCACAATGTCGGCACTAGTACAGTGTATATCCACCTTTCGCAGCAATGCAGGCTGCTATTCTCCCATGGAGACGATCGTAGAGATGCTGGATGTAGTCCTGTGGAACGGCTTGCCATGCCATTTCCACCTGGCGCCTCAGTTGGACCAGCGTTCGTGCTGGACGTGCAGACCGCGTGAGACGACGCTTCATCCAGTCCCAAACATGCTCAATGGGGGACAGATCCGGAGATCTTGCTGGCCAGGGTAGTTGACTTACACCTTCTAGAGCACGTTGGGTGGCACGGGATACATGCGGACGTGCATTGTCCTGTTGGAACAGCAAGTTCCCTTGCCGGTCTAGGAATGGTAGAACGATGGGTTCGATGACGGTTTGGATGTACCGTGCACTATTCAGTGTCCCCTCGACGATCACCAGTGGTGTACGGCCAGTGTAGGAGATCGCTCCCCACACCATGATGCCGGGTGTTGGCCCTGTGTGCCTCGGTCGTATGCAGTCCTGATTGTGGTGCTCACCTGCACGGCGCCAAACACGCATACGACCATCATTGGCACCAAGGCAGAAGCGACTCTCATCGCTGAAGACGACACGTCTCCATTCGTCCCTCCATTCACGCCTGTCGCGACACCACTGGAGGCGGGCTGCACGATGTTGGGGCGTGAGCGAAAGACGGCCTAACGGTGTGCGGGACCGTAGCCCAGCTTCATGGAGACGGTTGCGAATGGTCCTCGCCGATACCCCAGGAGCAACAGTGTCCCTAATTTGCTGGGAGGTGGCGGTGCGGTCCCCTACGGCACTGCGTAGGATCCTACGGTCTTGGCGTGCATCCGTGCGTCGCTGCGGTCCGGTCCCAGGTCGACGGGCACGTGCACCTTCCGCCGACCACTGGCGACAACATCGATGTACTGTGGAGACCTCACGCCCCACGTGTTGAGCAATTCGGCGGTACGTCCACCCGGCCTCCCGCATGCCCACTATACGCCCTCGCTCAAAGTCCGTCAACTGCACATACGGTTCACGTCCACGCTGTCGCGGCATGCTACCAGTGTTAAAGACTGCGATGGAGCTCCGTATGCCACGGCAAACTGGCTGACACTGACGGCGGCGGTGCACAAATGCTGCGCAGCTAGCGCCATTCGACGGCCAACACCGCGGTTCCTGGTGTGTCCGCTGTGCCGTGCGTGTGATCATTGCTTGTACAGCCCTCTCGCAGTGTCCGGAGCAAGTATGGTGGGTCTGACACACCGGTGTCAATGTGTTCTTTTTTCCATTTCCAGGAGTGTACATTTAGTTCATTGTTACAGCAATCTTTTTAAGAACTGTTAGGGCTTTCGTGGCCACTTGTTGACAAACTGCCTATTGGCTTCTGTCTCGGGTTCTTCGGCCGACGTTCATCTAATGATTTTTCCGACGTTTCGTCAGCACGAGTGGCTTGCATTGTCAAAGCTTCACCCTCCATTGGCGGTGGTGAACTGGAGCCGAGCTCGCGGCCGCAGACTACATGTACCTGGCGCGCCAACGTCCGACGGCTTCTCCGCGGTCATTTGCGGTGCGGTTCTCCTCTCGCTACCTGCGACGGTCGCTCGCTGCAGTACGGGAAGCCGGGATCCGTTTACCTTAAGGCTTTCCTCTTTCTTGTTGAAGCTGTTCGCGTGTTTTTGTATTTCTACAGCTTCTCTGAACAAGCACGTGTGATAGTGCTACTCTACAGCCAGAACTTCCGTGTCGGCGAATTTCATTACGTGGTCGGTCTCATTCATATTGCGCAAACATGGCGTAAAGACGATTTACAAACCGACAAGGAAGATCAAAGAATGTCTTAGATCGGCGAAGGAGAAAAGAGACCCACTTGCAATGTCGGGGATATACCGTAATCCACGCACATGCGGAAAAGTTTATGTCGGAATGACTGGACGACCAGTCAACACCAGGATCAAAGAGCATAAGCGACATTGCCGGTTGGGGCAGGTGGAGAAATCGGCCGTGGCAGAGCACGCACTGAATGAGACTGACCACGTAATAAATTCGCCGGCACGGAAGTTCTGGCTCTAGAGAAGCACTATCACATGCGTTTGTTCAGAGAAGCTGTAGAAATACAAAAACACGCGAACAGTTTCAACAAGAAAGAGGAAAGCCTTAAAGTAAACGGATCCTGGCTTCCCGTACTGCAGCGAACGACCGTCGCAGGTAGCAAGAGGAGAACCGCACCGGAAATGACCGCGGAGAAGCCCTCGGACGTTGGCGCGCCAGGTACATATAGTCTGCGGCCGCGAGCTCGGCTCCAGTTCACCACCGCCAATGGAGGGTGAAGCTTTGACAATGCCAGCCACTCGTGCTGGCGAAACGTCGGAAAAATCATTAGATGAACGTCGGCCGAAGAACCCGAGACAGAAGCCAATAGGCAGTTTGTCAATCTTTTTAAGTCCCTCACGTTTGAGGTTTAAGCTAAGTGGTCACTCTGTGAAAAATAAATTGTTTAAAGTACATAACTTGATCCTAAGGTAATTAAACTTCAATAGTTACAGATTTTATCATTCATTTCTATGTATTTCAGTCTATTGCTACTAATCTTAAAAAATGGGAATACATGAGCCTGGCTATTTTGTCCGGCTCTCCTCTACGTGGGAAGAACGACCGCAAGTAGGTCTACGAATAAGTCCGAATACCTCTGAGTTAGTCGTAATCATTATGTAGCAATCAACATGGGTACCGATATCAACGTCGATCGTCGCTCCTTTCATCCACGAGCCTCAGAAGGCGGTAGGTACGAGCACCCAAGAATAAGACGCAGTCAAATGAAAACGACGAAGGTGTAAGAAAGTAAGTAAACTTCACTATTTCAGAAGTAACAGCCATAACTTTGACATTTATCTCACTGTAGCACAAGACGGTCAGTGCCGTCATGGAAAAGTATTTGCGGTTGTCTACGAAACGAAGATTGCATGCAGGCGAGCACCTCTTCGTCCGAAGCAAATCGATGGACACGAAACGCATCAAAAATATTCCAGCCTGCCTCTGAACTCCTCCGACGTTTTCCTTTAATTCGACTAGGCGCGGATCCCAAACACTCGAGCAGTACTCAAGAATGGGTCGCACTCGTGCCCTATATCCGATTTCCTTTACAGATGAACCACAATTTCCCAAAATTCTGCCAATAAGCCGAAGTCGTCCATTAGCCTTCAATTCTACAATCGTCACATCCTCGTTCCATTTCGCATCGCTTTGCAACGTTGCGCCCGCATATTTAAACAACTTCACTGTGCCAAGCAGGACACTGCTAATGCTGTATTCGAACATTACAGATTTGTATTCTCTCCTCATCCTGCATTAACTTACGTTTTTCTGCTAGCTGCCATTGAACACCCCAACTAGAAATTTTGTTTAAGTCATCTTGCATGCTCCTACAGTCACCTTACCATACACCACAGCGGACACCTTACCGTGAACCACATCATCATCAGTAAACAACGGCTGATTGCTGCTTTACCGATGAGTTCTAACAACTCGGAAGTATCACGGAGAAGCTTCGGGAACTTATACGGGAATCTCTGGGTGAAGGCGTCGTTTTTTTTCGAGGAACACTACTCAGGAAATTTAGAGAACCTGCATTTCAAGCTGACTGCAGAACGATTCTAATGTCGCCGACGTACATGTCGTATAAGGACCACAAAAATAAGAGAAATTGGGGCTCGTACGAAGGCATGCAGACATTTGTTTCTTGCCTCGCTCTATTTGCATCCGAGACAGGATAGCAAACGGCTAGTAGTGGTACAGGGTACCCTCCGCCACGATACGCACGATACGGTGACTTGCGGAGTATGTACACTACTGGCCATTAAAATTGCTACACCACGAAGATAACGTGCTACAGACGCGAAATTTAACCGACAGGAAGAAGATGCTGTGATATGCAAATGATTAGCTTTCCAGAGCATTCACATAAGGCTGGCGCCGGTGGCGACACCTACAACCTGCTGACACGAGGAAAGTTTCCAACCGATTTCTCATACACAAACAGCATTTGACCGCGGTTGCCTGGTGAAACGTTGTTGTGATGCCTCGTGTAAGGAGGAGAAATGTGTACCATCACGTTTCCGACTTCGATAAAGGTCGGATTGTAGCCTATCGCGATTGCGGTTTATCGTATCGCGACATTGCTGCTCGCGTTGGTCGAGATCCAATGACTGATAGCAGAATACGAAATCGGTCGGTTCAGGAGGGTATTACGGAACGCCGTGCTGGATCCCAACGCCCTCGTATCACTAGCAGTCGAAATGACAGGCATCTTATCCTCATGGCTGTAACGGATCGTGCAGCCACGTCTCGATCCCTGAGTCAACAGATGGGGACGTTTGCACGAACAGTTCGACGACGTTTGCAGCAGCATGGACTATCAGCTCAGAGACCATGGCTGCGGCTACCCTTGACGCTGCATCACAGACAGGAGCGCCTGCGATGGTGTACTCAACGACGAACCTGGGTGCACGAGTGGAAAACGTCATTTTTTCTGATGAATCCAGGTTCTGTTTGTAGCATCATGATGGTCGCATCCGTGTTTGGCGACATCGCGGTGGACGCACATTGGAAGCGTGTATTCGTCATCGCCATACTGGCGTATCGTCCGGCGTGACGGTATGGGGTACCATTGGTTACACGTCTCGGTCACATGTAGTTCGCATTGACGGCACTTTGAACAGTGGACGTTACATTTCAAATGTGTTACGACCCGTGGCTCTACCCTTCATTCGATCCCTGCGAAACCGTACAATTCAGCAGGATAATGCACGACCGCATGTTGCAGCTTCTTTACGGGCCTTTCTGGATAAAGTTTCATATCGGCGCTGACTCCGCTGCACAGTGAGAATCTAATTCTGGAATCATTGATTCCATTAGCTGAGTCCTTGAATTAAGATTTTATGAACTCTCGTAGACATTTAATATCACGGAAACTTGTCTACGGACATTTTCGCAGCATCATGACAATATGATCGAAATTTTTGGTTCTTCACGCTATAGCCGCACGACATGACCTGCAAGATAAGTTGAAATCGATGAATTAAATCTTCATTCAGCCTCAGGATTTGAGCAGCACTCACGATTTCCCCCTCACAAAAAAAAAAAAAATCCAGTATGAGGAAAGATTGCAGGAGGATATGGGCTTGTTGTTGTTGTTGTGGTCTTCAGTCCTGAGACTGGTTTGATGCAACTCTCCATGCTAATCTATGCTGTGCAAGCTTCTTCATCTCCCAGTACCTACTGCAACCTACATCCTTCTGAATCTGCTTAGTGTATTCACCCCTTGGTCTCCCTCTACGATTTTTACCCTCCACACTGCCCTCCAATGCTAAATTTGTGATCCCTTGATGCCTCAAGACATGTCCTACCAACCGATCCCTTCTTCTAGTCAAGTTGTGCCACAAACTTCTCTTCTCCCCAATCTTATTCAATACCTCCTCATTAGTTATGTGATTTACCCACCTAATCTTCAACATTCTTCTGTAGGACCACATTTCGAAAGCTTCTATTCTCTTCTTGTCCATACTATTTATTGTCTATGTTTCACTTCCATACATGGCTACACTCCATACAAATACTTTCAGAAACGACTTTCTGACACTTAAATCTATACTCGATGTTAACAAATTTTTCTTCTTCAGAAACGCTTTCCTTGCCATTGCCAGTTTACATTTTATATCCTCTCTACTTCGACCATCATCAGTTCCTTGGTCCCCAAATAGCAAAACTCCTTTACTACTTTAAGTGTCTCATTTCCCAATCTAAATCCCGCAGTATCACCCGACTTAATTCGACTACATTCCATTATCCTTGTTTTGCTGTTCTTGATGTTCATCTTATATCCTCCTTTCAAGACACTGTCCATTCCGTTCAACTGCTCTTCCAAGTCCTTTGCTGTCTCTGACAGAATTACAATGTCATCGGCGAACCTCAAAGTTTTTATTTCTTCTCCCTGGATTTTAATACCTACTCCAAATTTTCCTTTTGTTTCCTTTACTGCTTGCTCAATATACAGATTGAATAACATCGGGGAGAGACTACAACCCTGTCTCACTCCCTTCCCAACCACTGCTTCCCTTTCATGTCCCTCGACTCTTATAACTGCCATCTGGTTTCTGTACAAATTGTACATAGCCTTTCGCTCCCTGTATTTTACCCCTGCCACCTTCAGAATTTGAAACAGAGTATTCCAGTCAACATTGTCAAAAGCTTTCTCTAAGTCTACAAATGCTAGAAACGTAGGTTTGCCTTTCCTTAATCTTTCTTCTAAGATAAGTCGTAAGGTCAGTATTGCTTCACGTGTTCCAACATATGGGCTTGGGACAACGAATAAGAGAGGAGAAAGACTAATTCAGTTCTGCAATAAATTTCAACTACTAAGCGGATACTCTGTTCAAGAATCACAAGAGGGGTAGGTATACTTGGTAAAGTAGAGGTGATACAGGAAGACTTCAGTTACTTCTGAAATTTTCCCGGCGTATTTCTTCTTCTAATAATTGTTAGAAGACTTCAGTTAGATTACAACATGGTCTGACAGGGATTCCGAAATCAGATACTGGATTGTAAGGCTTACCCAGGAGCAGATATAGACTCAGATCACAACTTAGCAGTGATGAATGGCTTGCAGTTGAAGGTAGTCAGGAAGAATCAATATGCAAAGAAGTGGAATAAGGTAGTACCAAGGAACCGTATGACATTTCTGTAATGTGAGGTGCATAACATCAGGCGAAATCTCTCGCCAGGACCTCATACTTGGCGGGAGACACTATTTTCTACGCGTCTTTATGTACTCACCATGCGCTCAGAACTGAAAAGAGCGAAGTGATGCAAGCAACGGGCATACTAGACACACTGTGGAACACATATGTGCAAAGCTTTATTAGATTTTCACAGTGGTTTCCATTTCTTGACCGATAGAAACTTACTTTCTGAATATCCCTCGTATTTCGGCGAATAACCGCTCCGCCGTTATCTGGTGATGCTGAAGCGATGGTCTGTCCGTGCGGGCGAGTCGTGTTCGGTGGTGGGGGAAAACGGTGGCTGCGTTAGGTGGTGGTGGGGGGCGCAGTATCTTCGGCGGTCGTGGATGAATGATCTCGTACCCGCTTGCACCGTTGCTCTTGCTCCTTGATAGATCATAGTATTGGTTTCCAAGCCTTACTGAGTTGGTAACCAGTGTCCCCACTGACGAGGTTGCCTGTTACGCGAATTTCTATGGCCTCTTTGAAGATGCAGTCCGAGTAGTTGTTTACGGAGGCCAATACTTTAGTCTCATCATAACTCGCAAAGTGTTTATGCAAAGTTCTGCTCAGGCAGATTGGCTTGGTTGGGCTAGCCGGGTGTAGCGCTGGTGTTCTTTGCATCAATCTTCCACCGTACGAACTATTTGGCGATGTAGGATTTGGCACAGCAGCACGGAATTTTGTATACCCCCCCCCCCCCATTTCGAGAGGCCGACAGTGTCTTTCACCGATCCTAGTAAGGCGCGCGTCTTAGCCAGTGGTCGGAAGACTGTGTAGATCTTGTGCTGCCTCAGTAGTTTTCATAGTTTGGACTACACGTTGCCTGCAAATGGTAGAAACGCCAGGCCTTCCGTTTCCAAAAATGGTTCAAATGGCTCTGAGCACTATGGGACTTAACTTCTGAGTTCATCAGTCCCCTAGAACTTAGAACTACTTAAACCTAACTAACCTAAGGACATGACACACATCCATGCCCGAGGCAGGATTCGAACCTGCGACCATAGCGGTCACGCAGCTCCAGACTGTACCGCCTAGAACCGCTCGGCCACTCTGGCCGGCGCCTTCCGTTTGTTCTTCGTCTTGGTCCCTACCGCCGTGCTGTTGTCGGAAGGTCCTTTATATTTGCCGGTTGCCGTATCCATTCTTGCGAACACAGCCTTCAGGTGTTTGAGTTCCGCTGATAGGTTCTGTTCGTCCAGGATAGTATGCGCTCTGTGTACAACGGTGTTAAGCACTCCGTTTAGCTGAACCTTTTAATAGTAGCTGGCAGCATGTAGGTACAGGCCAGCATGTGTGGCCTGACGATACACATTGTGGTCTAGCGAACCATGTGACCTGCTCTGCACCAGGACATCAAGAAAGGGTAGATGTCCATTTTTCTTTATTTCCATAGTGAACTGTATGTGATTATAGAAGGAATTTAGATGCTGTAGAAATATTTGTAGTTAATCCGTTCCATGTGGCCAGATTACAAATTTGCCGTCCACATATCGGAATAAACATACAGGCTTCAGTTCGGCGGTTTCCAGGACTACTTCTTCGAAACTCTCCGTGAACAGGTTGGCTACTACGGGAGAGAGAAGGCTCCTAATGGCCACTCCGTCGGCCTCCTCGTAGTATTGGATGTTGAAGACAAAGTATGTCGACCTCAACACATGCCAGAAAAGTTTTATCAGTTCTGCCCCGAATTTCTCAATAATTAAGTTGATAGAATCTTCCAGGGAGACTCCTGTAAATAGTGACACGAGATCAAAGCTCACCATGGTGTCGGATTCTTGTAAAGTTAGCTTTTTTAGGCGGCCAATGATATCCGTCGAATTCCGGATGTGGTGCGCACATTTGCCCACGAATGGTCGCAGCAGGCCCGCGAGGTGGTGTGTCACGTGGTACGTCGCATCCCATCTTTGAGCGTCTTTGGAAGGTCATATAAGGGTTGGAACTTTAATAGTAGCAACTATTTATTTACAGATCCTAGAAAATAGATACGTGTTTCAAAGTTTTACTGACCTTCAAAGCAATCACCAGCATTGCGTATAACCCGTTGCCAGCGATGTGGAAGTCGTAGGATACTCTTAGCAGTGCCAGTTGTGTTGACAGCTCAAGCGGGGCGGTCTATTGTCCAACGAATTTGTAGCAGTTCTGAAGCAAATGCTGGCCTGTACCTAGATGCTTCCAGCTTCCAGCTTCCATCAGCCGGTTCAGCTAAACTGAGTGTTTAACACCGTGGTACACAGAGCACGTACGATCCTGGACGAACAGAGCCTATCACTGAAGGAATTCAGTTTATAAATAAAGTTGAGCTGACGAGGGCTTCAGTCAGGGGAGTGCAGTAGGTGGTATAGCACTTACCAGCCCCATCACTCAAACAAATCAGTAAGAGCTTGCACTGTACGTGCTTGTGCACTGCCCTGCAAAATGATGGTCAGGTCCTGCAGAAAGTGTCATAACTTCTGTCTCTAAGATGATCGTAGGTAGTGTTCCAAAAATGAACACCTGGAGAACTAGTGGTCATTATAATAATGGTCGCCTGCCTTCTGCATGAGTCTGTGTCGGATTTATGTCATTGACCTTAAACCATTTTCAAAAATCTTGAGACCCCTGGACCGACGCCTTCCTAGTATCAACATCGAAAACAGGCAAAAATTGTCGAGATTCTCGATGTCTAGAAGGGATGAACTGTCTATTCGCATTATTAAATTTGTACGGAACTCTCAGTGCAATAGTCCTACTCGCAAATGGCCAATTCTTACGTTTACTCTGAACTTTGAAAATTAGACAAGTACTGTTTATCTAATTTGCACCGTGTGAAAAAACATTATTTTCCGCAGTAAAATTTAGTATATGTTGTAAGTTTCTAATTTCAATTTTGATTATTTTGTGATTTTCATGTAGAAAGAGATTATAGTGGTTTTCGAACCACGAAACAGCTTTTTTTACTTGAAAACCTCTATTTTGTTGTATGGCCCACATAACCCAGCACCTTTATTAACAACCCGAATCGTAACAAATTCATTTATGATGAATAGCAGTTAGGCAAAAGGCTGGTTTAAGAGAATGACAGTTCTACAGGTGCAGTCGTTATCTATTTGCCAAAAAAATTAATATTTTATCTGTGAAGTAAAGAAAATGTCTTTTTGGTTAGAAGTCCTTTTTCGACATTTACACCAAAACAGATGTTCAAATAAAGTTTTTAAGCAGTTATAGCTCATTGCAAAACAACAAATCTTATACCAAATTCTGCTTAAATGGCCCATGCTAGACGCTGTGCTCATATGTTACCTATTTTTTATGTGGCTTCATTGTGGTAGCTATTTATTTTATTCATTTATTTATTTATTTAGCCTGACCAGATCTGCGCCATGTGGCCCTCTTTTACATCTGACCCAAACAGCACGTAACAAAATACGACATAACAGTCACTACAGCAAAAATTTGCGTTATTAATAAAAACAACAATTGGTAATAATGATAACACTAATAACAATGATAAAATAATAGAAGTATTAAGAATGATATTGATTAGTTTAGCACTTTTGAAGCCTTGTCAGAAGAAGTGGAAGGTACAATGAAGGAGAAGAGGATTGAAATAAAAGTGTCAGTGGGTACTAGGAAAGAAGAGAATTTCAATAGAGAACTCTGCAGAAGAGGGGAGGAAAAAGTTATGGGGAAGGAGCGACAATGAGAGCGAGCTGCTAGAAGAGATAACAGTTGTGGTAGATTGTGCACCATTAGCTTTCTTTTGGAGTTTCAAAGGAATTTAATTTCCGTAAGAATTTGACAAAGATCAGTAAGAGGAAAATTACGAAAAGGGGAAGATTATTAAATCAAATCCAAAATCTTAATAAAATACCCAAAATAATTATATAATCAAATTTGAAAATAATAAACTAAAACGTAATCTTAAAGATAGCTGGTTTAAAGCTCACTGTTTTATTTTCAAATAAATAAATTATAAATCGTGTTCCTGAACCAGAAAATGATGTAGAGGAAATGGCAGTGTATCAGGCAGGTGTTGTGCTGGGTCATTGTATTCCTTTTCCTTTTGATTGTGTTGCTTGTACGTACTGCTGCAGTTTTGTTTGTTTGTTTCATCATTTGTGTCTTTTTTCCTAAAAAGTTTATTTCGTAGTAACAAATTAATTTTCGATGAATAACAGGTAGGCAAAAACTGCTTTAATAAATTGACGGTTCTACAGTTCCGCTATCTTCCTCTCCCTTGACCTTGAACGAGCCTATAACTGAGTGTCGCATTCCGGTCTCCTCTTCAAGCTCCAAACCTTCGACCTTCCCATTAACTACGTCCGTCTGATCGGCTCCTTTCTTTCCCAACGTTCTTCCTACGTCACCGTCCACAACACGGATTCCTACATCTTTTTCCCCCTCCGTCGGTGAGCCCCAGGGTTCCGTCCTCTCCCCTCTTTTGTACCTCTTGTATACGGCGGACATGCCGCCGCCTTCACCCCCCCATCCACCTTCTCCAGTACGCCGATGACACCGCCTTCCTTGCCCTTGCCCCCACCCTGCAGCGCTCCCAACACCTTCTCCAATCTCATCTTCACCGGTTCACCGCTTGGTGGAACCAGTGGTTGCTTAAGGTCAATCCTTCCAAAACCCAGGCGATCATTGTAAGCAAAACCACCCATTCCTTCCGCCTCCTCGATTTCTACATCACCATCAATGGCCGTCCTATCGCCCTCACCCCCACCCTTAAGTACCTTGGTGTCACCCTTGGCCGTCGCCTCTCCTGGAGCCTCCACCTCCAGACGATCCAAGCCAAGGCACGCTCCCGACTCCGTCTCCTCAAGCTCCTTTCCGGCCATACGTGGGGTCTGGACCATTCCACCATCCTCCATACGTATAAATCCCTCATTCGCCCTATCCTTTGCTACACCCACCCTGCCTGGATCTCTGCTCCCCCTACTTTTTACAAATCCCTTCAGATCCTTGAACGCCATGCTCTTCGCCTCACCTATCGCATCCGTCTCCCCTCCCCCATGCGGATCCTGTACGACCTTATTCCCTTCCCCTACCTCCTTCTTTTCCTCGAACGGATATGGATCCTCTACACCTCCTGTAAACTCGATCCTCCTCACCCGCTGCTCTCTCGCATCCTCTCCCGCCCCCGTCCGCTGCCGTGCCTGTACTTCCATGTCCCACCTGCTCTCCATCTCTCCACCCTCCTTACCCTCTCCCAAGGTGGCTTCCGCCAGCTCCCCCTCCCTGATGATGCCCTCCTCCCCTCCATCTACCCCTCCTATCAACTTTAATCCTCCCCTCCCTCTTCCTGTGTCTTTTCCTTTGGGCACCCTCTCTCCCTTCTCTCCCCCTTCCCTCCCTCTTCCCTTTCTCCCCACTCCTTCCCCGGGTTTCCCCTACCCCCATACCTCCATTCCTCCTCCCATCTCCTCTGCCGTTGGCATCTTTGCCCTCCCCTCTCCCTCCCCCTCCCCCTTCTTCCCCTCTTCCCCTCTTGGCAGGTCCCCAGACTCGCATACGTTACGTGGACATTCGCGCGCCGGAGATCTTCACCATGTGTTTCTCGTGTGTGTGCCATTGTGTTTGTGTTTAGTGTTCGCCGTCATGCTCCAACGTTCACCTGTGCCGTCGAAATCGTCAGTGTTTGTGCGCTGTGCCAACGTGTTTCAGTGTATTTTTCGTCGAGTGTGAACGGCTCCATGTTATTGTATTCTATGTCTACTGTTTTTTACCTGCCAATATGTATATTATGTGTATTCTTTCTGTGTTCTCATTGTCTACTCTAAGGCTGATGAGCAGCGTAGAACGCTGCTGCCAGCCTACCTGATGGACAGGTATTAAAATTACAATAAAAGAAAACAAAGTCGCCTACGTCACAATTGCATCTTTGATGGGTGTTGCAGAATCGTCTTACTTTAACTGTAGTTTTCATAGTGACATTCTTTTTAACAATAGGGTAGCAGCCAAGAGTACGTTCCGCATTATGTATGTCTGAATAACTGATCAGATCGCTGATTAAATATTTGGAACTCATCGTTCTAATAGTTTTTATAATAATCAATCTCAATGTAATAGATTTTTTATATAATGTGTATAGCATATTTTTCATACATAGCTTTTGCCATGGGTATAACTAATCTTATATTTTAAAACAAAAGAGTAGGTGCATCTTCATTATAAAATTTCGTCAAAAAGGTCGTAAAAATATTTTTCGCGGAAATCCAATTGTTCATTGACGAGCATTGATGATTTGGTTTTCAAATGAGCATATATCTCGATTTCTTCTAAGATATTCATAAGTAAGCCTTTAGTAGCACAAACAAAGAACCGCAATTCGACGCCTCTTGGTTTCAGCTCACACGGGATCCAAGTTCCTGCTTTGTGAATCCTGCCCATAGCCTCGAGACGTTTTGAAATGGCTTGCTGTGTCACTCCCACTAATCGTGCCACTTCTTGTTGAGTTTGACGAGGGTCTTTACTCAGCAATGTCTCCAATTCTGCATTTTCGAAAGCGTTCTCTCTTCCACCACTATGCCGATCTACGACGTTAAAAATCACCGTTCTTTCACTAATAGCGTCCTTACCATACGTACCTGGAAGCATTCGATGAGACTCAGCCGCTGTTTTCTTCATATTGAAACAGTAACACCTCCCACAAATGACGAGAATTAGGCTCGTAAACTGACATTTTCAATCAAGAAGGTCATGTTAACAGAGGTCCAAGTTAACTGCCTGACGTCTGCGATCTGTTTCTTTCGACCGCCACTTACCGTTGTCGCCACCTATCGGCAAACGGCGGAAGCAAAGTTGTACACCTTATAATATCGATACAGTTATAACTCCCATGGGCTATCTCCAAAGGTACATTTACGTGTAAGGATTTATCTCCGTTAAGAATGATATACTATGTGGCATTTGCTCAGCCGAATTCGACACGAAACCGCTTGCATTTAGTAGTAAATGTAGCAGATAAAAAATGAGCGATTTCGAACGCAGCGTTTGCATATTCATGAAGCTTCTCCACTTCTTTATGCAACCGAGGGCAGCGGGTCGTAAGATCCGTTCAGTGAGGTTAAGCACAGCGTTCTCAGAAGGACCAGCTATATGACACACGGCTACACCAAAGTGGTCCTGACTTAAGCTTTTAATGCACGTCAGCTCGCAAGCGGCGCGTGCTTAAATTAAGAAGTATCCGTATTAGGCTCTGGCATGTTTACATTGAAGATGTACAGGTCACGAACACGCAGTTAAGATGCCGAGACGCTGTCCCGCTTTTCCGCCTCTTAATAACTGTTCATACTTCGACACATTACGGTGCTCCAGTGTGCCAGAGATGATAAAGCGTAGTTCAGCCAGACTTACGATGACGTTAAGAGCATCTTTGTCGGGCGACAGTTAATGGAATACTTCCACAGTCTTATTTCGAGTCACATGGAATCTCCATTAGCGAATCAAGTGCGCTCTTCTTTCACGTAAGTATGCTGCTATTTGTAGTACGTTTAATTTATAATATATACCACAATTCGCTGTGACAAGGATCATTACTCTTGCTTCACGTAACAACTGCATGTTACCAATGCTTGTATGACAGCATTCTTACATTGTAGATGATTCTGTAAAAGTTTTCATTATACCCTACCCTGCTCAAAGCTGTTGCGATATAATTTAATTTCTCGATTAAGAAAGCGAAGTCGACCTTAACACGTAGTAACAGACTTCTAACCTAAATTTATTTCTCGTAAATTTAATTTTTTTATCCAGAAACAGTGCGACATTCTAGGCTGATTACTGACTCTATACATATCCTACAAACCTTACGAAATTTATTTAACCATTCAGGGTAGAGGTTATACTTGATAACTGTAATAAATTTATGATTGGTTCCTTTACCCCATCCTCCCTCGCCCCCTCGCCCCCCCCCCACCCTCCAACCCTCATCGTCTCAGATGACACAGTTGTTGAACCGTTCGAACAGCTCAAAGAAAACCAGACCCTCGTTTTAAATAGGTACCCCACTCATACAATTATAGTTGGTTCAAATGGCTCTGAGCACTATGGGACTCAACAGCTGAGGTCATCAGACCCCTAGAACTTAGAACTACTTAAACCTAACTAACCTAAGGACATCATACACATCCATTCCCGAGGCAGGATTCGAACCTGCGACCGTAGCAGTCACGCGGTTCCGGACTGATGTGTCTAGAACCGCACGGCCGCTGCGGCCGGCATTATAGTTGGTAGTGACTGCAATATACCCTCGATATGTTGGCGAAAACATGTGTTTAAAATCGGTGGTAAGCATAAGACGTCGGTCGAAACCGTACTGAAAGGTTCCTTCGCAAATTATTTTGAACAGTTAGTTAAGGATCCCATAAGTGTAAGCGGTTGCGTAAAACATACTTGAACTCACAGGAACAACTAATCGAGGGCAAATAGGGAACATCAAGACAGATACAGGGCTTAGTGACCACAAGGTTTTTCTAGTAAGACTGAATACCGTGACATCCAAATGCACCAAAAATAAACACACAATACACGCTATGTGACCAAAAGTATCCGGACACCTGGCTGAAAATGACTTGCAAGTTCATGGAGCCCTCCATCGGTAATGCTGGCACTCAGTATGGTGTTGGCCCACCCTTAGCCTTGGAGACAGCTTCAACTCTCGCAGGCATACGTTCATCAGGTGCTGGAAGGTTTCTTGGGGAATGGCAGCTCATTCTTTACGGAGTGCTGTACGTCGGTGAGGCCTGGCACGAAGTCGGCGTTCCAAAATATCCCAGTTATACTGTTGGCACTACGCACACTGGCAGATGACATTCCCCGGGGATTCACCATATCCACATCCTGCCAGCGGATCGCCACATTGTGTACCGTGATTCGTCACTCCACATCACATTTTTCTTTCCACTGTTCAATCGGCCAATGTTTACGCTCCTCACACCAAGCGACGCGTCGTTTGGCATTTACCGGCGTGAGGTGTAGGTTATGAGCAGCCACTCGACCAGGAAACCCAAATTTTCTCACCTCCCGCCTAACTGTCATTGTACTAGCAGTGGATCCTGATAAAGTTTGGAATTCCTGTGTGATGGCCTGGATAGATGTCTGCCTATTACGCATTACGACCCTCTTCAAGTGTCGGCAGTCTCTGTCAGTCAACAGACGAGGTTGTCCTGCAAGCTTTTGTGCTGTACGTGTCTCTTCACATTTCCATTTCACTATCACATCGGAAACAGTGGATCTAGGGACGATTAGGAATGTGGAGATCTCACGTACAGACGTATGACACAAGTGTCACTCAATCACCTGACCACGTTCGAAGTACGTGAGTTCCGCGGAGCGCCCCATTATACTCCCTAACGATGTCTAATGACTACTGAGGTCGCTGAGATGGAGTACTTGGCAATAGATGGCAGTACAATGCACATAATATGAATAAATGTATGTTTTTGGGGGTGTCCGGATACTTTTGATCACGTAGTCTAACTATTTAAGGAAACAGATAAAAATCCACTTGTCGCACTCCGAAAAATCACGGTCAACTCCTTCGAAACAAGCTACCAAAGCGTAGACCAAATGTCGCATAAATTCAAGGAAATAGTATCCACAGCATTTGAGAGATATATACCAAATACGTTAATAAGAGATGGTACCGATCGATGATGGTACACAAAATAGGTCAGAACACTGTTTTCAGGAGCTAAACAAGAAGCACGTCAAATTAAAAGAAAGCTGAACTACACCAGTGGTGATTATCCTGGATCAGGGTTATTGTTATCTAGATTGATGTGAACAGAATCTGGCCTTCCTCTCTCTCTTCTGCTCTCTTATACCAGGCTTTAAAACACTTCTAAGGAGCCTATAGCAATGCTCGTAACTCATAAGCAAATCGGAGGAGTCCTAATATGAAAAGAAGTATCGTCCCAGACCATCACTCTTGGTTGTTGGTATCCCACTGCTGTCCGGGGAGTCCTGGAATCTCGATGACTGGAGTGCAATTGTCTGAAAGAGAATCGCTTCGAATTGAGCCCCTGTGACCAGGGAAGACGTGGGACGCCCCAGATAGTGATGGTAAAATGGCGGCCCTACAAATAGGAGTGATGGTGTGGAGTGACATTTCTTTCTATAAAAGGACCCCTTCGATTGTCGTCCGGGGCACCCTTGCACCACAGCGGTATGTCAACTATATTCTAGTCCTCGTTTTTTCCCCTTCGTGAAGAGCCATTCCGGGCTTACATTACAGCAAGATAAACCCCGCCGGCCAACGGCGAGGGTTTCTACCTGTTATCTTCGTGCTTGCCACACCCTACCTTGGCCAGCGAAGCCGCCGGATCTCTCCCCAACTGAGAAAGTTTGGAGCGGAGTGGGCAGAGCCCTCTAACGAGCTCGCGATTTTGACCATCTGACGCGCCAAATGAACAAAATTTGGCACGACATTCCTCAGGACGACAACCAACCTTATGAATCATTGCCAAGACGAGTAACTTGCGACCGAACCGCTGAATCTTTCCATCAGTAAATGGGGTATGTTCTCCACTGACTCGGTTGTTTTAACCCCCTCCACTGACGGAATGACCCACTTCCCAATTCCGTATGTATAAAACCAATACGGACTTGTACCTGTCACGCCTTTGCGCTTACTGCTACGTATTTTAACTGTAAATAGCTCAGTCCCAATGGTAAGAGGCAGTAGTGAATTCACGTAGTTAATATTTGAATCCAGCACAGCTGCCACAAGCTCAGCTCACTTTTACTCCACTCCTACCCTCGCCATTGCACCACATTAACTAGGTGCTACGTGGACCTTGCTAAATTCACTTGCGTATACATTTTTGACCGTTACTCGCCAGTATTTACCTAATGAATAGTACACTCCTAACCGGACTATTTCCCTAAGAGCTGTGATGATTGAACGGGTTCGATCCACGGCCTACAGTGCCCTACAGTTCACACGGTAACACTGCCTACCTGACCCACTTAACTTGGTAGTGAGCTTATGTATCCAATCACCACTGCTAGCAGCAGTGGATAATCCTATCAGCACGACGAGAGCAGCAGACTTACCGTTGAATCCTCCTGAAAATACTTATAACTACGGTCGCCAGCTCTGAAGGAGCAAAAGAATAAATCAATTTTTGGGCTCGTTTCAAAGTGAAATGGCTTGAGTTGAATTTAAACTTAATTCTGAATATTACTATTTCTGATCATTCAAGATGATTCTACAAAGCAAATACTCTCTCAATTTCTGTGAGTTGGCTTGGTAATTACTACCAAGACAGGTTATGCAACTTCAGTTAACAAAATTCTATCCTTCAACTTATTTAATGATTTTGGATATTACTCTTTGGACCATTGATACAGAATTAGTTATGTGACTTTGAACGGGTTCGATCCACGGCCTACAGTGCCCTACAGTTCACACGGTAACACTGCCTACCTGACCCACTTAACTTGGTAGTGAGCTTATGTATCCAATCACCACTGCTAGCAGCAGTGGATAATCCTATCAGCACGACGAGAGCAGCAGACTTACCGTTGAATCCTCCTGAAAATACTTATAACTACGGTCGCCAGCTCTGAAGGAGCAAAAGAATAAATCAATTTTTGGGCTCGTTTCAAAGTGAAATGGCTTGAGTTGAATTTAAACTTAATTCTGAATATTACTATTTCTGATCATTCAAGATGATTCTACAAAGCAAATACTCTCTCAATTTCTGTGAGTTGGCTTGGTAATTACTACCAAGACAGGTTATGCAACTTCAGTTAACAAAATTCTATCCTTCAACTTATTTAATGATTTTGGATATTACTCTTTGGACCATTGATACAGAATTAGTTATGTGACTTTGAACGGGTTCGATCCACGGCCTACAGTGCCCTACAGTTCACACGGTAACACTGCCTACCTGACCCACTTAACTTGGTAGTGAGCTTATGTATCCAATCACCACTGCTAGCAGCAGTGGATAATCCTATCAGCACGACGAGAGCAGCAGACTTACCGTTGAATCCTCCTGAAAATACTTATAACTACGGTCGCCAGCTCTGAAGGAGCAAAAGAATAAATCAATTTTTGGGCTCGTTTCAAAGTGAAATGGCTTGAGTTGAATTTAAACTTAATTCTGAATATTACTATTTCTGATCATTCAAGATGATTCTACAAAGCAAATACTCTCTCAATTTCTGTGAGTTGGCTTGGTAATTACTACCAAGACAGGTTATGCAACTTCAGTTAACAAAATTCTATCCTTCAACTTATTTAATGATTTTGGATATTACTCTTTGGACCATTGATACAGAATTAGTTAAGTGACTTTACTTGAAAGGTTGCTCAGAAAAATTTAAGTAACCGTAAATAGGCGACTCATTCTGGTGTGACCATTGCTCTTTTCAACATTCTTATACGCTAAAGTATTCTACTACCAAAAGAATTGTAAATGAAAGAGGCGATGGTGGCCTCAGTCTGATTTCACTATACTATGTTTGAGGTTACTACACTTTACAATGAACAACATGTGTCGTAATTTTACTCATTACTATATTCTGTCCTCTGCACTTGCATAAAAGAAAACTGGTATTCTCCTTTTACATGTATACAAAGTTCGACTTAACAATTGCAAGCAGTCTTGCCTTGGGTAGACGTGTCGGTGCTGGTGGTGAGATGCACGTGGCTAACGCAGCTCTTCCCACCTCATGCCCTTAATGGCGGCTGGAACTACGAGCTGTAGCACTCGTATAAGCTACTGCACGTCCGCCATAAATTCTGGGCGCAGGAACTCTTACAATCAGCCCCAGTGGCATAGAGGCGGCTTCGACAACCATTCGTCGCGTTCTACTCCACAAACGGCGACGATATTCGCCTCTTCGCTGTTGCACAATCACTTTTGCGTGAGCACAGTTACGCACGTCCGATCACGTCAACACTCCCCAGGCCATTTTTTTTTGTTCAGTCCCTGTGTCTCCAGCTACCTCTAGCTACGCTCGTATCACCAAGAGTGGGGGCGTTCCCCTACCACCTTTTTACCGAAATCATTTAGTATTTAAGAATATTTATATTTACTACCCTGGAGTCCATACCAGTCATAATAATTTACTACTAGCGCTTTACAACATTAAATTATACAGTAATAACTTATAATTACCAAGAAAAAGAATACATTTGACTCTGAGAGCTTAGTGCATTGTCTGACAGGCAGCGCTATTCCCAATTTCGCCAATAGATGGCATCAGGGTGCACTCCCTGGCAGTCTCACACAAGCGCGCCCGTTTCAGACGCGCGGGCTCCAAATTACTGTCAGCCCACCATCATTTCAGTTCCGTTACAAACTGTTTGCATAAGGGCCAGAGGAGGACCAATGCGTTATCAACTTGCTCAGTTTGTGAAGCACTTTCTCTTGAATAAATCATCCAGTTTTTATGAAATTTAACTCATCTGTTTATCTGTACATGTACATAATCTCTACCGATCTCTGTTTCATTCGGACAATTCCTCCGCAGTGTGCCTTTTATTTATTTCTTTTTTCTGCCTTTCTCTTTGAACGTGTACCGGCTGACCAAAAGTCAGTATAAATTTGAAAACTTAGTAAACCACAGAATAATGTAGATAGAGAGGTAAAAATTTACACACATGCTTGGAATGACATGGGGTTTTATTAGAACAAAAAAAAACCAAAGTTCACAAAATGTCCGACAGATGGCGCTGGACGGCAAAACGTCTGTGACTGCGCATGACAATCGTGTATAAAAGGAGCTGTAATGAGAGAGAGAATCAGATGCGCCAGCAGTCGCAGCATGTTGACGTTACCAGAAAAGGCGCTTTTAGTGAAGCTGTATTATCAGAATGGGGAATGTGCTAGGAAGGGGATTCGAACGGGTAAAGGTCCGGTGATAAATGCAGCTGTGGCGAGAATGATTTCGAAGTTCGAAGCCACGGGTTGTTTAGACGATAGACCCCGTAGTGGCCGACCGAGCACAAGGCGTAATGCTGCTGAGACAGTTCAGGATGAACTATAAACTGTAGCGCGTTCGTATATGCACGGGGAAGTCAACGCTCGTGCAGTCGCACGTCGCACCGGCATTCCATACACTACTGTTTGGTTGGCACTTTAGGCGTACCCTCCGATGCTATCCGTACAAAATCCATCGGCATCATGAACTGTTACCTGGCGATTTAGTGAAGCAGAGGGCATTTGCGGTGTGGGCGTTTCAAAAGATGGCGGAAGATGACGATTTGTTGAGTAACGTGTTGTGGACCGACGAAGCTCATTTCACGCTCCGAGGGTCTGTCAATGCCCACAACTGTAGAATTTGGGCTACCGAAAATCCTAGAAATGTGGTGGAAACTCCATTGCACGACGAGAAAGTCACGGTATGGGTTGGATTTACCACTTCTACCGTTATCGAGCCTTTTTTCTTCGAGGAAATGCGTGATCATGGCTTTTTAGCTGCTACCGTGACGGGTGAGAGATACGCCGTATGTTACAGAATCACATCATCCCCAGCCTGGCTGATAAACACCTGCTGGAACGTACGATGTTTATGCAGGATGGCGCTCCACCCCATATTGCTAGACGCGTGAAAGATCTCTGAAGTCGCAAGTGTATCGTGATCGACCGACATCTCTAGGGATGCTGAAAGACAACATTCGACGCCAATGCCTCACCATAACAAAGGACATGCTTTACAATGCTGTTCACAGCATTATTCCTCGACTACAACTATTGTTGAGGAATGATGGTGGACATATTGTGCATTTCCTGTAAAGAACATCATCTTTGCTTTGTCTTACTTTGCTATGCTAATTATTGTTATTCTGATGAGATGAAGCGCCATCTGTCGGCCAACTTTTGTATTGTTTTGGTTCTAATAAAACCCCATGTCATTCCAAGCATTTGTGTTAATTTGTACCTCTCTATCGACATTATTCCGTGATTTATTCAGTTTTCAAATTTTTGATCACCCTGTATATATATATATATATATATATATATATATATATATATATATATATATATATATATATATATATAAAGATTTTTGAAAGATGCCACAAAGCAGTTGAGTGTTGTCATTGAGACAGGTCAATGGGACTGACAATAACTGTGCTTTTGGGAAAGCCTTCCAACACTTGGTTGGCAACAATGTAAAACATAGCCAATGGCTGTTCTTGTTGTGAATTCTTGACCCGAACTCCTGGAATAGACTGCAATCAGTTCAATTAACCCTTCGTTATAAATGAAATCTGGAAGTTGGATTTGTGTCATCAGTTGAATGTGGTCTCAGAATTTAATGTTTTATTGATCTCGCGATTAGAAAATGCCACGCTTCTAATCTCACTAAGTTTATTGCAACGAGAATCTTTAATAATTCACTTAATTTAATGAGTTTATTTTCATCTACTGCTGAATACACCAAAATTTCAGACTTCTGCATATATTGCCATCTTCTATTTTCCGTATTCAACTTTTCCCTTTTCCATATTTTATATCGTCAGCCTGTCTTCTGTTCGGCCGTTCTTTAGGTCTTTTCGAATCACCAGGTGTTCAACCCAGACTCTAATGTCCTTCTGCCATCAGTTCGCCTTGCTATAAGCGCAGCACATACGCATTTCAGTTTCATAACACTCACTATTACATCCTAAACTTCTGTCTTTTAGCTACTTTTTCTCCTGTCCCTTCTTGTCAATCTCGACAGGCTTAACAGTTGAACAAACCTGAGTTTTCGAACTGTTTTGAGTTTAACGTGTAGCTTTCACTTCGGGAAGTTAGTACTGGCAGTAAACACTGTTTCCTGTTTAAGGCACATTGGGAATTTAAAGGGGTTGGACTAAAATATGGAAACACTGTGAGAAATGGATAACATAACCGTACGGGGTAGCCGCATGGTCTGGGGCACTTTGGTGGCCGTGCGGTTCTAGGCGCTACAGTCCGGAGCCGAGCGACCGCTACGGTCGCAGGTTCGAATCCTGCCTCGGGCATGGATGTGTGTGATGTCCTTAGGTTAGTTAGGTTTAATTAGTTCTAAGTTCTAGGGGACTGATGACCTCAGAAGTTAAGTCGCATAGTGCTCAGAGCCATTTGAACCATTTTTTGGGGCACCTTGCCACAGTAAGCGCGGCTCCCGCCGTCGGAGCTTCGAGTCCTCTCTCGGGCATGGATGTGTGTGATGTCCTTAGCGTATGTTAGTTTTAGTTTAAATTAGACTAAGGCCGGCCGGTGTGGCCGTGCGGTTCTAAGCGCGTCAGTTTGGAACCGCGTGACCGCTACGGTCGCAGGTTCGAATCCTGCCTCGGGCATGGATGTGTGTGATGTCCTTATGTTAGTTAGGTTTAAGTAGTTCTAAGTTCTAGGGGACTGATGACCTCAATAGTTATGTCCCATAGTGCTCAGAGCCATTTGAACTAATTTTTATTAAATTAGACTAAGTGTTGTGTAAGCCTAAGGACCGATGACCTCAGCAATTTGGTCCCATATGAACTTACCACAAACTTTACAAAAAAAAAAAAAATAAATAAAGGCTGATACTAGCTAATCGCGCAGGTGGTGCCGGTGTATTTGACCACATACGGCACCTGCACAGTGTTCTCAAAACGTTGCGAGTGGCAATCGTGGTCAGTGCACTGTTCTGTATAATTGTGAATTCATTATGTCGGAACTAAGAGAATTCGAACGTGGGCAAATTGTTGTTGCTAGTATTGTGGTGTCACCGCCAGACACCACACTTGCTAGGTTGTAGCTTTTAAACCGGCCGCGGTCCGTTAGTATACGTCGGACCCGCGTGTCGCCACTATCAGTGATTGCAGACCGAGCGCCGCCACACGGCAGGTCTAGCCTAGAGAGACTCCCTAGCACTCGCCCCAGTTGTACAGCCGACTTTGCTAGCGATGCTTCACTGTCTACATACGCTCTCATTTGCAGAGACGACAGTTTAGCATAGCCTTCAGCTACGTCATTTTCTACGACCTAGCAAGGCGCCATATTCCGTTACTATGAATGCATTCTGAACAGATAATATTGTGAATCATGTACCGTCAAGAGCGACGTTCATCATTAATGGATTAAAGTTAAGTATCAAACTAATTACGTCCGCTTTCTGAGTTCTCACTCCTTGTCATGTTCCAGACCTCACGTCAGTATAGTTCTTCTCTCCTCTCGCCAGCCTGCGTGAGCTAAAACGCATGCATTTCGGCCTCCACTCGTAACACGGTGTTGGCTCTTCTGTTAACACAAAAGAGTATGGTGGGTACTTTCGTAACCAATGGAGCCGAAGATAAGTGTTGTGTGTTCCAAGAGGCACCGTATCAAAGATTTATACCGCGTACAGGCAAAGCAAAAAAATATGATCCGCTAAGTCACAACGTAGTCGAAAGTCTATTTTGAGTGATAGACATTCGTTGAAGAGGACTGTGACGTAAACAAGAGGACGGTAGCTGCAAAAGTGACTGCAGTGTTGCACTCGCGAATCCTGTCAGCATCAAAGCAATATGGAGGGTTGGTTGGTTGGTTTAAAGATTAAAGGGACCAAACTGCAAAGGTCATCGGTCCCTTGCTTCATAGAAACACAGAGCACAGTGAAACCATACACCAGTCAGGAGAAGCACTAAAATAAAAATTCCGGGGGAAGAAAAGCCGCATGGTCAATGGTAAGACAACACGGAAAAAAAAACAAAGGCAGAAGGAATTAAAACTGCACAGCAGAGGACTGTGGCTGGCTTATCACGAAAATAATAGGATGAGCCAGCCACTCTGCAACACGTTAAAACGTCCAGCCTAAAAGATTAGGATGGAGTCGAATTACAACACAAAACAAAGTAAAAGATACAGCACAAAAGAGGGTGATGTAGTAAAATTAAATGGACCTATAAAAGCCGCTTGCGCGAATAAAACTTAAAACCCGATTTGCCAGAGAGACATTGTCACCTAAAAGAGATGATAAATCACCCTGGAGATTAAATGCACGCCTGAGGGCGGTTAAAAGAGGACATTCCAACAACAGGTGGGCCACCGTCATGGTTGCACCACAGCGACAATGAGGGGGGTCCAGCCAAGAGTGACCAATGCGGAGCCTACAGAGAAGAACAGAATCCCTGCGAGAGGCCCGCATGGAGGAACCCCACACGGTCGTGGTCTCCTTTACACGCCGCAGCTTGTTGGGTACAGACAGAGTGCGCCATTCGTCTTTCCATAACGTGGGATTTGCAGGGCAAGCTGGTATTCCAAAACTACACACATCAGTGATGCAGATCACCGTAAAAGGGAAACGTGGTGCTGTAGCAATAAAGCTTGGACTGTGTAAGAATGTCATTTGCTCGGGTGAGTCCAACTTCTGGCCGAGCTTGCGTCCTAAGAGTGAAATATGACAGGAG